>NC_140585.1:204265925-204723425 GCF_964204655.1 Triturus cristatus
CCTCAATGGAATTCAGGTGGTGCTTGGGCACTTCCTTTGGATTGTTTTTGGAGTCTTGATCTGGCTGGTGTTTCAGTCAGTTAATGTTTCCAATCCAGAAGCATTTGTTGATCTCATGGCCACCGGTTTGAAACCAGATGGGCTCACTTAGCCTTAATGCCTTCTAAGTCGAAGCTAGATAGTGCTTGGGCCAACAATTGGATCATTCTGGACACTAAACTCTTTCTGATGGCTCAATGGGCTAATGCGTCCACCACTCCAGAAGCAAGTGTTGATCTAATGGCCTCAACCTCGAAATCAGGTGAGCCCACACAGATTGTTATCCTTCTGAGTTCAAAATCAGGCAAGCCCCTTTTAAGGAGGGGTTTTGTTTATTTGTTGACTTGTTTGTTTTGTATTCTTATTGTAGCATTGATAAATTAACTCACAGGTCCTTGTGGCTTCCAAACACGATAGCGAACATCCTCTAGTTGTGTTCTACTCATTCTTTGTCCTCAGACACTTTAAAGAAATAAGGGTTCAAGTCCCACTGCCTTTTCTATAGAATTGAACACTCTGACAAGTGCTTAATTTGAGTCAGTGGCTGCATGGGAGTCCCTCGGGCTCTCATTTTTGGGGTATTTAATTTTCCTCATCAGACATTGACCCAGAGCAAAGAGTGAGAAAACGTACAAGAAATATATAGAAAATCTATGACAAAGGGAGAAAGCAAGGACAAAAAAGACCCTGCAAGAGTTAAATAAAAGCCATGAAGTGCCTTGTGGCAAAAGTATAAGATGGAATCACTGCTTGGCAGCTCTGCCATTTGATGGCACTCGGCAGGCGTTTCTGACAATCTCTTTGGACCCAGCACTTATTCATTTACACATATTTGTTTACAAACTAAGCACTGACTGTGGTGTTATGCCACCATGAGAGTCAATATATATCCTGAGAGGTGGGAGCGATAGCAGGTGGTAGCTCTATGTGCCTCAAACTGATTTGCACCTCTACTTTGTAAATTCAGATGCCATCGATGGCACTGATTTACCTGAAATGACCTTGATCTGCTTGGTATTTACACGTCTAGGTTCACTGATATTAGATTGCCAATAAGACATAGTTCTTTTGCTGGTCTCAAGACCCAATGTGTTTGACCTGTGCAGAAAATTGTTTGGAGTTCTCGCCCGTCTCACTAGATTTTCAAACATCTCCCTTATGATTGAAGATTTTTAATGATTCAAAGTTTTTCTTATGTGAAGAATGAAATTCTCTTGGTAATCATAAATTGAAGCAGTGCAGAATATGAAAAGATTCTGTCACCGCCCTCTTCGCCTTGGCATGACTTCACTAGATCAGAAGTTACTTTTGGAGGGGAGCTGCAGCATTTCAACAAGGAGTTGTGCGCCTCACTATCTATGACCTCAATAACTGCTGACTCTAGGTCATGTAGGATGGAAGTCTTTTGAGCTTGTTGGTCCATTGGTAAAGCTTATGATTGTCTTTCTTTTATGTTTCAAGCAGATTTAAAAATATTTCAATAACTGATCATTGAGCTGTATTTTGCAGTCTTTAATACGAGGTATTGGGTATACAAACTTCGTTATGGTGTCTATTTTCAGAGGTTATGGATTATCTCTTCTATGGGCCAACTGTATCATGGATCCCACATTGTATCCTTTTAAATAGGGTAATGATGTTTTTATATTTAACCAGGGCATCCATCTTTTCTAGGGTGTGGGAAAAGAGTTTGAAAGTCACCCTTATGGGTCAATGTTTGGTTATAATCTATTTTTCGTTTGTTAAAGGATGATTGTGGAATATGTCTGTCCTAGTTTTATTCATTAGGAAAACATGCAACCAGTTTTTTATCTTGATGGATGGAGCATTTGCCTAATGTTTCACAAGGCCTTAAACATCCACATTTATTTTGTTTGTTTCTTCCGAAGCTGGGCCAGCATTTACCCCAATTTGCTTTTAAGATTAAAAGCATAGGGATGTCCACTGGGTATGGCGAGTACAAAGCTCCATACAATAACAGTCATGCACCATTTTTTTCAGATAAATTACATTTCTGCATTTTCCTATCTCTTGAGAAGCCTCTTCAGTTTAGTTTACGCTCAATAAAATATTTTTGCATCCAGGCCATTTAGGTATGAGGGAGGTTCTTTCATTCTTCTTGGTGATGTTTATTATCCTGAAAATTTGCAATATTTTTGGAATAATTTTTATGAGTTACAACATCAGTTGTCCATGTTTTCTCTGAGGCAGCCCTGCGGTCAGATACGATTTTCCCAATCTTAAGTAGGAGAATTATATGATTAGTGATGATTATGGAGCTCTCATTTTTGCGGTTCCAATTCTATCGTAGAGTACAACAACTGCATAAATCCCTTGCAAGCAGTAAATGTGCAGCATATCTCAAATTCATATGAGCCCAGCTGGAGCTTGGTGTCTGGGCTGTATCAGTTCTTGGATGCCTTCATGAGTTACAAGCAGCACTGTACTAGTCGATTGATTGATTGATTGTTTAATTGACTGAGAGTAAGTGTGGCCTGAATGATGGATTCATGGTTACTGGATGTGTCGGTGACAGGTTTGGGCTCCTGATAGATGATTCCTATAACATTGCTACAGATCCCAAACTCAGAATTGCTGCCAAAGGAGGGATCAAAAAGAAAACGTATTTCTGTTCAAAAAGCGGAACGTTTTTCATTTTTACAGTCACCATCTTAAAAGTGTAAACCTATTAAAATAAATCAGACTATACTAAACCATGACAATTTTAAGCAAATGCATGTATATTTTGTTGTTTGTGTAAAAGATAAAAACATTTTTGAAAACGATCTCAATCTTAAGAGCTAGGGAGCCAGAAAAAAATATTTTCAGACCCTCTGCTTTGAATGTATGGTTATGTAAAAATCAAATCAAATCTAAACATTCTCCCCCAAGCAAGAGATCTGGGTTAAATCCATCATTCTTTTGCTCACCATGCTCACCATGCCACTCCAGTTTAGACCTGGCCATATGCAAATCAGTCTTGACCCTGTGCCTCATGGGAACTATCTTGCCTGAACTGCCAAGCCAGGTCCTCCCTGGACCAGAAACAAGCATCCTAGGACCGGTTTCAGGATGTTACCCCTCATCAGCCAGGATAGCTTGAATCCAGTGGCACAGTGAGCCCGGTACCCACGTCTGGGTATACACAGCGCACTGATGGTGAGAAAGCAAAAAAAAACACAGTTGATGGACGGAATGCAGAACAAATCAAAACATTCACCCCAGTCAAGAGATCTGGGTTAAATCCATCATTCCTTTGTTCACCATGCAACCCCAGATTAGACCTGGCCTTATGCAAATCAGTCTTGACCCTGTGCCTCAGGGAATATGGGAACAGTCCAGCCCGAACTGCCAAGCCAGGTTCTCTCTGGACCGGAAACAAGCATCCTAGGACAGGTTTTGGGGTTTCACCCCTCATCAGCCAAGATAGCTTATCCAATGGCACAGTGAGCAGGGGACCCACGTCTGGGCATACCCGGCGCACTTAGGGCGAGAAAGCAAAAGTCACACAGTTGATGGACGGAATGCAAAACAAATCAAAACATTTACCTCCAATCAAGAGATCTGGGTTAAATCCATCATTCTTTTTTCTCACCATGCCACCACAGTTTAGACCTGGCCATATGCAAATCAGTCTTGACCCTGTGCCTCATGGAAAAGGTCCATCCCGAACTGCCAAACCAGGTCCTCCCTGGACCAGAAACAAGCATCCTAGGACCGGTTTTGGGGTTTCATCCCTCATCAGCCAGGATAGCTTGAATCCAGTGGCATGGTGAGCCTGGGACCACCGTCTGCAGGTGCAGGTGCCTTGCTGCGCTGCCCTATGACAAAATCCCATAAATAGGCCCCTGAGAGTGTATGGAGTCCATATGGAGGAACCCCAGAGAATCTTCTGGGTAGCCCTTTTGGATTTTAGTCGTGATGGGGGTATTCACACCCTTTCCAAAGGTTTATCTAGCTAGTATATTTGGACTGGATGTGGGTGCTTCTGGGATGTCGCTTCGGCATCTTGCATTTAGTGCAATGTGAAGCACAGTTACAGTTTGAAATGCACCACCCTTTAAGTGGGCATTCAGTCCCCCCCCCACCCTGTTTCTTTTTTGATAATGCCACTGGTTCCACTTTGCTCAGGTCACAACTCAGTAGCTAAAACAGGTGCTCAATCTGAGAAGCTCTCCACAAAAAAAGAAGACAAAGGAAAATGTACAGCCAAATGCATGCAAAAAAAATGAGCAGGCATATAATCTTAATAGAATAATACAGTTGTTCCCTGGCAGGCAGGAGTAGGTTGAACAGGCCAAGACATCCTTTCGAGTTCCAATGCACAGAACAGGAAAATATGACTCTTATTTGTACAAGTAAAAAGTGACCATAATTAAATGTCATTTTTGGTTTCTTTCTGTTGACATTTTTAAAACAAACTTGCATGAAACCAGCATTGCCCATGTAAGCTGTGATGGGTGGAAGCAAAATACATATGGAAGTTAAATATACCAATGAAGATATAAGTGCGTATTTTTGGTTAGGTCTGAGTTTCCATTAAAATGGCATTTTTGTTTTCCTAATAATTTTTGCAACTTGTCTTTTCACAAATCTGCACACGATTTTCCCCCAAAAAATGTAATGCAATTTTGATTCAGCTTGGCAAATTTCGTGCAGATCTGTCAAAGAGTAGAAGCTTTGAAGAAAAGGGATGGGGGTCAAAATAGTGACATTTCCAATTTTAACTCTCATAAGGCCCATTGCACCGAAGGAAGTGCCTTTGCTCTGTTTTATGTAAAATTGATGAGTAATATTGAACATTCAAAAGAGTTAAAAGATGAGCATAAGGGGGTTAAATCGTAGAAAAAATCTGCACTGCAAATGTACAGTTAATTCATTAATAAATAAAGGCACACCATTGGACCAAGGAACTGTTTCTCCTCCCATCCAATGTAGATTCACATATCAGCTACACTCTGATTGGCTGACTATCTCAGAAAGTTTCTGTTGCAGCCTACATTACCCAACGCTGTGCACTGAGCGTCCTGTTGGGAAAAATAAAAACAAAAGTAGTATAAGCGGCAGCATGTGCCTACCCTGACAACCAGACTCATTTGGGCCCCCAAATCAACCAGCTAGAATTAACAATAATATTGAAGAATAATTTTTACAGTGAATATCAGAAATTAATTTAATTAAGAAATTATTTTATTCACAGATACAAGAATAATCAAAGTCGTGACTGGATAATCTTGTCAGTTTTGTGGCTAAAGGTGTCTGAAAATAATATGAACACCTGCTTGTGCATTATAGTGCATCGTGCAGTAGGCAAGTAGATGCAAAATTATGCAGCTTTTTTAACCCAAAATTAATTGAAGAAAATATCATCATTTAAAAAACACAACCAACTTTTTTGGTACCCGTGAACCAAAAAGCAGTCAGACATAACTTAGGGGTAATGTGTAAAATGTATGCAGCACTCAAACAGTAATAAAGTGAAAATCCCACATCAATCTAGAAAACTAGAGTAATCTTTAACAAATAAAAGTATACCAGAAAACAAATATTCAGTAGAACTGGAGATATGCAATTTCAAAGTAAAAGTAGTGTCAACAATTACAAAACACCAGCCATGGTCATCTGGTCCGGCTGGACTGGGACAAAGTTACAAGTCAAAGCAGACCGCAATAGAGCACAGTACAGGTACATGACTGAGTGCAGACCCCTGGATATTGTATCTGGTTGTCCTTGGGCTGAGATGTATTCTGATGTTCCTGCCGATCAGGAGCTACAATGTCCTGCGTCGAGGAGCTATAAATTGCTGTGATGCAAGGTCCTGCGTCGAGTTGCATCTCACAAGATGCAGCGAGCTGTGTCACACCTGAGGCAACCTACATTTGTGCCAGAAGGATATTCCAGCCAAAGGCCCAGGATCTTCAGTGCACCACTTGGGGAATCAGGACTCACTCCAAAAGAGGTCAGCAGCAGGACACTAGGAGGTCCAGTCAAGTCAGAGCACCTTGGCAGATGTAGGACAGGACTCTGGAGCTTATTTGGCCCCGGTAGTTCAGAACAAGTGGGCAGACAACCATCCATTGGAGTCACTCTGGTGGTTTGAGGTTCAAGAAACAGGTCCAGTCTTCCTTCCTCCGGCAGTAGGGCAGCAGGGCAATCAATCTAGCAGCAAAGCAGAAGGGCAGTTCTTCCAGCAGTAGGGCAGCAGAGCTGTCCTTCTTCAGAGACTTTCACAGGTCCAGCGGTGATCTGATAAGTGGTTCAGGTGGTCCAACATTTGTACCTGATGCCACTTTTTCAAGTGGGAGAAACACCTATACCTCTGTAAATGCTGTTTTTCAAAAATGTACTATGAAAACATGAGAAATTATGATGTGAATGCCGCCATGGAGGTCCCATTGCCCGTTTTGTATTGAGGCAGGTGTGGCGACACCCCACACATATCCCTGCACTGCATGGCAGGCCACATGGTGCAGGAATCTGTAGGGGGCACCATAGGTGCACCCCAGGTCCTGTGTCAGTGGGCCAGGGTGTAAAGGGGCCCACTAGAGGCCCCCAGTGTCCCTTTCCGACTGCCTTTTCATGGCAGGTTCACCGCTATGAAAGGGCCGGCAGACAGTACCATGGTAATGCCTACGGTGGTGCCTGGTAGGAACTGCTACCATTGTAGGCATTACTCTACCTCAGATCTGTGGCGGACTGCCACACAACTGCCTGCCATCCAAATGTGGCGGGCAGTGAAGTTGTTTAAAATGGTGAGGAGACCCCCACCGACAGGCTGTTGGTGGCAGTCTCCCTGCCATTGTAATCACGTCCTTAGTCCATATAATCCATCTTTGACATAACATTGTGCTATACCCTGTGATTCATTCTACCATTCTAGTGTTCACCATGATAAAGAATTGTTGGGCTCCACGGAGTAAGGCAGAGATTTTACTGAATATTCTGAACGGGATGTACCTTCTCAAGGCACAGTGTAGCTTTCCCAGACTGAATGTTGTACAGTGCAACAATTGTATTCCATTCTATGAACAACAAAACCCATGTAATCTAGTAGTGAAAAATCCTTGAATATTTTCTGCTGACAGTTTTTTTCTTTGCTTGATTTCCATTAGTTGTGAACCTGAGAATCATGTGCTAATGGAGAGAATTTGTGAATGTTTTGTCTAACACCATATTAAAGAGTGCGATTTAGGGTGTCAGGATAGATTCCTTTCCCCATTTTTTTGGAAAAGGAATCTCTGTTGGGTTTTACATTTAAACTGCTTGAGTTCATGCTGTTCAGTATTTGGGCTTGTTGTGTTATACCTGCGGAGCCTGATGTTGTTTCCCCACAGATTGCATCATTTGTGCGCAATGTAGGCTGCTTTTGCTTTGCACACATTACAAAATCTCATACTTGTTTTTGTGCCACATTATAATTCCTATATCCTCAGCACGTTTTAGTATTTTGCTCTTTTACTTGGGTTTTGTCTGAACAGCATGAGCAAGGTCAAACATCGCTCCTTGTTATTCATTATGGTCTGACACAAGCACCTAGACATAATATACATTTTTGTAATATAACTAGGGGCGGGTTGTTCGGAGACATACACAGAGCAAAGGTCCTGCAGACCAGAGTGCTGCATCAGCTGAGATGTAGAATAACCTTCTGTATGCGCTAAGGTATGTGGTCCACCACCAAAACCCAGGGATCTTTTATCTATAATGTACAACCACTTGGATTTAGTAGAGAGGGTGGGCTTAGGCAAATATAAAATGACAGGACCATTTATTATATATCGTCTATGGAGCATGCTATTGACATTGTTGGCATGCACTTGCTTTGTATTTGTGGCACAACACTTAGGGCCTATCTTGTATGTATTAAAAAGGAAGGTTTCAGCCTGGCGAATGGTTTATTTTTCCAGGTTGAAATGGCAGTTTAACACTGCAGTAGCTTCCCTGAGACATATTTTAAAAGGCTACTGTAGTGGGTGGCACAATGAGTGCTTCAGGCCACTAGTAGCATTTAATTTACAGGACCTATGTACATGTGGTACTATTTTACCAGGGACTCATAAGTAATCTAAATTAGCAAATCAAGTGTAAGCCAATTGTACCATGTTTTGGGGAGAGCACGCACTCACATTAGCACTAGTTAGCAGTGTTAAAGTGCACAGAGGAGTAAGCCGATTAAAACAAACTCAGTAAAACAGGAGAGATGGGGTTAGGCAAGCGATACCAAGCAACCAAGTTCCAACTTTGCGGTAAATTGACACCTTCCGGCACAAAAACATTCCTAAGAGTCCTTTCCTCTTTCTATGTGTGCTGCAGGATGCAACTTTGTAAAAAAAACAAAGGAGGTTTATAAAATGAGTATTACCACTGTGTCCATTAAAAAGCCATACATGCAGACACACAGTCCAGTGGACTATCCCGCAAAGGCAACAGGCTTACCTTACACACTTGGCTCAGCAATCACTGGTCTAGGAACTTGTATGGTCTACAGCTCTCACTGCCTTCTTATAAATACAAACCTCAGCCCTGTTTGAAACTACTCCCTCTTTTATGAATTGTTCAATTCCGTTATTGATCCTAAGCCAAAACATAAAATTAAGCCCCATTGATTTTGTATAGACAATGGCAGCTGTGCCGAACAATGCAGTCAGGAGATGCAAGTAGTGTTCCAGGGTTTATGACTCCAATCTTCTGGGACTGGATGTTAGAGTGACTATTGTTCTGCACTACCTGGAATACAAGCTACCAATTTCGTACAAATGCATTCTGTTCTCTAGTAATTACACTGTAACCGCACAATGACCCCTTCTCGTCTCTACCTTCTCTTCTCTTATAAGCTTTGTTCACGTTGAAGAAAAGTATTAATTAAGATTTTCCCAAATCCCAAACTGACATGTCCTTGATGTGTCTTACAATAAAACTGATGTATAAACATTGATGTATGTCCAAAAAGCAGTATTGTCAGGGAGTGTGATAATGGACCTGAGAGCCGCACAAGGCCAGAGAATGGTTTTCATATCATCACTAAATATCATCACCTTATGATGTGAAACTTTCCAGCATCAGCTTTCGAGTGTACAGCACCACTAACCACAGTTTAGAAAGGTCACACTCATTCCCACATGTACCTTCTTTAACCCCTTCGCTGCGGCACGAATTCCGCCGCAGCGCTGGGGGGGTTTGGGGGCAGCACGGTGGCGCGGTGCTCATGACGGAACCGCGCCGTCATGAGTCACGGGCGAGCTGTGCTCATGACGGCGTAGTTCCGTCACGACTCCGCCCACTCTCTAATTCGCCCGCACAGGCGGGGAATTCGAGCCGCGTGGGAGGAGCGGCCGCTCCATGACGGAACCACGCCGTCATGAGCACACGGTGCCCGTGGCTCGTGACGGCGTGGTTCCGTCAAGGGCACACAAGGGGTTAAAAAGGTACCTCTAACCCACACCCTGGATCTTTGGCAGGTCTTCCCAGATCTCCTGTTTCACCACCCAACCCCTGACACATGCCTTAGATAAGCGCCTTCAAGACCACAGTTTTTCTTCCCTTTTGCCAATGCAAACACTTGTCCTGCTGCAGCATGAAAACAACAATCCCAGCTGTGTTTAACCTCAGTGACTGTATAGTGAGTAACTCAGTGGCTACCGGAATTCATGATTGTGGCTCTTTGCCCTTTTAGACCACAGCATCTATATTTGGATATGGAACAAAATATACAAATCCTACAATTAATAGCCATAATGATGAATCAGGGACCATCGCCTTCATAGAGGTTTAGCACTGGTACTATCCATTATTTTGGGGTTCACCATCTCTCTTATTCCCCTAATCCTCCCACAACTCTTGCAAGAATGCACCCATCATCACTCATGACTCTCAGCCATTAGCCCTGTGTTCACAGGGATGCCACAGAAAATTCAGTGGAGTTTACTAAAGCTATGATCGACACAGTAAAGCAATAAATGATTGTCTTGAAAGTGTTCTGTTCTAGCTTCCTGATGAACCACGGTACTAGACATCACAGCTAAGTGCCTCCCTCATGAAAATTGTTGCATCGCTGAGTGAAAACAGTGATGCAACACTTTTCAGTCCGCCATCCTTGCGACACAATGGATGCGCCGTATTTATTGTACTGCGTTCCATGTCACAAGGATTTACAGATACGTCAGTATTTCCGACGTATCTGTAGGTGCAAAAGTGGTGCATTGCTGGGGTGTGTCTGAAAACAGACGCAAGTCCAGCAATGTGTCCTTTCACATGGGGAAAGCCCCATGTGAAAGGGCCTGCACCACTCCTTACACCTGCTGTGAAGCAGGTGTAAGGATTTGACGCAGTGGCATCCAGGAAGTGGCATAGTGAAATCTCATAGATTTCACTGTGCCACTACCACAAGCCTTTTTTGAGAGGAAATGCACACCCTGCATACATCATACCTGCCGCAGGTATAATGCAGCTCAGGGGCTTTATAAAGGGATGCATTTGCCTAGTGGTGTAAGATTTATAAAATTGGCGTGATGTAGTTCATATTTTATGACACTGCAGCAACACAAAAAGTGATACAACAGCAGCATAAAGGGCTCATAAATAAGGCCCTTAACATGTATGGGGTCCAAGAAGAATTGCTTGAAGAAGCAATTTAGGACTGGCTCAAAGAGACTAAGATGCTGTGTTGTGAGGTCACTCTGCAGAATTCTCTGCATTATCGGCCAATCATGTGTAAGAATTGCAACAGCCGTTGTAACCGCCTCACTAGTTTTGTAAAATGAGTATCACTCAGAAGAAAATTATTTACTTTTTAGTTCATTGCAAACCTGCATGTGCTAAATATAAAAACAAACAATAATTACTTAGTGCCTGCACTTAAACTTAAAGAGTTACAAAACACATCCCCAAAAAGCCAAGAGAATTCCCCAAAATATTTCCTAAAAGGTCCCAAAGCAAATCTGACTCTAAAAACATAACACAACATCATCCAGAACAAGAATAAAACACAATAAACATAGCTGCAAGAAGGTGATCTTCAAGTGCTTCTTGTATTTATACGGAAATAAAATGGCCAACAAGACTGACATGGGGCATCATTATTTTCTTCCTTTGTGCCTCAGTATGGAGATAGCCATTTTACCTCTGTGGGTTTCTTCTGGCATCAGGAAGAACAAGGGCACCATGCAGTACCTAAACCTGTACACAACGCAGGCACCATGTGTAGCGGGAATGATTGTGTATGTGCAGGAAGGTATCTCTTCATCATTGGAGGTGATTTGCTCCTTTTATTGGTGCTACAAAATGCAGCACACATAGAAAGTGCAAAAACGAGGAGAAATGAAAGTATTTATTCTTGTTGTGCCAATCTAACACCTGTTTTGCAGTGGCATTAGTTTTTGGTGCTACCTCAGATTTACAGTTCCTCCTAATTATGGGGCAGTGTCAATAAGCAATGGGTTTTGTGGTGGAACGCCCACAGCAACACCCATTTCATGCAGATATCTGCGTAAAGAGGTACAATATTTACAAAGAAGCTTTATGCCACGCAAAGTGGCTTAACACTGCTTTGTAATGGAGCAAGGCATTGCGCTACCAGGATGTCCTAAAAAGCGACGCTCCCGTGGCACATTTCCTTTATAAATATGCCCCAGAACGTTTCATCAGCTGTCATTAATTTCCAGTGACTACCTTGCTGACCATAATCAAATGGACATGATTGAAAAGATCACAATAGTTTCTCATAAAAAAAGGTCAAGGGATCCAGGTCGAGGATCTCTTACTATGAATGCTGCTGCCAAAAATCAGTATTCCTACTGCAGAGTTCACCATCACTATTTAACCGTAAGTACTGGCAAAATCGTGATCGCAAATACAATAGTCTGAAACGTAGTCAAGAAACGTGATGATGTCAGAGTTATCTGTGCACATATTTAAAAGGTTGGTTTCAATGAACCTCCTTTGTGTCAAGGTTTTGCGTTCACAATGTACCTCACATGCTGTGCTCAACGGTGCTAGTAACAGCCGGTCAAACTCGGCAATCTAGAATGGATAGTACGCTGACTAATCTGAGCTGTCACACTTAGTGGTATTGGGATGTGAGTCAATCAAAACAAATGGCTAATGTAAGGTCTACCAAGACCTCGGTTGAGCTCTGCATGTATATAGTGCTGTAGCCAGCTTAGTAAAGTCAAGTAGGGTGACCCAAGTGTCAGAGATTTTTTTCCCCAGGTTCCAGGCCATTGAGAGTGAAGGTGGGCCTGTGCTGAGTGTCATGTCAGGCAAAGGCTAGTGGGCAAGCATGGGGAAGGTAAATGTTCAACAAAGGTGAAACTAGCAAGGGAGGGAGTGTGCTTCAATTGCAGACTCCATCCAACTCATATACTCTACTAAACTAATGGAGGGCAGACATCCTCTAGTCTCTGGTTAGTGAGAGACAAGGCACAGTGACATTCTGGGTCAGAGTCTGTCGATAACTTGGGCAAGCTCGAGGTTTCTAACCAGGAAAAGACAGCATCAGGTTGCCAGTAGATAATGAATTACCCACCAAACTTCAGATGTAAAAGACAAAACAAGATTGCAAAGAAAGAGATTAGGGACCAAGAGGCATATTAACGACTTTACTGATGCAGACCAGCACACCAAGCATCCTTACTGTGCTGCCCTGCATCACAGGGAAAGGGCAGGTATGCGACATATTTATCCAATATGGCACATTTTTGTCCTTTTCCCCTGTGCTGGTGCAGTTGTGGCATCATAGCGCCAACTCAGGTACCCTTGCACCAGAGTGCAAGTGTGCCTGTGTTGTGGCAGGATTGTTTTTGGGCAGGAAGGGGGACCTTCCAGCTCAAAAATAATCCTGATGGGCTTTTTCTGCTTTCTATGTTTGCCGGAAAATGAAGAATGCATAGAAAGAGGCAAAAATTAGCATCTTTTCGGCACATTTCCAGGTTTTCACGGTCGAGCAGCTGAAAACGACAGCTCGCACTGTGCAAGATGCCGTTTTCAATGATTGCACAGTGCAGACAAGCATCCGGCACTGTGCAATCATCGCGAACAGCGCACTATGCAGTTTGCATAGTGCTACGCGTATCTCGCATAGTGCGAAGTGCACTTCGCGTAGCTATGCATAGCGCTACTACGCGGACTACGCCCAGGGCTGCAGGATGGACTTTGTGGCTGTTGCACATCATCCTCATCCAATAATGATGTCTGTGGGGAGAAGAATGTACTGCTACAGTGGCTATGATGTGTGGTTGACTTTCTTTTTCCATGGGAGCTTCCATTACCATGTGTGAGTTAGCCTGTCCCTCCACATATGTGCCATCATTGTCTTCCTAAGGTTGTTCTGTTTGAAGAATGAACTCAAAATTATCTTCTGTATGAGTGAAAATCACTTCTTACTATTTTCTATCATTTGTTAACCCCTTCGATGCTCATGACGGAATGGTTCCGTCATGAGCATCGATGCCCATGTGCTCATGACGGAACCATTCCGTCATGAGGACAGGGGCAGGAAATCCCTCTGCTGCAGACAGCAGAGGGATTTCCTTATCTCCCCCAAAGCCTCGGGAACTGGGGAAGAGCTTCCCCAGCTCCCCAGGCCCCCTTCCTGTTTTCTGTGCAATGACGATTAGCGCACACATCGCGCTCTCGTCATTGCACAGAAACCAAAACTGAAATGAGCCTTGAGGCTCATTTCAGTTTCACTTTCTATGTGCTCAGGGGGCTATCTTTGCCCCCCAGGCATGTAGAAAGACGGGAGAGGTATCATTGGAAAGGGGAGAATGGGGGGCAGATGGGGCCATTAGCCCCCAATCTGCCCCGCCGGGGGGGACAAAAAGCCCACTAGACGCCAGGGATTTTTTTGGGGCAAATTTGAATTAGGGAGGGGGCTTCCAAAACGGGCATGCCCATGCCCCCACCCCCTCCCCCTTAAAAATTACAGCCTTCGTGCCCCCATGGGGGGCAGATGGGGCAGCAGCCCCCAATCTTCCCCCCCAGGGGGGCAAAAAGCCCACTAGACGCCAGGGATTTTTTGGGGCAAATTTTTATTAATTTTAAATTGTAATTTTTAATTACACATTTCTGAAAAATAGTACCCCGTGGGAGTCCAGCGATGTATGGCATGCATGGGTCCCCCAACGTTTTCCTACCCAGAATCCTCTGCAAACCTCAAATTTAGCCTACCCACGTAAGTGAGGTACCATTTTTCTCGGAAGACTTTGGGAAAAACGGGGTATGAGGAAATTTGTGGATCCACGTTGATTCCAGAACTTTCCACCACAGAAATTTGAGGAAAATGTTGTTTTTTTGACAATTTTTTAAGTTTGCAAGGGATTCTGGGTAACAGAACCTGGTGAGAGGCAGTCAAGTCACCCCATCCTAGATTTCCCTGGGTGTCTAGTTTTCAAAAATGTATAGGTTTGCTAGGTTTCTTTAGGTCCCGGCAGAGCTATGGTTCAAAAACTACAGCTAGGCACTTTGCCAAAAAAGAGTCATTTTTCACTACGACATTGAGGTGTGTCCATGTTGCGTTTTTCACCGTTTCATGTCGCGGGCACTTGGCCGACCCTCACAAGTGAGGTACCGTTTTTCTCGGAAGACTATGGGGTACGCGGGGTAGGTGGAAAATTGTGGATCGGCGCAGGTTTCAGAACTTTCCACTGCAAAAATGTGGGGAAAATGTGTTATTTTGACAATTGTTTAGGTTTGCAAGGGATTCTGGGCAACAGAACCTGGTGAGAGGCAGTCAAGTCTCCCCATCCTAGATTCCTCTGGGTGTCTAGTTTTTAAAAATGTATAGGTCTGCTAGGTTTCCCTAGGTGCCGGCAGAGCTAGGGTTAGAAAACTACAGCTAGGCACTTTGCCAAAAAAGGGCAATTTTTCACTCTGAAATTGGGGTGCGTCCACGTTGCGTTTTGCGCAGTTTCCTGTCATGGGCACTAGGCCTACCCACGCAAGTGAGGTACCATTTTTCTCGGACGCCTTTGGGGAACGCGGGGTGGGTGGAAATTCGTGGATCCACCAAATTCAGAACTTTCCACCAAAGAAATGTGAGGAAAATGTTGTTTTTTGGACAATTCTTTAGGTTTGCAAGGGATTCTGGGTAACAGAACCTGGTGAGAGGCAGTCAAGTCACCCCATCCTGGATTTCCCTGGGTGTCTAGTTTTAAGAAATGTATAGGTTTGCTAGGTTTCCCTAGGTCCCGGCAGAGCTAGGGTTCAAAAACTACAGCTAGCTTTTTTTCATTGTGAAAATTTGTTGTGTTCACATTGGGTTTTGAGCCGTTTCCTATCGTGGGCACTATGCCTACCCACACAAGTGAGGTACCATTTTTAATGAGAGACTTCGAGTAATTCAGATTTGTAAAGCAGTCATTTTGAAAAATGACCGATAATTCTCATGCTAGTATGAGTATTCCCAATTTCGGAAATGTGCAAATATCTACTGTTTCTAAACTCTATATTTTGTTCCCATTTCAGAAATACATAGGTGTCTTTCATACCGATTTTTCCATGTATACATTTTCCCACAATAATTGCTATATACCCGGTACATAATAAAAAGCCATTGCAAATTGCTGCTCAGTGTTTGTCTCTGGGTTCGTCGGGTTCTTGATGAACCTACAAGTCCTATATATCCCCACAACCTGGAAGATCCAGCGGATGTAACGGTATATTGCTTTCAAACAGTTGTCATAATTAGAAGAAGTTACAGGTGAAAACGTTGACACAAAAGGCTGTTTTTTTCAAATAATTTTCAATTTTTCCTTTATTTAACTGTTAGTTTCTATAAAGAAACCTTGATGGATCTACACAAATGCCCCTTGCTGAATTCAGAATTGTGTCTACTTTTTTAAAATGTATAGCTTTCGAGGATCCATTATTGCTTTCATACCCATTTCTACCATTAACTGGAAGGAGGTTGAAAGCACAAAAAATAGCACAAATGGGCCTGTCCCAGCAAAATGCCAAAATTGTGTAAAAAATGTTGGTTTTCTGACAAAAGTCTGTAATTCCCTAAAAGCTGGGAAAATTGTGATTTTAACCCCACAAACCCATTTTGATACCATTTGCAGGGAAAACCCCAGGTGCTTTCATTTGCAGCACTTTTTTTGCATTTTTCCCCAAAAAAACAAAATGTTGCTGTATTTTGGCTAATTTCTGGGACCCCTCCAGGGGAATCCACAAACCCTGGGTACCTTTAGAATCCCCATGAAGTTGGAAGAAAAGGACGCAAATCTGGCATGGATACCTTATGTGGTCAAAAGGTTACAGGGGCCTAAGTGTGCACTACCCCAAATAGTCAAAAAAAGGCTTAGCACAGGGGGGAAAAGGCCTAGCAACGAAGGGGTTAAATACATTTCTAAGCCTGACAATAGTGAGTAAATTATTAACTAAATGCCCCATACTGTACTAATAGTAGTGTAAAGATTCTTTAGTAAAAACTCTGTTTTATGATAAATAATTAACACAGGTAGAAGACAGTTTCAGGGTAACAGAAGTGTAAAATATAAAAATTTATTTTGAGATGTTACAGGAGTGGATGTATCAATCCCTGCTAAAGCCAAAACCGCTTCTGGCTCCAAGGTAGTCTCCACTAACAACTCCAGACTGGCCTCATCCTGTTGCACTGGACTTACTCACTCAAATCAAAATCTTCTCCTTTGTGCATGGCTGAAGTCATTCTGCCTTTTCTAATTTCATTAATGGAGCTCTGCAGTACTGCAACAGCGTACATTTTTGCCTGCATTTAACCATTTTTTTTTCTGAGCCTCTAGGTCAGTCCTGGAACATCTCGGAAACAGGAGGTCATGATTGTTGCAGCACTCTTCTGTTTAAATGTCAAGCTCTTTTTCAGAGAACTTCAGCTTTCCTGTTCTGGTCCAGCCTCCTTCTGGCTTTTGGCTTGCCATTGCAGGCATGTTACGTTTTGGCTTGCACCTCCTCCTCTGTCTACTTTCCAGGTTTACAATTAGAAGGGCTTCCTGGTTTTGAGGTCATTGTCCAGAAACAGAAAGTGCTTAACTGTATTTGCAGCCAAGCCTGCAATTTTGGATCATGATCGCAATTTTGGAGAACACTGGGTGAGAAATGGGGCGAGATGAACAAGAAAGAGATGAAATGTGGGGTTGAATAACAGAATAAAAGACTGTGAAACAAAAGAAAGATTGCTGATGAGATATACCTACTGTAGTGATAAGAACAAGGGGACATTGCCATGTATGACTACTATAATATGTATAATGATGTGGATGCATTTAATGTTATTGCTGATTGTATTTGAAAAACCTCGATAAACAAATTTAAAAAAAAAGTCATTTTGGTAATCGCAAAATATGATTACCAAAATACACAAGAGACTCTATTGCAAGTTGCAAACTATGGCCACATTCATTCGTACATGTTGGTTTGCTATTACATAACTGCAATAATCAAAATATCAGAATTAGGAAATTGAAAATTAGAACTTGCGTACATCTGGTCCTCAGTCCTTCCCTTTCATATTTTCTGTGTGAGGGTACTGCAGTACCCTTGCTTAACCATGGGTAGCGCTGGACTTACTAAATGTTTGAGCTGGAGTTCCTTTTAGAATGTTTTGAGTCCTTTTTGGCTTTAGTAAATTTAGAACTGCAAGGGCATATCTACTAGCCCATATCGCCACCACAACTTTCCTTTTAGGATGTTGTGGTGGCGATAGGGGCTTCGCCTTATTTACGCGACAGCGTTAAGCCACTTAAAGTTGCTTAACACTGCCTTGTAAATAAGGCCTTCTTTCACGCCATACCTAGCGTGAAAGGGAAGGGCAATGGGTGTTGTGGTGGGCGGAATGCCGCAACATCCAGTGATTTTGACACTGACCCATATTTACAAGGGTGGCATAAATATGGGGCAGCTCCAAAATTAAGACCAGGTAAAACCTGATCTTACCCTGGCAAAACGAGGAGAAATGTTTAATTTCCTCTCTTTTTTTGCTGTTTCCATGTGTGCTGCGTTGTGCAGCACACATTGAAACAGCAAAATGCCAATGATTGTTTATGTGCAGGAAGATTTCCCTTCCTGCTCATTAACAATCATTTTATTAAAATGATGTTTTGCAACTTATATGTGTGCTACATTGAGCATTGTTATCCTTCTTGGCTTAACAACATACTTCACCACTTTACTAGTAAATATACCTCGCAATTTGTAAATAGCAATGGCATTGCTGTTTTTTAGGTGGTTGATTGTCCTTCCCTAAACCTCCACCTAGTCATCACTTAGCGCCTGCATTTTCCTCCCTAAATCCTTTCCGTTTAGTAGGAAGTAGTCCCTATTCTGCAGCCGCTCCCACCTGCCACTCCCATATTTACTACACATCTGCATGCATTTGAGAATTTGTGTCTGGATACTCAAAAAGAAAGGAGTAGATCTCTGCATAGCATGTTGTCGTAAGTGAATATTATTATTGCAGTACTACTAAACATACTACAAAATACATTTTGTGAAACGACACTAGTGGGGTTTGATATCGACAGCTATTCTGGCTGTGGGGCATCAATTAAGGAAGTACTGATTGTGGTCTATAATAGGAGTTGTCATACTGAACATTCAATATCTGACTTGGATGCTAGAAGGTGGTTTCTTCAAGTTGGAAAAGGTAGGTGGGAGTTCACTGTCTGCACTATTTTTGTTCCTCATCTGGAAGGCCCAATTTTCTTTGGCAGTTTAACAGTACAATTACCTAACCAGAGGGATGCATTAGCAGCTTGTGGAGATTTCAACTGCATGGTTGGCTCAAATCTTACCCCACCTAATATCTCACACAGGGGTGGGATAAAGAGGACAAGAACTACTATTGATAATCTATTGATCATGTTTGGACTCATATATTTGTGAGAAGGTAGAATGAGACATTAATTGTTTTTCAAAAAAGCATCAATTGGGTCATATTGCAGCCCCCATGAGGGCAATTAAAAGCATATTGCTCTCTGCACATCCATACATATTGTGTACACCATGACATTCTTTCACATATTTTTATTTTCAAAGAAAGTATTTAACCAAAATCAGGATGCAAGGGGTTACATTTATGCAGTGAGGTGAAGTTACATTGAAGAGCTGCTGTTAGTATTAGAACAGTTATTTTCCTGAGTAGAGTCATTGTAGCATGCAATATAGCAGACATTATTCATTATCTCATTGTGGCAATAGCTTAGCATTTGTGTAGTAATACATTTGTGAATGTGAGTTTGTTAGTACAGTTCAGTTCTAAATAAAATGCCAAGGCAAGCATAAATTGTACATATACAGATGCATAATGTAATTTGCTGTTTATTACCATGCTATGGAACGGTAAACAACCTTTACAACGAAACTTTGACAACTTACTACCATTACAACAAAACTTTTACAACGAACGTGATGTAACCACGCGATGCCATTACAACGCAAGTCTTTACATCGACTTGCGCTAGATGGCGTGCTAACATTACAAATAGTGTAGTTTACTATCCCAACACCTTCCCTTCTGTTAAGTGGACTGGAGTTGGAATAGTAAATTACGCTTTTCTAATGTTAGCACGCCATCTAGCGCAAGTCGATGTAAAGACTTGCGTTGTAATGGCATCGCGTGGTTACATCGCGTTCGTTGTAAAAACCGCGATGTAACTGCACGCGTTGTAAAGACACGCGTTGTTACGTCTTACATCCTATGGAACATATGTGAGGCTCACCAGATATGAAGCCTTGAAAGAATATTTATGTACAAACATATATATTAGTGAAAAAGTACAGTTACATATACACATGAGGGAAGCCTTCACACACTAGAGAGCCAGCTGCAAAACCACAAAAAACAGTTCCACGACCCCGCCATCCCGGTACATCAGCGCCAGGGCAGACTTCACAGGCTGAAGGTCCGGCTGTGAAATTGCCAAAGTCGCTACCATCAAGCTTTACCTCCACCTGTGTACAGCAGCGCCAGGGCAAACTTCACAGGCTGAAGGTCCGGCTGTGAAATTGCCAAAGTCGCTACCATCAAGCTTTACCTCCGCCTGTGTACAGCAGCGCCAGGGCAAACTTCACAGGCTGGAGGTCCGGCTGTGAAATTGCCAAAGTCGCTACCATCAAGCTTTACCTCCGCCTGTGTACAGCAGCGCCAGGGCATACTTCACAGGCTGAAAGGCCTGGCTACGAAACGGCCAAAGGCTCAACCTTTAACCCTCCCACTGACCTCGGCCCATGAATGCCAGGGAACCCTTCATGACTGGGGCACCAGACAGTAAAACCACCAAGGGGGTAGCGCCAAACTCTCCTGCATACTGTAACAGCAATGCCAAAGCATGCTTCACAGACTAAAATACCTGCCTGAAAACCGCCATAAAATACATAAACAAATGATTATGTCAGATTACAAATTATGCACATAGAAAAAAGTGGAGCATATGTAAAGCGAACAGAAGTGTGTTCACTTTTTAACACTTAAAAAAAATGTACATTTCGTAAATGCCCATTTTGCATTTAGGAAATGCTTTGTGCATGTGCTTAGGAAATGGCAAATAGGAAATCCCTGTTTGCGATTTCCTAATTGGGTACTGCAAAATGGGATTTCTAGTAGGTAGACATCGTATTTCGCAATTCCATAAACGGCTTTTGTACATATTGAAAGGTCATTTAGCATTTCTTAACAGCCTGAAGTTGCGATTTCGATTAAGAAATGATAAAAGCTTTCGTACATCTGTCCCTTTCTGTTTTATTTGCTTGCAGAAACACTTTTACATATCTGCACATTTAGACCACCTATGATTATATTAAAAGAAAATATTGTCATTGGTACTCGCTTAAAATACATGCTATTTCACTAGCCACTCAGACCTATGTGGTTTTGATTTAGTTTTTGTTGTTTTTCCTACATAAAGGAATCTGGTTGCGTGGTATATATATAATAAGAATTTGTAATCTGACATAACCATTTGTTTGTGTATTGTTTGATGCCCAGGTTATGAGGAACACTGGATCACCCCCTGGATGCTTAATGTTAATCCTCCATAGGCAGATGTGGCAAGATCTCAGAGCCCAAAACGCCAACAACGGTTCCAATATGACCCGGCTGCTATTAAGAGAAAGTTTGCTAACTGATACATCAGTAGCAGCCGTATTGCTGGAAATCCAAATTGATTTCTTCGTTTCCAAAATTGATAAAATTATAAGTTGAAGGTGGGATAGCAACTGATGTAGTGCAAAATCCATTTTTCATTTGTAGGGGTGCATCATAATTACACGTTGTCCACACTCACATTTATTCCTTCTCTGTATTGACATAACACATTAGAATGTGAATTGTAATAACATGTATCATGATGTATTTTAGGACATTTTGCAAAGTAAAATGGAGAATGTAGTGCAGCAAGTAAACACAATTATCTGAAACACAAATGAAGACGCTTGCATTGTGCAACTGACGCTCAAGGTATTCTCGAAATATGTTTAGTAACTTGTGTTGTATTTATCTGGTTACTTACTCCCTAGCTGCTCAGCCAGTGTGAATGTGATGCATGGAATGTTGATGTGAGAGTCTTGAATGGAATGTTTAGGTGCTGGATGCCTGAGTATGTCAGTTGGAGTATGGGCTGAGAAGCAGGCAGACTGCTCGTGGTGGGGCTGTGTCCCTACTATTTATCTATATGTAACGGGTCTCAATAAATCCCCTTCAAACTAAATCTTGGCTACGGACTTTGTTGCTACAGATTTTTGGCGACGAGGGTGTTAGTCCCATTTACGCAGTTCTAATGAGTACAAGTCCCATGATTTTGTAGTGGGTTTTAGTCCCATCTACGTAGTCAGCAGTGGGTTTTAATCCCATCTACGTGGTTCTAATGGGTACAAGTCCTATGTTTTATATTGTTCCCTGCACGTTCCTAACCTCCCCACAGGGGTTCTAATGAGTGCTAGTCCCATGTATTCTGCTGTTCTGTGCACGTTTCTAACCTCCTCACAGGGGTTCTTATGGGTACGAGTCCTGATTACGCCAACTTGCACCCCTTATCTTTCCTGTTTGATTTGGCGCAGATGGTCTTTTAATTACCTAATAAAAGTGGTTGAGGGGAGCATAACAATTGAGGAATATACTTTCAATATATACATGCCTTAAAGAACCACAGACTCTGAACTTCAGTTTTGTCGAGTTATTATGAGGCCAAAAACAATTGGATGTAGACACAGCAGAGAATCAAAGTATATAGATATAGAAAGAGCAATACAGAGCCGAGTCTACGAATATAGGTTATTCGACACAAAAGGCATATAATAATGAACTCCAAAATTAAAATGCAACAAAGAATAGATGCAAAGTCCAGATCTTTTTTCATTAGGAAGAAACAAAATCGTTCCCTACACTGTTCTAAACGGAGAACCTACCTAATTCCCTTCCCTCTTTTCCCAAAGGTGTCAGCACGCGTTGACTTCTCCTCCGAAAGCTAGCAAATGTCTGGTTTCACTGTCCCTGCAAATCATACAAAAAATAGGGTTCGATTGATAATACGTCATCATAAAATTTCTATTGCAACTTTGTCCGTGTGGTGATTTCCCAGCCAGGGGCATGATTCTGAGACTTTGTTCAGATGACCTTGGTTCCCAGATAGGCCAGGCACGGAAGACATCCTCCCTTCTCGCCTTTCAGCCATCTTCAAAGACATTCCGGGTATCTCCTTCAATCTGAAAATAATGAGTTTGCATTCCGGCACCTGCAGTAGGATGAGAACACTCCGTCTTTTGAACACAACATGCATTTAATTATTTATTTCTCGAGAGACCAAGGAGATGTGAAACTATAAACAGCCTGTGATTTGGGCCTATACTTGGGCAACCTAAACTGAACACAATTACATTATATGAATATAATGTCATCCTGTACCTTACACATTCAGCACTTACAATGCATACATGGTCCTACTTAAATGTATCCACTATGACTAATGTTTAAATGGTTCAACTAAATACATCTGAATAATCATAAAACACTGCAAACAATAAAATACATGAGTGTGTCTTAATCATGAGTATAGTGCACCCATACAATATAGAGTGCTGAAAGCGCTCTATCAGTCCCATGTGTTTTATTGTTCTTTTCACTTTTCTAACCTTCATATAGAGATTCTAATGGGTATGAGTCCCATGTGTTTTTAGAAAATTATAGGAGGATGATGGGTGAGTAATATATATTTTATGTATATTTATCTATACATCTCCTCTACATTGTTTATTTTTATTGCATGTACTTATTGTACATCTCATGTATATTTTCTCAGAATTTTCTTTTCTTTCTCTTGTACTTTGGTCTTAACCTGTTATTTATTTTTCTCTTTCTATTGTGCTTAGTCTTGTATACCTCCATTATATTTTCTTCTTTGCTCACACCTGATTTTCTTAGGTTTCTTTGCTATCATCCTTTCATGCTTTGTGTCCACTTTCTTCTCGCTTTTTCTCTACTTTTCCATTTTTATTTTTATTGGGTTTCCCTTTGTTTGAACCTTCCTCTTCTTGGTGGTTGCTATTTTTGTTTTGTAGAAGAAGGGAAGGTATGTAGTAACCTCTGTTGTATTTATCTAGTTACTTACTCCCTAGCTGCATGGAATGTTGGTGTGAGAGTCTTGCATGGAATGTTTGGGTGCCTGGATGATTGAGTATGTCAGTTGGAGTTTGGGCTGAGCAGCAGGCAGACTGCTCCTGGAGGGGCTGTATCTCTACTGTATCTCTACTACTGATCTACATGTAACTGGTCCCAATAAATCCACTTGAAACTACATCCTGGCTAGGGACTTCGTTATTACAATATGCATATTAGTCATGTTGTTTTATATGTAAAGCAGAATGTTCATTATAGTTGACTCAAATTCAACTTAACTTCGTATACCTTTTGTTCCATCTTTCTTATGTTAACTGAAATTTGTAGGCCTGGAATCCATTTTAACTGGAAGATCTCTCATTTGAATTAATAATTGAACTTCATGTGCATGTTGGATTTGTTATTTCTCACGCTTGTATTGCAGGTGGAAGGAGCTTCTTTGTTATTTGGAATAATAACTTTGTTTTACGAATTAGGCAAGGAAACAATGGAATACAGTGAACTCTAATGCCAATAGGGAGGTCTGTTCTAGAGAGAACCTAGGAATCAAGTTCATCTTGCTGGGATAATCATTGTCCAGTGGAAAAATACCAAAGAGGATGTGGCCTGACGGGATGGCGTGACACAAAGAGAATCTTGGGAAGTCACCTGTGATAATGATGTATGGTAATTAGGGAAAGAGCTGGATTCAAGCTAGCCTGGCTGATGTGGGGTGTTACCCGAAACCAGTCACAGGATGCTTGTTTACGGTCCAGGGAAGACCTGTATTGGCAGTTTGGGCTGCACTGTTACCATGAGGTACAGGGTCAAGACTGATTTGCATCTGGCTGGGTCTGAACTGGGGTGGCAAAGTGAGCTAAAGAACCTTGATGGATTCAACTCAAATCTGTGACTGGGGGTGAGTTTCTGAAAAGTTTTAGCGTTTTGTCCATCATCTCTTTGTGTTTGCTATGTTCGGCACAAGTTGGCAGGGTATGCCCAGACATAGGTCCCTTGCTCAATGTGCCACTGGATTCAGGCTACGTAAAAGTGACAGTGGGACCCAATGTGCGAAGGCAAATATTACCATGGAAAATACATGACAGGACAAGGCCAATTGGATAGTCATAGGTGCTCAATACTGTCTTGGAACATAAATGGTCTTGGTAATTAGGTTAAGAGAGGTCTGGTGGCCAAATATATAAGAAGGCTCAAACCGATGTAGTCTTCCTACAGAAGACACACCTTAGAGGTACCCAATGCAGTTTCCTATGGCAAGGGGCATACATGACTCTGGCACATGCAGGCTTAACTACCAGGTCCTGTGGGGTGCCATTTTAGTCCAGAAAGCTCCCACTTGTCACATTGAGAAAATTTGGGCTGACACAAATAGGACGTATGTGGCAGTGAAGGGGATCTGGGAGCAGAAAGTTGTTATGTTAATAAGTGACAATGCCCCCCTCCCCCAGACTCCAACAAGTGACACTAGATGCAGTGACTGGGATTTTGTTGGAAGCTGGATCCTCCTTACACATTATCGGAGGTGACTTTAATGACGTGCTCAATCCAGACCTAGACCGTACAAGCCCTACAAGGGGACTACTGGAAGACACAGCCTTGGCGACTTTTGCGTCTACCATGGGCCTTTCAGACCTTTGCCGTTGACAACACCCCTTTGATCGTATGTACTCATATAACTCTGGAGCACATGGAGTATTTTACAGGCTAGACTATATTTTTGCACCGGCGGTGGAATCTGCAGGTTGGACAGAACTGAATACCTGGCAGGGGCCTTTAGGACCACTCTCCAATCACTCTGGGTGACATTTGGGGAACAGAAAGGTGGAGGGTCAATGACTTGGAGACTAAATGCATGGGAGCTTAAAGATACTAAAATCGTAAGGGAAATCAGAGTAGACACAGAACTATACTTCACTGAAATGCCGAATTGGTGTCGTCCACAGTAACACTCTGGGAGGCTTATAAGGCAGTGCTCAGACGCAGGGCATAAAATATCATAACCCATAAAAAGAAATGTGAAGTGTGGTAGATGGAGGATTTAGAACAAACCCTACAGGACTCAGAGAAGAGGCCTGTAGCCCACTTGGACCCCACTGTCCTGGCAAGATTGACATAATACGTAGAGAATATCTGTCATTGGCACAGAAGAAGACTAGGGGGCATATTTACAAGCCAAAGGGACGTAACTTTTTCTGATGTTCCTCTGGCGATAGGGGCCGCACCTTATTTACAAGGTGGCGCTAAGCCCCTTAACTTGACTTAAAAAAGCCCCTTGTAAATAAGGCACTCTTTCACGCTATATTTAGCGTGAAAGGGGGGGGCAATGGGTGTTGCCGTGAGCGTTTTGCTGCAACACCCATTGATTTTGACTCTGCCCCCTATTTACAAGGGTGGCGTGAATAGGAGGCAGTGCCAATATTAAGACCAGGGAAAACCTGGTCTCAACATGGCGAAATGAGGAGAAATCCTTTATTTCTCCTCCTTTTTGCTGTTGTGCAGCACACATAGAACCAGCAAATTGCCATTTGTGATTGTTTATGTGCAGTAAGAGACACCTTCCTGCACATAAACAATCATTACCTCAATGCAGGCACCCTTGCACTATTGTGCAACGGTGCCTGCGTTGTCGCTAGGCAGCTGAATTTAGCACCAGCACAGGGAGAAACCCAGGGTGCACCATATTATTGTAAATACAGTACATCCCTGCATTTCTAAAGTGACAGAGCGCAGTGTTAGCTATTTTGAAGCTAACTTTATTGTAAATATGCCCCTCAGACTAAGATCTTATCCCAGCAACACCGTCTGCATTGTGCCAGGGATAAAGCAGGAAGGTTGTTGGCATGGCGGGTAGGGAGGCAGTAGAGGCTAGATGGGCATCTGAGATCATTTGGAAGGATGGAGAATGCTTAACTACACCCTGTGATATTGCATCCAAGTTTGCTGGATACTACATAGCCTTTTATAAGACGATATCCAAATAGAGGACTACCTAATGAACATCCAGGGTCCCACTCTGTTGGGAGATGAGAGGGAAACCCTAGAGAAAGAGCTGTAAATATCTGAGCTTCTGGCCGTCATTGGCCAACTGAAACCAGGAAGACCCTAGGCCTCAATGGCATACCAGGGGAACTCTTTAAACAGAACGCTGGAGTATTTGAGCCCACATCTACTCAAGATGTTTTGTGAAGCTAAAGAAGTGTGAACTACACTTACAGACTTGCGAAGTGCCACTATTGTAGTGACTCACAAATCCGGCTAGCCGGCGACGCAATGTGGCTCTTACTGGCCAATGTCTCATCCTAATAAAGAGACCAAGCTACTGGCCACCGTACTGGTGAATAGAGGGTTGTCAGTGGTTTAATACACTTGGACCAATCTGGCTTCATGCCCCAGAGGTCTAGCAGACTCAATCTCCGTTGGTTATATAATTGCCACAAGACGGTCTAATACAGGAAAGACCCCCACATAATCCTGTCACTAGATGTTGAAAAGGCAATTTGATGCTGTGCATTGGCACTTTATGAGAGGAGTATTGATGAGATTTTGATTCAGCCTCAACTTCATCGCCTGGGTGGACCTATTATGCCACAACTTGGTTGCAAGAGTTTGGGTAAATGGTGAAATGTCTGCTGAGGCTTCTATAAAGAGGGGTGCAAGACAGGGATGCCAGCTATCTCCCCTTTTATTCGCCCTAGTGCTGGAGCCCCTGGTACTCATAATCAGGGTCTACCCAAATATATAGGGCTTTTGACAAACAGAGGACGATCTAAGTGATGAACAGATATCCCTATAGACAGATGATATCCTTTTATATGTATCTAATCCATTGGTGTCACTCTGTTCCAGCTCTTTGATGACTATTGGGCCCCTGCAGGATACTGAAACAACTGGGAAAAGTCAAGTCTTCGCCCAGCAGCTCGTTCCTTTCTAGAACGGAGATGTCCTCGGCAGCTGCTTATTGATAGGCAGAGCTTTAAATGTCTAGGAATCCAGGTGACCTCCAACATTGACACTAGTATGGCCCACAACATTAAGACAGTGATTAAGGACTTCCATGAAGATGTAGAACAGTGGAGAACACTGCTGCTGATGATAATTGGACAGGTGGCTATGTTCAAGGTGGTACTCATGATGTGCAGTGCATACTATTGCGCCAACTAGCAGCCGCACAGCCTTTAGGAAGAAATCGGCTTCCTCACAATGTTCCAAAATTCAACCAGTAATCCATGTTTAATCCATATTTTGTTTTTATTCCAAACTTTTTTCATTCTTTGTCCTTTCACTTCAAGGCAGCATTTTTCCGCACTTTTTTAAATGCCACTGGATTGCCGATCCAGGCCTAATCAGTGGCACGTAGGGAACAATTAATCCAGGGTAGTCTCATACTCTCACACCCAGTGCATTTCGGGCTTTACAGCCCTTCGTCAGGGGTAACTGAAATAGTAAAAAAAATTCTACTCAGTTCCCACAAAACTATACTCATATCATGAACACGTTATAAAACATACTATCTCAAACCATAATTACCACTATGTGTTACAGTAATTTATTGCAACATCGATATAGCAATCAATTTACCCAGCCAGTTATTGTCAGCAAACATACAAAAAATGTTTTGAAATCAGCTCATTCAGCTAACAAAAATCCCCATCGTGCATAAATACTAATAACAACACTACGTGATAATCTGTGTTTACATTTCTTAACATCATAACATGCGCCATGAAAACATACCTACATAATGTTGAAGCCGTGCCTGGCAATAAAACAAACTCCTACGCTTTTCCTGAAACCACCATAGTCAGGCGCTCCTTCGACAGTGGCGTACCCGATGAGAACGCCACACATGAAACCCATTTTTTTTAACTTTGAACCTGCCATGGAGGTGTAACCCAAACACCTGACGGTTCAAACCACACAACTTAAATAAATATCTTCCCCACCACTTCCAAAATTTTAGTATGTACTTCAGAACACCTACCCTAAGATCCCTGAGGACATTTTCACTAAGACTAATAGTTAAACCCGAATGTTATTGTGGAATGGGAAACATGCCAGAGCAGCTCTGAGGACACTACAGAGACACCAACATAATTGGGGCATTTCAGTTCCCAATATATGGGCCTATTACTGGGCTGCACATCTAATAGTGGTTAATGAGTGGGGACATCAGCCTAGGCACCATCCTACTTACGCACTAGAGAGAACACAATTCCAGACACATTCATATCTGCACTACATCTCTGGGGGTAGGAGGCTCTAATGGATTGATGATCGTAACTCTACTTATCGTAGAGGTATGGAAGGGGGTGGAAAGAGTGATGAAATGGGAAAAGAAACTAACACGACAAATGCAGCTATGGCTGGGAACATGCTTAAAAGAATTCAGAAGATTAATGGATTTCAGGAAGTGGGACATGATTGGCATCTCTGTAGTGATTGCTACTCATCCTGCCTTGCTCATCCTCTGCTGTCACATGTGGAATGTTGATATTCATGATGACACATTAGAATGTTGGGTTCCTAGCTCTGTGAATTGAGTTGGGAGCTAGGGGCTGAGCTGTGAGGAGACAGCTCCTGGTGGGGTTTTTATTCCATACTATTTAACATCCTGATACCTTGTACCATCTATCAAATAAATACTTATTCTACAAGAACCTACGTGGACTTGATCATCATTCACATCGCTACAATTTTGGCGACGATCTGGGCACTTCAACTTTATTCTTACTTTGAATTTCAAGCAACAACATATGGACTTTCTTCAACAAGGTAACCATTTAAGTTTTAATTTCTTCAATTGACTTTCTAGCATACTGGCATGCTAAAAAACCCCACCAGTGACCATTTCACAATTCTGGTCGCCCTCATCTCAACAAGCCAGTCCCTGCTGCACAATCCTACTGTAACTTCCTGGTACCTTTAGAGGCTGGTTCAATATAGTATAAGTTCCTGACTTTCCGTTCCTCCCCATCCCTTCGTGACTGATGTGCCTATTTTACCTGTGTGCCTTCAGCAACTTACTGCCTGCCATACCATATTCAACATCTTCAAATACAATTCTGACAGAGATGCAGCTGGCCTGATCACCCTGCTGTGTTTTTCTGGACCTTGGTATCAAGCTTGGCTCTTCATACAGCGAGCGCAGTCCGTGTTTATTAGAAGCCAATGGCTTGGGGTTGTGACGGGGATTACATTCACCTCATTCTGTAGACTTATCGTTTTGATGCCAGCTACATAAAGGCCAAATATTTCTTGCATTCTTCTAACAAACACCATTCATAAGCAATATTCTTTTTGGAGCTGTTTCATGACTTTGTGTACACGCTTATACTCTTTATCTGCTTGTGCTGGCAGTTTTTGAAACATTTGCGGTATTTTTTAATATTAACTATGGGCCTGGATTCATCATTTTCTTTTAACAGTTCAACCGCTCTCTCAGTTTTTGAAAAACAGCGTGCGCCATGCTTAGCGCGCGCTCTTACCTGCATATTTCAAGCCTCAGCCGCAACAATGCTTTCTTCAATGACGTACCTTCTCTCTCCGCCTTTGGTGCTGCCTCCGTGTCAGTGGAGCAACGTTTGGTGCAAATTTCTGCCTGAAGCCATCCTGCACGGCGTGCTGTACGTGCCACCATCTTGTGGCTGACATCTACTTGCATACTGCAATCTTCCGGTATTTTTCTTCAATTGCCAACCGTGTTTTTTCATCGGATGTGATGCAGTTTCATCGTCAGTATGAGCACCGAAGGTACATTTTTCAAGTTCTGTCACAGTGCAGGTTCGTCAGAACAGTCTTCTCTCCCAGGATGTGTAAGAAGGACTTGTGACTCTGCGAATGTGTCATTTTCCGTGGCATGTTTTCACAACAACTGCAAGTCGTTTCATCTCTGTGTTTATATTTGCTGCATTGATTTCACGAGTTCTATGCATTTGAAAATTGGTCATGTTCCTAAATATTTCTGCATTGTCGTTTTTACGAGGATGTTTATCTTTTTCTTGGCATAGTGAACATTATTCTTGTATCTGTGTACAGTGCGTCATCTTATGTGTTCATTTTTGAAATTGCTTATTTTTATTTCTTAACAAGTTTTTCTCATTCAAGGGCACGTTCGGGTACTAGGTCGAGTACCGGTGTTATTAGTTCTTGCTGGATTTAGTTGTGATTTTACTCAAAAGATATTTTCTGCATTTTCATGTTAGAATCTTTTCCAATAAATCATTTATTTCGTCATACTGGGCTACTCATTTTAAATTCATTCCACTTGCATTTTCGTTGTGTTCAACGTTAATGTTGATAATTTTTTATCAACACCATAATGTTCTAATGGTTTCAGGTGTTCAATGTTTTATTCATTCAAAATGTTTGAGCGAACCTTCAGTTTCTTTGATTCCTATTTCGTGAATGATTGTTATACATGTTCATATTCTTTAAGAATGTAATCTCAAGCTTTAATGTTTGATTCTAATTTCAAGTTTATGATTCATTTCGCAGTACTGCTGTTCAAGTTATAATGAAATTTTTCATATTTCTGTATTTCTAATGAAAGTACGTACATTATTTACATACACCGGTTTTTAAGGTTAATTGCTGACGTCAGTCCTCAGTTTTAGTGCACAAAACCTTTTTATGATTTTCAAGAGCTCTATGATTTTATTCTATTCGTATGCCAGTTTTCTACTTTGCGCAAAGGTGTTACTTCATGAAATTTCCTGGCAATTGAGGTTTTATTCTAATTAAGTTTGTACTCCAGTGTTATTCCTGAGCTTCATTTATTCTTCTGTTAGGAGTACTTTTTCTTCCATTACTCTAGTTGTTATCTGCTGTTGTTTCTGACGTTCGTTGGTTTTCGTCTCCACTCCTGTATGGCCAACAGTTGTGTAGTGGATGTAATTCTCAACTTTGCGTCGTCTTCTTATTTTTGCCATCTTTTATCCTTTTTACTGTGTGATTTCCTCTTCTTTTTGTGTCATTTTTAGGGAGAAGATGTGTTCTATCACCTTCTATCTCCTATATGTTCCATCACGTATCTTCTTCTTTATGTTCTTTCTTCTTCGCTTATCTTCTATTCTTCTATTATATTAGAGTTGTGTTCTATCACCTTCTATCTCCTATATGTTCCATCTCGTATCTTCTTCTTTATGTTCTTTCTTCTTCGCTTATCTTCTATTCTTCTATTATATTAGAGTATCTTCTTTTCTCCAATTATATTTTTCCCTTTTCCATCTTCTTAACACTGTTTTTCCTGCCTTGTATTTCTCCTTTCTCGTGATGTTTCCTATCGTACTCTGAGTATTCTCTTTCTAATGCTATGTGTACGTTGTACATTTTAGTTGTTTTTTATAAAAGGTATAAAAGGGGAAGATGTGTAGTGATTGCTACTCATCCTGTCTTGCTCATCCTCTGCTGTCACATGTGGAATGTTGATATTCATGATGACACATTAGAATGTTGGGTTCCTAGCTCTGTGAATTGAGTTGGGAGCTAGGGGCTGAGCTGTGAGGAGACAGCTCCTGGTGGGGTTTTTATTCCATACTATTTAACATCCTGATACCTTGTACCATCTATCAAATAAATACTTATTCTACAAGAACCTACGTGGACTTGATCATCATTCACATCACTACAATTTTTTATCGTAGAGGCATGGAAGGGGGTGGAAAGAGTGATGAAATGGGAAAAGAAACTAACACGACAAATGCAGCTATGGCTGGGAACATGCTTAAAAGAATTCAGAAGATTAACGGATTTCAGGAAGTGGGACATGATTGGCATCTCCAAACTGGGGGATCTTATAGAGGAGGGTGCACTGATTCCTTTTAATTCCCTGCAGCAGGAATACAGATTACACACTACACAATATTTCAAGTATCTACAACTAAAACATGCCAGGCAAGTGAAAAAGATAATGGTAGAGGACCTTCAGGAATACCCCCACTGGAAGGGAGGCTCCTCCATGTGGAGGTAACTGAGAAGGGAATATCATGGACCTACAAGACTATCCTAAATAATGTCACCGACATCCTGACAAAACTGAAAGGTGCCTGGGAAAGTGAGGTGGGTGAATTCGATTCTACAGACTGGGAAGCAGCCCTGATGCACCTGATGTCAGGTCACGCCTGTGACTTATCTAATTTAAGATCCTCCAAATAATATATTACTCTGGGCCCACTACATAGATTTGGGAAGGCGATCACACCCAACTGCTTGAGATGTGGGGATGAGACAGGGTCCTTCTTCTTACACTATGGTCGTGCCCTGAGATAGGCACCTACTGGCACAAGATAGATGAGGAAATCGATAAGGTATTTTAAGTCACCCTACCGATAGACCCTAAGTTCATTATCTTGGTAGTACCCACAGAAGTGGATTTACCCATGCAATACCTTCCCTCCGGGACTGGATGCAGGGAATGAACCTCTAGATGGCCTCTGAGAGGGTTATGTACCAGTAAAGAGGCTATCCAAGGAAATTTCTCAAAGTATGAGACCCCTGTGAAGTGCTGGGTATTTTAGACCCAGCGGTGCAGGGGCACACACCCTATGACTTCTGGGTTCACCCTGTTCCGGACCTACAGAAACACAGAGTCTTCTGGGTGAAGTCAAAGATTCGTTTATTGGCTGCAGACCAATGACAGGTATCCTAGAAGTACAACAGCGTGTATGTTCTCAGGAGACTGCTGAAAATCATAGGAACGGACTTCATCTTAAATACGCTTTTCCTTGCCTCAAGCATACATTCCTAGGTTTTATGATACGGCAATATACAAGTGTACATTACAAAGAAAAGGCAGAGTCATGATGACCATCCCACATTCCAGTTCGGCCAGCCCACAATGATTTATACAGTAAGGTTCAGATCCCACATCAGATGTAAACAGACCCCCCAATAAACATGAGCATCTCCTGTTTTGGGAAACAAGTCATAAAGCAGGAACAAGCAGGTGTGGAAGAGATTAGCCGGAGGATTGTGTAGAATGAAAGGGTTTTATGACGGGTCAAGCCCTGATGCTAATCACAGGTGGACGGAGGAAGGGGAGCTCGTGAGACCGGTTTGACCTGGGGCAGCAGAGCCAGCTGCCCAGGTCACAGAGAAGTCAGAGGGAAAGCCCATGTACTGTGAGGCCGGTATTTACTCCATTATAGCCTATGTGAGGGCAATGACAAGATGGCCACTGCTTCCAAAATGGAACCCGCGTAGTGAAGCTGAATAACGTGTACACAGTGCATTCATAGCTAGAACGATATATAAAGCACTCGTACATGCCGCATTTACCATTTGCGGTTCGCTAATGCCAAGATAGACAGGGGTAGGGCCCTGTCCCCTACGCGGTCCCGAATATTAAAGTACGACAGACCCTCCTTTTGCCCTTACATAGGCAATCACTATACTCATCTTAATCCGAGTCTAGGTCAATGTCCGCAAAGTCATGGAGATGTTGCTGTAGCATCATCCTATTACTTAGTTCGTCCCTCGATACAGGTTTCTTTACACATAAGGTAGCACAGAGGCCACATATCGCAGGAGCACACTGTATGCACAGACAGAACAGGAAAAGAATGGCTAAGATTATTCCAATGACCATCAGAACTTTCCAACCCCAGGCAGATATCAATTCCCAGAACCACCCCACCAGTGACCAATCTCCCTTATCCACGTGTATGGATTCAGATATTTTATGGAGTTTGGAGATGGCTTGATACACTGTTGGAGCATTATCTGGTATGAAAATGCAGCAACTGGATTGGATGACCTTGCATACCCCACCGCGGTCTGCAAGAATAACGTCTAGAACCATGCGGTTCTGCAGAGTCATAAGGCGATCCGCTTGGAGCTCAGCTGTCAGATTACTAAGGGCACCAGCCGTTACATTGACAGTGGATTCAACCACACGTGTCAGTTGTCTCAGGTTCCTACTATTGACCATAGGTCCCCAAAACGGCAGGAAACCCAAGAAGAAGTCTCCTGCTTCCTGACCGGCAGTATCCTCCTTACTAATCACACCTCTCACAACTCTGGTCTTGTGATAGTCAGAGGCAGCAGTAAATGTCGGCGGTAGCAAGTTCGCAATATAACATGTGCCCGAGAAATCAGGGGGCAGCCATGTATATGCTCGGTCATGACAGATGAAGTATGTGCCCTTGGCAGCCAAAAACGCAGGGGAAAACTGTGATGGGAAGGTGTACGTTTCAGTACAGTCACTTCTTCCCAGTTGAGCTCTAGGATTCTGACCATTACCCTGTAAGCAGAACCGACCCATGTGGGGTACGACCCAGATTGGAGATGAGATTTTTCGCTGTCTTTCACCCAGACTAATACTATACCCCGTCGCGTTCCATCCTACATAAGGTCTCAACTCTTCTTTGGGAATGGATGAGTATGCATCGATATCCCTACTCATATCGGCAACTCCTTTCATCAAAGCCTTATTATTGGTGATAGGTCTGATGGAACGCGGTTGGCGAGGGGAGTATGTATCTAGAGCATAGAGAAACATGGTTTGGAATGCCCATGACGATCCATTGTAACTATACGGCAGCACCAGGTAGGGAATACCCTTGTTAATGGTATGTGGCATTAACCCACACACCCAGCAATTGGTCGTATTCATTACCAGTTGGTGCTGGTGCAAGAGTTGGATAAACGAGTTATTTACGAACTCTGATCGTCTGGTCTGTTCGTGCTCAGGCAAAGGGTGAAAAGAGTGAGAGGAGGCAGTAGGAAGAGGTATAGGCTGTTCAGTGGGTTCAATGGGCTTTTGAGCGGAGAAAAACACAAATCCTACAATAAACATTATGATACTACATAGTGTAAAAAGGCACAAAAAGACAAAACATTTACTTTTTACAATTCTACACATCCTTGCGTTAGAGTTCATTTCCTCAATCGGTCTCTGCATCTTAAAAAACTCCATCCTCTACTCGGGCCGCTCGCGGCGGATGAGTGTCTTCTGCTAAGCAGTACGCCTGTCAGTCCAGGGAAACACCCTAGACCAACCAGAACCGTTGACCTAGCGTCTTCGGCCTGTACCCCAAAGTCTTGGCACCGCGACCCTGCGGCAGAACCCGGATGGTGGTTCGAAAAACAAAAAATCAAGAAAGTACTTCAGATGGGAGAGCAAAAAATGTTAAAAAGGAAATAGTGAGGAAATCTTTATTTGTCCATGTGCCTAGGTCTCAAATTATAGCGGAGACGGCCAGGTGCTGTTTGGTCTTGAAACAAAAGTTCAGGCTCAGTGGTGTCCAGTCGACTTGATGGTGGCACAGCTTCCTGCAGAATATTGTCACTCTCTTGGTCTGAAACTGTGCCTCTTATGCGTGCGTCACAGAATGGTACAAAACGAGGTACAATGTCTGTCTCTGAGTCGGCGATACCCTCCTTGACCCACTGGTCATATGGCAGAGGCAAGGGGACTACTTTACAGTGGGTACCATGAATCCAGTGCTTCTTCCCTTTCACTCGCACTGCTGATCTTGTCGAAAGAAGAACAAGATGAGGGCCGATCCAGCGAGGCTCGTCGTTGCTCTTGCGCTGGAAATTTCGGACTAGCACCCACGTACCAGGGTTGATAGGGTGTCCAGGAGGTTCAGAGGCTTGGGGAAGAGTATTATGTACCTGTTGGTGCAAAACACGCAGTTTAACAGTCAAATCATACAGGTAATCGAGCAGTACTGGATGCTCTATCTCACTAAATTTCGTCGGTCTTGGCACGGCCCATACATTAGCCGGGCGGCCAAAGACGACCTCATAAGGGCTAAGTCCCACTCGTGAGTGTATGGTCATTCTGGTGGACAGGAGTGCTAGAGGCAGAGCGTCAGGCCATTTAAGACCGGTGCTCGCCTGGATTTTGGCCAGCTTGAGCTTTAAGGCTCCATTGTAGCGTTCTACTAATCCAGCTGATTGGGGGTGATTTGCAGCGTGGAACTTCTGCTTTATCCCTAGCCCTTCACATACATTCTTCATCACTTTACCCACAAACTCACTTCCGTTATCACACCACACCATTCTTGGCATCCCAAACCTAGGGAAAAACTCCTTCACAAGGGCTTTGGCTGTGGATAGGGCAGTGTTATCTTTCAGAGGATAAGCCTCAATCCATTTTGAGAAAGCACAAACAACCACCAGTACATATTTCAGGTTGTTGCATCTTTCCATGTGAATAAAGTCCAACTGCAAAACTTCAAATGGACATGATGGGGGTGCAAAGTGACCAGCTGGAGTTGGGGTTCCCCTACCAGGGTTGTACTTCAAGCATACTATGCAATTCTTGACCACATTCTCTGCACACTTGGGAATCCCAGCATTCTGCCATACTGGAGCCAATAACTTACATATACCTTTCGTACTGATATGTGCCATTCCATGTGCCATAGTAACCACTGGAAGCACATATGCATCAGGCAACAACCATCGCCTATGTTCTGTCAGATCAATCCAACAACCATTCTCATCCAACTTACCCATACTTTCTCTCCACTTGCTTAACTCTTCCTCTGTGGCTTCAGCTTGAAGCGACTTAACGCTCTCTATTGTGTTCTCACACATTCCCACATCATTAACCCATCTTGCGGGGCCTGCAACATACATTCTAGTCTTCACATTCTGTGCTGTTTCTTTCACGGTCTCATCAGCAAACGCATTCCCACGTCCAACATCATCTGTGACTTTCCTGTGCGCACTGCATTTCATGATCGCAACTTGCAACGGTAGGGTCAGTGACTCAAGGAGATCATTCACCAACTTGCCATTCTGAATTTTAGCTCCATGCGACGTCAGGAACCCACGCTCCTTCCACAGTCGCCCAAAATTATGAGCCACGCCAAAGGCGTACTGGCTATCTGTGTATATATTCACTCTCATTCCTTCAGACAACACACATGCTCTCGTGAGGGCGATTAATTCCGCTGCTTGGGCCGAATTATGTGGCACTCGTGCAGTTTCCACAACCGTGTGCAAAGTCGTGATAGCATATGCAGCAGTCGTGTCACCATTAGGGAGCTTGAAACATGAACCATCTACCCATAAAGTGCCATCACTATCAGTCAGGGGAGTATCTTTTAGATCTACTCTCCCTTTCGTCTCTTCTTCTGTTCTAAACAGACAGTCATGTTGCTCAATCTCATCTGAGTCTGCTGGAATTGGCAACAATGTGGCTGGATTCAGCGTATTGCATCTTTTTATGTGTATGTGATTAGCTAACAGTGTAAGTTCATAACCTGATAACCGCGCACTAGTCAAGTGTTGTGTCTTGGTTCTATTTAATAATGTGTCTACAGCGTGTGGAACCATAACAATCAATGTATTGTCCATTACCAAACCAGCAGATTGTCGGATAGACATCGCTGCAGCAGCTGTCGCTCTCAGACAGCTTGGCAATGCCCTCGCTACAGGGTCCAAGGTTGATGAAAAATATGCGCATGGGCGCGGTCTGTCGCCAAAAGGCTGTGTTAACACTGACAACGCACATCCATCTTTCTCGTGAACATACAATGTAAAAGGCTTACTGTAGTCGGGGGTACCCAACACAGGTGCTGAACATAATGCATTACGCAATTCCACAAAACTTTTCTGGCACTCTTCAGACCATGGGATAGGATTCGGTGTGTCTTTGCATGTTAAGGCTAACAAAGGTTTTGCCAATAAAGAAAAACTAGGGATCCAATGCCTACAGTATGAAGTGATGCCCAAGAAAGCACGCACTTCTCTCTGTGTCCTTGGCACACTTAACTGTGCAATGGCTTGAATTCTTTCTGGGGTCAGTTTCCTTCCCTCCTTCGATAAGAGATGACCTAAGTAGGTCACTTCTTGTCGACAATATTGCAGCTTAGAGAGAGAGACTTTGTGATGGAAAGCAGATAAATGGCGCAACAGTGATAATGTGGCTTCTTTGCAGATCTTCTCAGTATCCGCAGCGATCAGTAAATCGTCCACGTACTGAATCAGGATAGCGCCACTAGGTAAAACAAGTGCATCAAGCTGCGCTTTCAAAGCTTGACTGTATATGGATGGACTCTCACAGTAGCCCTGGGGAGCGCGTTTGAAGCGGAAGCTTCGGCCTCCCAGACTAAAACCAAAAATATCTCTGCTCTCTTCTGCAATTGGGATACTAAAGAAAGCATTCTTTAAATCGATTACTGAAAACCATGCAGCAGAGGCTGGAATCATCGTTAACAAGGCAGTTATATCGGGGACAACCGGAAACTGTGGCACAACAATCTTATTAACCTCTCTAAGATCAATCACAAACCTGTAAACAGGTGGCTGTGAAGGATCCGTTCGTTTTAAGACAGGTAAAATCGGACTATTGCAAACGTTGCCTCTTGTCTCTTCTATCACACCCTTATTAATCAAGTCGCTGACAATGTCTAACAATGCTTTCTGCCCTTCATTAGAGATCTTGTACTGGGGAATACGTGGCAGTCTGACATTAGCCTTTAGAGTCACCACATATGGCGGTATCTCCAAGAGGCCCACATCATTGGGACCAGTAGCCCAAAGGGCATCCGGAAGGGATGACAATTCAGGTGGCATCGTGTTTTTAGACAAATACATTGGGGAAACCGCTTTCTTGCCTAATGTAAGTTGTAGTCCTGAAGGAGAACAGTACAGTGTAGCGTGCAATCTTTTCAACAAATCTAATCCCAGCAAATTCTCACCACAACCTGTTGTCAGAATCAGGGGTGCTTTCAGCTCGCAAGGTCCAACAGAAAGTGACATGGGACTGGAAATCGGGTTCCTAACCGGGGTGCCAGAAAAACCTACTGAAACATTTATATCGCCAGACAAAGGTGCGCCAGGGAGTTTTGAATGCATGATTGAACTCTTTGCAGCACCAGTGTCTAGCAGAAAAGGCTCCGTTACATTTGCTGTAGTCACCTCAACATACGGTCCACTCTGATCCACTGGCACTGAAACAACTCCCTCTCTCTGTCTATGGCTGTCCTAGTAATCATTATTCTCTGCATCACCGTCCTCTGCATAATAATCATTATTGTAATACTGGGCTGTATTACTAATCGCGTTAGCTTGCTGATCAAAGCTATTGATGGTACTTTGAGGCGGCAGAGGACGCGCGTTCTGGGGAACACTTCCACGCCCTCTGCCTCTAGGGGCTTGCTGACCACCCCTACCTCTTGCGCCATACATATTACCGTTCCGCTGCATTAATTTAGGGCAACTGTATTTAAAATGACCTTCCTCTTTACAGTATGAACATTGGTTGGGACCTACAGGGACACGTGGTTGATAATACCCGTTCATTTGCTGGTTGTCCTGAAACTGTTGGGGTTGGTGATAGACACCTTGGGGTTGCCTATAATTATTCTGACCTCCACGTGGCGGATAGGCCTGCTGTAAAAGGACCTTTGTCTTGAGTTCCTTCGTTTTCTTCTCCGTTCTATCTTTCTCGTCTTTATCTCTATTTTCATAATACTGTGCAGTAGCCAGTATTTGCGCTGAAGAAGAAACAGCCCAAGAACTTTCTGAATCTTTTAACTTTTTACACAGGTCAGGAAGTAAATTCTGCACAAACTTATCCACAAACAGCCGTTGGCCACCCTCAGTACTCATATCCTGCCCACTGTGGTCAATAAACGTTTCTTCAAACCTAGTGAAGAAGTCTGACACTGTCTCATCTTTCTTCTGCTTGCATGCAGATAACTTGTCCCAATTTACGCGCATCGCAGGCATTATTGTTTTCATATACGTAATGATTCTACCAGGCAATTCAGCTACTAAAGGTTCTGGTTTCGCACCACCAATTTGTCTAGCATCAGCAGCAACAATGTTAGCCCATGTATCCCCTAGTTCTGCATTGTGATCTACATTACGAATTGATCCCCATAGAGGCTGTGGAACAACATTGCCAAACAACATGTCTATGTCGGCCAGATTCATGATGCATGACCCTGCCGTCTGTGACAACTCTTTATAATAACCTGCTGGGTTTTTACGGGGATCAGGCAAGGACTGCTTAAGCGCTAACACCTCAGAGCGCTTCCATGGAACATGCACCCAAACACGCTGGAAATGCGCTGCCACCGCGGGGTTACCACCGACAGCTGCAACCGCTTCCTTGCATACCGGGGGAACTTCTCTCATAGGATATTGTCGCGCTTTTGCCTTTTTTTCCACAAGGACCTCTTGTTCAAACAATGACTGTTGGCAATCGTCATTCCTAAAGGACAATACAACCGCAACTGCTTTATCTACTTCGCGGTCCACAATTATACCAGTTCCAAAATCGAACCTCACTCTACACAATTCCTGCGGGTTCGGATTTTTACCACTATCCTCCAATTCTTCACAGAGAATTTCGCACATTTTCTCAAACACATATCTCTATTTCGGGGCATCCCATTGATGGAAAACGTTAACAACTGATTCCACATCATACAGTGAAGGAAAAACAATCCATCTACGCGCCATGTTATCTATTACCTTTTTCTCATCGGGGTTAGGCAATTGGCTGCGCAACTGTTTGCGCTGTAAACCAGGAGTCGCACCAGATGACTCAAAGAGAGGAGACATTAATGTAGTAACCACATTAGCTAAGCGCTGTCGCGCTGAAGGAGAAGCTGAGGCGAGAACAGGGGGAAAAACAGAGGGAAGAAAAGAGGATGTAGAGACAGGTACTGAAGTGGTGGAAGGAAGAGTGTCAGGGGAGGCAGCTGCTGTATTAGGCAAAGTCGCAAGAAGTGCGGGGGTAGTTGGAAGCACAACTGGCGGCGCTTGAGAGGGCTGCGCTACAGGAATAGGAACTGGCTGCAAAGCAACTGGCGGTTGCGGCAAGGCTTGCAGTATATTCACTGGAGGCGGCATATTTACAAGCTGGGGAGGCGCCGTGGCAGTTTGAGCATACGGGGGTGGCGAACTCAACAAATGTGACATCAGGGGATCTTTCTCCTTCTCTTCTGACTCATTCTGCTTAGAATGTGGCAAAGCTGGGTAACATTTGTCAATCCCTAACTTATGCTGCCTGTGCAACTGCTCGCTCATTTGCTCCTCTTCATTGTCTTTAAATTGTACAGCTGCTTGCATTACTGTCATACCTTTCTCTCTCTTATTCTTTTTCGCTAACTTAATTTCCTTTTGTTTGGCTTCCTTTCGCCATAAGCGGAAAGAGTCAAACATCGCCGGCCGGGCTTTCTTCTTAAACAATTTAATTTCCAGATTATCTAAAATATCGGTATCAAAACTACCATTTTGGGGCCATTTTAAAACACCATCTTTCCTGGTGTAGTGGATCCACACTTCGTTATATGCAATGGGGCCTACACCATCTTTTACATAGAGCTCATAAGTTGGAGTTCCAACCGGAGGAACCGGACATGATTCCTCTAGCTGGAAATCTTTTCCACAACCCAAACAGAATAATCTACCAAACAGTCCAGAATCAGGCATCTTTGCTCACTAGTCTAGATCCAAACGTCAAAGGATTATCGATTACGATATTCTCGTGAATACATGAGTCCTCTGGTTTTGGCGTTTGCAAACTCCAAAGTACCAATTCAAATGATCCCGAAGGATACCAAAACAAATGGGAGACGCTCCACTTATACTTAACTGAATATTGCTGATCGATGGCGTCACCAGAAGACTCTCTCGATTGTTTCGCTCTCTCAAAACTCGTCAAGGGTCCAAAACAGGTCGATTAATCAGGGCAGCAGTCCTTCGTAGCTGTCGGGACGCGGAGAACCTCGCAGAAAAGACTTTCGGACCACGTCGACATGCAGGGGTCGATGAAGTGGCGGCCTTCCTCCGGAATTTCCACACGAAGCTCCTCACGAACCTCTGGCTTGGACTGGTACCGCTGAAATCGCCCCACGTTGGGCGCCAAACTGAAGTGCTGAAACACAGAGTCTTCTGGGTGAAGTCAAAGATTCGTTTATTGGCTGCAGACCAATGACAGGTATCCTAGAAGTACAACAGCGTGTATGTTCTCAGGAGACTGCTGAAAATCATAGGAACGGACTTCATCTTAAATACGCTTTTCCTTGCCTCAAGCATACATTCCTAGGTTTTATGATACGGCAATATACAAGTGTACATTACAAAGAAAAGGCAGAGTCATGATGACCATCCCACATTCCAGTTCGGCCAGCCCACAATGATTTATACAGTAAGGTTCAGATCCCACATCAGATGTAAACAGACCCCCCAATAAACATGAGCATCTCCTGTTTTGGGAAACAAGTCATAAAGCAGGAACAAGCAGGTGTGGAAGAGATTAGCCGGAGGATTGTGTAGAATGAAAGGGTTTTATGACGGGTCAAGCCCTGATGCTAATCACAGGTGGACGGAGGAAGGGGAGCTCGTGAGACCGGTTTGACCTGGGGCAGCAGAGCCAGCTGCCCAGGTCACAGAGAAGTCAGAGGGAAAGCCCATGTACTGTGAGGCCCGTATTTACTCCATTATAGCCTATGTGAGGGCAATGACAAGATGGCCACTGCTTCCAAAATGGAACCCGCGTAGTGAAGCTGAATAACGTGTACACAGTGCATTCATAGCTAGAACGATATATAAAGCACTCGTACATGCCGCATTTACCATTTGCGGTTCGCTAATGCCAAGATAGACAGGGGTAGGGCCCTGTCCCCTACGCGGTCCCGAATATTAAAGTACGACACCTGGTTTAAGTACAATAACCTTGATATGAATGGACATAATTCAGACTTTTCAGTCATGCCGGAGCCCTGGCGCCTAGGTTATAGCCTGTCGAGACTTATACTTGTAAAAGGTATAACACTTGGGTTTATGCTGAAAATGCATTGAATCACTGATTATGTATGCTCTTTCCTGTGTGGCTCTGTTGATGCATGTGTTGTTGTGTGACATGCTGCGTTTGAAGAGAAAACTAAATAAAAACTTATTTTTGAAAATGATATCATAAAAGATGTCATAAGTGATGCAATATGTGGAGTAATTAATTAACAGTTAATGGGCCCCAGGGTCCCCATCCCCTTAGGCTGCGCAGTTCTCCTCCCAAGCCTTATTAGGCACCAGCAAGCACATGCCATGGGGTCTGTGTTTCTTTTCATTAAGTGCCGTGGATCCCAACCGGGGCACCCACCAAACACCACATTGGAGACTGTGGGTGGGCCATAGGGCCTCTGCGACCCCAGCTGGCTTCTTGCATGCTACAGGAGCTGGCATTGCTGCTACCCAGAAGGAACAGCTGCTTTTGCATGTTCCTTCAGGGCGGGAGTAATGTGTGTTTCCGTGTTCCTGCAGACAGGGAAGGCATTCATATTGGCACCTCAAAAAGGCTTGGTGAAATAAATATATAGTGACACCTCCCCAGGCCCTGGCCCACCCTGAGTAGTCCAGGAGCCTGTTCATTTAAAAAGAAATTGTTGCGGACCATACGCAAATTTGTAGTGAAAATGTTTTGGGGGGGCCCAGATGGGTCCCTATGGGACCTGACCACTAGGCCTAGGGGCTCAGTGTATCCCTACCTCCACCCTTATGTCTTTGTTTAAATTTTCTTAAGGACTTGAGACTGAGGCCCTCGTTTATGACGCATCGCTGCGAGAAAACAGCGATGCATCACTTTTCATTGCGCCCTTCTTGCGACACCAATGGTGCATCATATTTACATTATAATGCATCATGGTGCAAGGAGTTACACATACGTCAGTATTTCATATACTGTTGTTGCAAAAATGACGCATTGCAAGAGTGTGTCACAAAAGTGACGCAACTCTAGCAATGGGTCATTACACATGGGCTAGTCCCATGTTAAATGTGCCTGCGTCAGTCTTACACCTGCCATGAGGCAGGCATAAGATATTGATGCATTTGCGTCCTAGAAGTGGCGCAGTCAAATCTTATAGATTTCACAGCGTCACTTCTACAACCCTTTCTTGAGATGGAACGCACCCCTGCATACATTATACCTGGCGCAAATGTATGATGTTACAACGCATACATTTACAATGTATGCCTTTACAACGCAGTTTTTACATTGCAGCATCCTTTCCAATGCATTCTTTTACATCGCATGCCATTACATCGCATTTTCAGAAACTACCTTTACAACGCATTCCATTACATCACATTATACCTTTAAAAGCATACCATTACAATGCATACCATTACATCGCATTTAAGGTAAGTCTTGGATAGTATAGGGGTAATAATTACTATTCTAACTCCAGTCAGTGCAACAGTAGGGTGAGTGTTGGATAGTGTAGGGGTAAAAATTACTATTTTAACTCCAGTGAGTGCAAAAGTAGGGTAAGTGTTGGATAGTGTAGGGGTAAAAATTACTATTCTAACTCCAGTGAGTGCAACAGTAGGGTAAGTGTTGGATAGTGTAAGGGTACTATGCATTGTAATGGTATGCATTGTAATGACTTGCAATGTAATGTGTTGTAGTGACATGCATTGTAATGACATGTGTTGTATTGACATACGATGTAATGGCTACAGTGTAATGACATGCGATGTAAAGGATGTTGCGATGTAATGACTGCTATGTAAAGGTAGTGCGATATAATGACTAAGTTGTAAAGGTTGTTTCCCACCTGGCGCAGGTATAATGTGGCGCAGGGGTTTGCAAAGTGACACATCTACTTAGATGCTTCACTTTGTAAATATGGTGCAATAAGGCGCATTTTTTAACGCTACTGGTGCGTCACAAAAAGTGACCCACCGGCGGCACAAAAGTGAAGCAAGGGCTCATCAATAAGCCCCTGAATACTTAGTCTTAACATGGCTGCCCCCACATCTTTGTTGATGTGTTGGCAGTCTATCAGATCTCGCAATAAGATCGGTAGGCCCATGGATACTCCACCATATGGAATATACCATTTTGTTGAGCATTAACTACTGAATGGATTTACAGTAATTCACAGAAAGCACTCTTTCTGAACAAAGCTCTATCTTTCTGTCAAAGTTTCTGTAAATCCATACAGTGGTTAGGGCTAAAGGTGTGTCTAAATTTCCTGTAGAAAAATCAATGAGGAAAACACGTTTTGGACTGCCCCTTTACCTCAAACCCCACTTGATCTCCCCCGGGCAGCAAACTCTGCTCCATTCTAGGAGTTTGTGGAGTTTTCCTCACGCTGCGGAGCACACGGAGTTCTCAAAAATCCCTGTAGCAGAGTTTATTTCCTCACTTGTGCTCCCCGAAGCCATATTGGCATGCGCGAGAGAGGAATATCCACCTCTTAGTGACATTTTTTCTTACTCGCACTCCCTAAAGTCTAATTGCTGAGTGTGAGCGAGACAAACCCACATCCCAGTGAGATTTCTCAACATGGGCTGTTGGATTTATAAATGCGGGCGGTCGAGAGTTTTCGCGACCGCTCATGTTGAGAAAACTTGTGTTTGCGTTGAGAAAGTTGCCGCTCAAGAAGAAAATCTACTCGAGCAGCAGAAAAGAAGCAGCGCCCTCTTGCGCTGTGCATGATGCCATTTGTGTTGATTTTTGAGCACAGAACAAACACCCGGTTCTGAAATTCAAATGGAACAGGCATGACCAAGCGCACTCCACCGCTTGCGGAACTCTGTTTAATGTGGCAGGTTTGTTTTGGTCACTTCGCGGAGTTTTGCATAGGCCAGGCTTAAAAACTTCCCAGTGGCTGAGGCGGAAGAACATTTTTATTTTATAGTTTTGTCAAAATTCGTCAAGCGGTGCCAAAGTTATTAGGAAAACAAAGAATGCTTTTCCTCACAAACACAGTCCTAATTATAGCTACCCAGTGACAACCCCTTTTTTCTCTGCCTCCAGTTGATGGGTCTCCCAGGAGGTTCACAGGAAGATTCATCAAAACAAAAAGTGCTATTTCTTAGTTTGGCTCAAGATAAACCAGCATCCCAAAACCCGAGATCAATTCCTGCAAGTATAGCATGGTAGCTATGAGACTATCACATTTCCTGGTGGGATAGGCCTCAATCCAATGGAAAACAAGCACATAACATCTAGTAAGTGACTCAGGTGATTGCATCAGGGGATTGCCGGAGATCAGTTTAGAGGTGGGTGAATGGACCTACTGGCTTTCTATTGCCATGACAGCTCTTTTATAGAGATTTTGCCTTTTACACGTCATGCACCGCTAACATAGATTATCAGCTATGACTTAAAAAGGAGGATTGTACCAACATCCCCTGAAAAGTCTGAACCATCCTTCTCGAAACATACATACATGGTTTGGATCATGCATATGTCTCATCATGGCACACAACATGGAATCTGGTAGAACCGGTTTTACTTCTCCTGCCACCCAGATGTCACTGGAATCTTTCCCACAAGCTGTCTTTTGCCATTTAGCCTTCTCAAATTCAGGGGCTTCATGTTGCAATTCTCTCAGATTATTATGTGTCTGCACTGTGTTCAATAACACATTTGAGACTTTCTCTTCCTCCGCACTGCATTGTTTATCTAAATGAAATGTGCTGAACTGAAAGGCACAGTATTAAGTGACTGCCTCGTGTGATAAAGAAATCACCACTTGTATGTGCAGCACACTTCACAACAGCCATCTACCTTGACAACTAGAGTTTAGATAGCAAATTTGAGACATACAGCCCTTTGCAGATAGGAGAACCAAACTACACATAAAACCCTCGTTGTGAGTATAGTCTCCCAAAACCGTGTACCCATACTGGCTGTCAGAGTAAATAGTGATTCTCAATCCATTAGAGGTGCACCTGACTCTGGTGAGAGTGATCAGTTCTGCTACTTGTGTCAATTCCCCTCAAGGTACAGATGGTATAAGCTGCTTTTAAAATACCATCTCTGTCTCTCAAACAAGCGCCATTGACAAACAATGTATGATCAGATTCAGCCAGGGGCACATACAGTATTTCTGGTCACCGTTGGTGCAAAATTTGGTTACATCTATGCACTTGTGGTCAAATTCATACTTACTTCCTTTTTCCAATGTGTGCAAAACAGTAGCAGGGAATGTCCTATTACTTACCGGTAATCTTCATTACTCCGGGTCCCGTAGTCCTCGACACCGTCATGGACAAGTGAGATGTAACTATCTCACTGACAGAAAAAGAACGAAGGAATGCTGGACCTACCCTTCCCCCTCCCACTGGGAGTACTTAAGGAGTACCGTCCCAGCATTCCTCCTGAAATACCAAGCCCCAATGAAGGCCGGCAGACAGGGAGGGAGGGAGGGAAGTCATGACGGTGTCGAGGACTACGGGACCCGGAGTAATGAAGATTACCGGTAAGTAATAGGACATTACCCCCAGGTCCCTCCGTCCTCGACACCGTCATGGACAAGTGAGAAATACCAAAGCAAACACCGGCATTCATACCAGAAAACACAACAAACCACCAGGATAGCAAACAAACCCAGAGATTTATTGGAAATAAAGTAGCAAAAAACATTTAGGAGCGAACAGAGCTCAACACCCCCAATGCGAAACCTCCATCATCCCCCAACAGATTGAGGAGGCGATAATGCCTGATGAAAGTATTGGAAGAGGCCCACGTGGCAGCCCTACAAATCTCAGAGAGAGGAACACCCTGAACCTCCGCCCAAGAAGCAGCCACCCCTCTCGTAGAACGACCCTGAACCCCCAAAGGAGGAGGAGAACCAGACAGAGAGTAGGCCAAGGAAATGACTTGCTTCAGCCAACGGCCGATGGACACAGAAGAAGCCTTACTCCCAAGCGAAGCCACACCAAAGGACACAAAAAGGGAGTCCGACTTGCGAAAAACCGCCGTACGGTCCAGATAAATGCGCAAAGCCCTGCACACATCCAACAAAGACCACTGGGGACCACCAGGAGAATCCAAAACAGAGCCCAGGGCAGGTAAAACCAACTCCTGACACCTGTAAAATTGCGAAGAAACCTTCGGCACAAAAGAAGAATCCAGGCGGAGCACCACACCCTCCTCCGTGAAGGAAAGAAAAGGAGGCCGCGCCATCAAGGCTCCCAACTCCCCAAGACGACGTGCAGAGGTGACAGCCACCAGAAAAACCACCTTGAGAGTGAGAAATTTTAAATCCACCACATCCAAAGGCTCAAAAGGAGGACCGATCAAAACCCGCAGGACCAAAGGCAAATCCCACAGGGGAAAGGAAGGACGAGGAACAGGCCGAGAAACAGTAAAACTGCGTAGAAGACGAGAAACCACGTCCTCAATATCCGAAAGATTCCCCCACGGGGAACGAAAAGCCCGAACAGCGGCCCACTGGGCCCGCAGAGTAGACACAGCCAAACCCTGCAAGGAACAGAATAAAGGGGAGACCCCCAACGCCGAACACCAACGATCAAAATTACCCCAATGCCTATCATAAGCCTTAAGGGTAGAAGGCCTCCGGGAATGCTGAAGAGCCACCGCTAAATGCTCCGGGAAACCGTGCCGTCTCCAACCCTGCCTCTCAACTTCCACACCGACAACCGCAACCGGAGAAGTGACAGGCACGGGGAAGACCGAAGTGGAGACGGAGACAGGGGAAGAAACCAGGGACCCTGCACCGCCAAAAGACGCACCGTCGGAAACCAAGACCTCCGATGCCAAAACGGCAGGACCGCCACCACTTCCCGATCCTCCTGACACAAACGGGCCAGAAACCTGGGAACCAGAGCCAGGGGGGGAAGGCATAGAGGAGACGCGACGGCCACGGGAGAGACAGAGCGTCCACCCCCCAGCAACCCTCCTGCAGAAACCGGGAGCAAAACCGAGGGAGCTGAGCATTGTGCCGGGAGGCAAAGAGGTCCAGAAAGGGACGCCCAAACCTCCCGCACACAAGCCGAAACGCCGTCAGAGACAGCAGATGGCCCTCCGCCCAACAAAACAGGGACACCACTATCGCGTTCAAAGAAGCCGAACGAATCCCCCCTTGATGATTCAGATAAGCCACCGTCACCATATTGTCGGACCGCACCAACACGTTCCGACCGAGCAACAGATCCCGAAAACCCATCACAGCGCGGGACACCGCCGTGAGTTCTCTCCAGTTGGACGACCGGCGGCTCTCCAGGATGGACCAACGACCCTGAAGGGAGCGAGACCCCAAGGTCGCCCCCCAACCCAAAGCGCTGGCATCCGACGTCAAGACCAGAGAAGGAGAAGACTGCAGGGGCAGACCCAAAGACAGATGATCCCTCACAGACCACCAAAGAAGAACCGGGAGGACCACCGGAGATACAGGAATAAGAACATCCAAGTCGCGGGACAGGGGATCCCAGAGAGACAGGAGGTACACCCAAAGGGGGCGCAGATGAAAACGCGCCCAGGCCAACGTAAAAACAGTCGCCGCCATCAGACCCATAAGACGCAACCAAAGGCGCACCGGAAAGGCACCCCCCACCCGTAAACGACGAGCAAGGGACACCAACGTCACATCCCGAGGCTCGGGGAGGAACACACGGTTCAGATCCGAACGGAAGCGGGCCCCAATGAAAACCATGTCCTGGGACGGCGTCAGTTGACATTTGGGCAAGTTGATCAGGAAACCATGGGCCCGCAACGCCGAGCACACCACCTCCCTGGCCTCCAGCAACAGGACCCGAGATGGAGCATGGATCAACCAGTCGTCTAAATAGGGGTACACCATCACCCCTTGGAGATGAAGCCACGCAACCAATGGCGCCACCACCTTCGTAAACACCCTTGGCGCCGACCGGAGACCGAAGGGCAATACCATGAACTGGTAATGACGCCCCTGAACACAAAACCGCAGAAACCTGCGGGACCGAGGATGGACCGAGACATGATAATACGCATCCTGAAGATCGAGGGTACACATGAAGTGACCCGGCAGGGGGGCGTGGTTTGGACGCCGATCGGGATGGCGGCGTGAGCCTGCAGCTCCGTGCCTGATCCCCGATAATTATCCTGTAAACCGGCCGAAACGCGCCACTGGTGGCGCGAGCCTGCTGCGCTGAGCGCCGGGGCGACAGTGGACGCCGAGAACGAGACGGCGGGGGCCCGGGCGAGGCGCTGGAGCCGGGTCGCGGAGCGGGACGAGCAGCGCTCACAGAGCAAGATGGCGGTGGCCCCGAGCGGCGAAGCGTAACCAGTGCCAGACAGAAGCTCGAGACTGCGGGGAGGCTCGCCGCTGGCGGGGCTGGGCGGAGCTGGTCGCCCGCTGCCCGAGGCTCCGGGGCCCGGTGCTGGTGCGGGGCGCTCTCCGCCACGGCGGCGGCCGTGGATTCTGCCGCCCCTCCCCCATAATAGCACGCAGCGGCCTGGTGAGGGGAGTCCGGCTCCTGGTGCGGGACGCCGCGCCAAACACAAACAGCGAGGGGAGCGGTGGAGCCTGCGCTGGACTTCTGGGCTGAGCGGCTGCCTGCGGAAGGATGTGGCTGGCTGGAGCGGCTGCTGGGCTGCGGAGAGGACGAGCTTGGGAGCAACAGGGGAGTTGGCGGCGGGGCCGGGCGAGACGCGCCCAGTGGTGGCGGCCGGACGGCGATGGCGGCCTGAAGAGACAGCAGTACTCGGATTGGGGAGTGCGGCGGACCGTCAGGCCTGATAACTGCGGGGTGGTGCCCCCCCTCCGGGTGCGAGGCTGGCCCAGTGGGGTGGATCGAGCTGGATCGTCCTCGGCACTGGAGCAGGGATGCGGTGAGCCTGCGCTGTTGCTGACGCTACGAGGGGCAGCGGAGGGCCCTTGCGCCTGTAGCGGGTGGCCTTGGCGGGAGGACGACCTGTTGGCCGCGAGCGGAGAGGGACTCCGGGCTGTTGGGCCGCCGGGCCCTGGGGGAGCGGACCGCCCCCCGAGGAGAACACTGATCTCGGTGAGCGGGCGCCGGGCTCCGGGTCCTCTCTCCTGGATTGGACGGACGGTGGGACTGACCTGTCTTCCAGTGGTGCCCTGAACTGGAGCTGGTGTGGGGCGGGATGACCACTAAGGGTATCGCACCGCATTTGCCCCCCGGGCACGGCCGGGCGGCGGCCTCGGCCGCGGCTGGTGGGGCCCACGATGACCCGGTGGACACAGCGCAGGAACGGCGCCTGAACAAACGGCTGGATGGGATCCTGGAGGCAATCACGGCGACCAAGGAGGCCTTGCATCAGGACATAGCGCAGATTGCTACTGGACTGGGACTCTTGAGGGCCGATCATGCCAAACTGGCGGACAGAGTCAAAGACAATGAGATGTTGCTCCGGGAGCTCAAGCCAGCGGCGGTGACCACGGAACGCAAACTTGCTGATATCCTGGGCCGTCTGGTGACGCTGGAGAAGCGAGCGGAGGACGCCGAAGGTCGCAATCGGAGGAACAACGTGAGGGTAGTGGGCCTGCCGAAAAAAGTTGAAGGGGATGACACTGTGGCATACATGGAGGACTGGTTTAAGACGACTGTGGCCCCAGAGGGCCTCTCCCCCTTCTTCTCCCTGGAGCGGGCGCATAGGGTCCCGGCTCGCCCGCCGGCGCAGGGCCGCCCTCCCAGACCCATGCTGGTCAGACTCTTGCACTATAGGGACAGAGACCTACTGATCCAGAAGGCGCACGCGGATGGCCCCTTTCAGGTGGTCAACAGCTCAGTCACGGTGTTCCCAGACTACACGCAGGAGGTACAGAAGAACAGGGCTTCCTTTTTGGCCGTGAAAAAAGAACTGCGGATCGAGGGCCTACAATACTCCTTGCTGTTTCCAGCGAAGCTGCGGGTTATCTTGGGCGGGACGACCCACTTCTTTCAGGCCCCTGCTGAGGCGTGGACGTGGTTGGAGTCGTATCGCGCTGGCACGGCCCGGGGGGGGAAGGAGGACAGGGAGCGACAGAAACCGGTCCAAGTGCGGAAATCTCAAGGTATCCGCAAACGCAACAAACTCCAGAGAGCGGAGCGGGATGGACAGATGGCGGACGACAGGCGGAGAGCGCTGGCTGCGACGGCGATCATCACGGGCTCCCAAGGGGAGCAGACTTCAGTGGGCTCGGACTCTGGTGAGGAGGCCGGGCAGTCCGGCGGAGAGGTGTCGGAGGCTGACAGTTCCGGGGGGCCGGTGGTCACCCCACAGACGGCGGATGGATTATTTAACGGGTGATACGGAGGGTGGGGCCACATTCGCGAATCCGGGTCTGGCTGGGGGTCCCGGTGCTCGGCGGACTTGCAGGTATGGTGCTGAGACATTCCGGGGGTTGTGGGCGCGGGGCGGGTGGCTTGGCCTGTCCTGGGTCGGCTCTGAATCACCCTTGAGCTGCCCCTAAGGCTTTCTGTGGAGACGACCACAGAGTAGAGAAGGTTTGGAGGGTTGCAGGTTTGGATGGGGGCTGATAGTGCATTATTGGGTCCTGTTCTGGGGAGTGGGAGGGGGGGAGTTTGTGGGGATGTTTTGGTTGTGGGGTTCTGTTGCGCTGCTGTAGGTGGGCCTGGGATACTGGTGTGCTGGTGGGGTACTGGTTGCAATGGGGACGTTACCTAATTTGAAATGCCTCACGTGGAATGTTCGTGGTCTCCGCACTATGTCTAGACGATACAAGGTACATGCCCACCTGGTGAGGGGTGGCATACAAATTGCACTCCTGCAAGAAACTCACTTAACTAAACAGGAACTCACTGCGCTGCAGAGGAGATGGCGTGGCCAGGTGTTTGGGACTACGTGTTCGGCGTTTGCCAGGGGAGTGTTGATATGGGTGCGGGCAGGAGTCCCATTCCAGGCCATGAATCAGCTGGTGGACCCGGAGGGTAGATTTGTGGCGGTGGGGGGGAGGCTCTATGGTCAGGACGTAGCCTTATGCAGTATATATGCTCCCAATGCGGACCAGGCCCGCTTTTTTGTTAGCTTGACGGGCTCATTGGCGCACTTCCTGGCGGGCCCCATACTGATAGGAGGGGACTTCAACTCGATCACTGATGTGGCACTGGACCGGTCGCATCCACCATTGGCCGACTCGCCGGTGCGCCGGTTAGCGGCGCACAGGGCGGATTGGCAGGAGAGGTGGGGGCTGCTAGATGTGTGGAGGGAGCAGCATCCGGGAGACCGGGACTATTCCTTTTTCTCCGCGTTGCACGCGCTGCACGTCAGGATAGATGCCATTTTGTGCAGCGGGGACCTGGCTCCCGTGATGGCCCACACGGAGTATCTCACTAGAACTATCTCGGACCATAACCCGTTGCTGTTGACGGTGCAGTGGCAGCGGTCGGTGGTCCCGACATGGCGGCTGCGACCGGAGACATTGGAAGACCCGGTGTTTGGTGATGCGGTCCAGCGGGGCGTAGAGCAGTACTTTAGGGAGAATGAGGGTTCCACTGCCACGAGGGCGATGGAGTGGGATGCCATGAAGGTGGTGACCAGAGGCATTTGTATGGGTAAATTTGCGAATGTAAGGACTACAATCCTGACGGCTCTGGGGAAGGCGGAGGGGGTGTTGCGGGATCTGGAGCAGCGTAGGCCCAAGCGGCCAGAGTTACAGGACAGGCTGCTTGAGGCGAAGGAGGTGGTAGCGACTGAAACAGAGCGGCTGCGGGGTTTTGATTACAAGCGGTATCTAGTCAGAGTGCATGCTTAAAGGGACAAGGTAGGAACGCTACTAGCTAGACTAGCTAACCCAGAACCCCGAGGTTGCCCGGTCATGAGCATTCGAACGGAGACGGGGGAGGTGGTTTATTCGCAAGGGGCGGTGCTGCAGCGGTTCAGGTCATACTACAGGGACCTCTATGAGAGCCAATTGGGGGTGGAGGACTCCGCAATAACTGACTATCTGGCGACTCTTTGCCTCCCTCGGGTGGATGCTGAAACTGCGACGGTACTGGGCGGGCCTATCACGCTGCAGGAGATTCGGGTGGCCATTAAGCAGATGGCCAGAAACAAAACGCCGGGGGTAGATGGCCTGCCGATCGAATTCTACGCGCAGTTTGTGGATGCCTTGGCGCCCAGGCTCTTGCTGGTCTACACTGAGGCCATGGAGCTGGGGAGACTTCCCCAGTCGATGAGGGAGGCATTGGTGGTGCCGCTGTTGAAGCCCGGCAGGGACGCCTCGAATGTGACGTCGTATAGACCTTTGTCTATGCTGACGGTCGATTACAAAATATTGAGTCGCATATTGGCCACTAGATTACTGCCGCATATGACCAAGTTGGTTCACGAGGACCAAGCCGGTTTTATCCCCACCAGGAGCACGGCCTGGAACATTCGCCGCCTGGTCCGTATCATAGACAGCGTTTGGGGCCCTGAGCAGCGGCCGGCAGTGCTCTCCGTGGATATCGAGAAGGCTTTCGATAGCCTCGAATGGGGGTACCTCGATGCGGTGCTCGAGAAGTCCGGCCTGGGGGAGGGGTTTGGACGTTGGACACGGGTCCTTTATTCCTCTGCTACGGCCAGGGTGCGGCTGGGAGCGGTCATATCCTCAGCTTATCCGGTGCGCAGGGGCACACGGCAGGGTTGCTTGTTGTCTCCCCTCTTGTTCGCCTTGGCGATGGAACCTTTGGCGGCACAAGCACGAACAGGAGCGGTGTACGGCGGTGTTCGCTGTGGGGGGGAGATGCATCATATTTCACTGTACGCGGATGACCTCCTGCTGTACCTGGAGGACACCGGTGACGCCTTGGAGGGGGCTATGGGGATGCTGTCGCGCTTCCCTCAATGCCTTTTCTAACCTCATTGACATACACGACAAGGGCCGACTTTCCCTTCTCCCTACTATCCACTATGCTGACCTCTGTTGGACTGGTGAACATTTCCTCAAAATGACCACCCCACTCCTCCTTTGTGATATGTGCATCAAGGGGCTGTCCGAGGTGTCCTACCAAGAAAGAATTATTAAGAATGCTACAGAACATTTTACTCTTTTTCAATGTAATTTTTCTGCTCCTTTCTGACCTTTATTCTGCCTCTTCCTGCTCCTTCCTGATCTTAATCTTGTCTCTTTTTGCTTGATTCTCAGCTTTATCTTGCCTCTTTCTGCTCATTGCTGACCTTTATTCTGCCTCGTCATGCTTGTTTCTCACTTTTATTTTTCCTCTAACTCAATTTGGCTTGTTCTGCTCATTACTCACCTTTATTTTGACTCTTTGTGGTTGTTTCTCACCTTTACTTGCCTCTTTCTGAACCGTTCTGACCTTCTGCTTCTTTCTGCTCATTTCTCAATCTTTATTTTTCCTCTTTCGCCTTGTTTCTCACTATTTTTTTTACTCTTTTTGCTGATTTCAGACCTTTATTTTGCCTGTTTCTGCTGGTTTCTCACCTTTATTTTGCCTCTTGTTGCTGTTTTCTTACCTTTATTTTCCCCTTTGGTGCTTTTTTCTAAACATTGTCTCTTTCTGCTCGTTTCTCAAAGTTTTCTGCCTTTTCGCTCCTTCTGAAGTTTAACCTGCCTCTTTCTGCTCATTCCTGACCTATATTTTTCTTCTTTCTGCTACTTTCTTACCTTTATTTTGCCTCTCTCTGCTCATTCCTGACCTTCATTTTGCATCTTTTTGTTAATATCTCACATTCATTTTGCTTCTTTCCACTTACTTATGACCTTTATTCTGCTTTTTTCTCACCTTTGTTTGCCTCTTTCTGCTCATTGCTGACCTTTACTTTGCCTCTTTCTGCTCCTTTCTGATCTTTATTCTGCCTCTTCCTGATTGTTTCTGATCTTTATCTTGTTTCTTTTTGCTTGTTTCCCAGCTTTATCTTCCCTCTTTCTGCTCAATGCTGACCTTTGTTCTGCCTCTTTATGCTTGTTTCTCACCTTTTTTCATCTAACTCAATTTGGGTTGTTCTGCTAATTTTTCACCTTTATTTCGACTCGCTGTGCTTGTTTCTCATCTTTTTTCTGCCTCTTTCTGCTCCTTTCTGATCTTCACTCTGCTATTTTCAGCTCATTTCTCACCTTTATATTTCCTCTTTATGCTTGATTCTCACCTTTATTTTCCCTCTTGCTGCTGTTTTCTTACCTTTATTTTACCTCTTGCTGCTGGTTTCTGACCTTTATTTTGACTCTTTCTGTTCATTTCTGACTTTTATTTTGCCTCTTGCTGCTGATTTCTTAACTTTATTTTCATCTTGGTGCTTTTTTCTAACCTCTAGTTTGCCTCTTTCGTCTTGTTTCTCACCTTTATTATGCCTCTTTCTGCTTCCTTCTGAACTCTATTCTGCCCTTTCTGCTAATTTCCAACCTTTATTCTGCTTCTTTCTGCTCCTTTCACACCTTTATTTGACTCTCTCTGGTCATTCCTGACCTTCATTTTGCCTCATTTTGTTAATTTCTGACATTTATTTATCTGCTTTCTTCTGACCTTTATTCTGCTTCTTTCAGTTAATTTCTTGCCTGTATTTTGCTTCTTTCTAAGTCACTTCCCACCTTTATTTTGCCTCTTTCTGCTAATTTCGGACCTTTATTCTGCCTCTTACTGCTCATTTCTGATCTTTATCTTGTCTCATTTTGCTTTTTTCTCAGCTTTATCTTGCTTATTTTTGCTGACTGCTGACCTTTATTTGGCCCCTTTCTGCATGTTTCTGACCACTATTTTGCCTCTTTCCGCTCGTTTCTGACCTGTTTTCTTCCTCTTCCCGCTCGTTTTACACCTTTCTTTTGCCTGTGGTATCTTAGAGACCACCAGGGTAGCCTCAATGCCTCCGCAGTTCCAGTCAATTCCCCACTTCCTGCAGGAGCCGGCATTACTCTCACACAAAGTGAGATGCTGCGTGCAAGAGCAATAATTTCATCTTCCTGCATGCTTGTTTGTAGGTAGGGAAAGAGATGAAACCTCCACTTCAAACAAGGGGGAGCAGTATGACAGCTCTCATTTGCTGGAAGTGGAGTCTTTCCTTTTGCTTGGTGGGAGCTGTCACAGCACAAGTTGTAAAGTTGGTGTTGATTCCAGTTTCTCTGGTTAAACATTTTGAAAATTAAGCCCCAGAGCCTATTTCTCTCTCTCTTTTGCTCTCTCTATCTCTAGCTCTCTCCCTCTCCTGTTTATAGCAAAGGTCCCTGTTTTGTCTTTCAATTTTGGCTCGGGAAAAGAAAAACTGACACACAGATGTCAGACCCGACTCATAGAATCCAAACCCAACAATCAAGCCAAGAATGCATTTATTTGGGGGCTGTCGCACCCATAACATCCACCATGAAGCTTTGCCCCTGCCTGACCGGTCAGCTCTCTGCAGTATGGCTTTACTGTTACCCATCTGCAGCACGGATCCCTGGGTCCATTTCCTGAGCAGGTGTGCTTGCTTGGTGTTAATGAATGAACTTCAGATAACACAGCTCAGAAACAGGGAAAAACAATCATTGCTCTTTGTCCAGCTTATGTCAAACATCAGTGGCGGTTAGTGCGTAACCCTGCCAACAGATTGATGCGGAGCAGTCTCTGGATGCCTTCACTGTGTCAGTACCATGGACCATAATTGTTACAGTGGCAAAGTTGAATGGTCATGGAAAAGATTCCATAATATGTATATGGTTATGCATTGGTTTAAAAAGAACAGCAGCCAAACTCTGCCTTCTGCCACAGGTTAACCTGCTCCAGACTGTTTTAAACGATGGCAGCAAAATGTCAAAACTCTAAGTTATCTCTTTGTTCAAGTATTGCTCCTGACAGGTCACAGGTTAACCTGCTCAGACTGTTTCAATTGACGGCGCCAAACCAATAGGACAAATATAAATGCTTCTCAGAAGACAATGGCCTGGAAAGGGATGGGCGGAAAACTATGAACAATGCAGGTTGCAATACGTATTATGTATGCCAGGGACATAAAAGCCGACAACTCAGATACTGGAATACATGTATCTAATTTTTAACCTACACATTGACTACTAAGCATGCTCCTGGACTTTGCTGTTACCCTTTCCAAAGCCAGGAGATCAGGGTTATGTCATTACAAGGAACAATCAATGGCAATAACTTTGGGAGGGAAATCTATGGAGAAACATTAAATGTAAAAGGGTTGAGAAGTGTCACACTTTGTTGTGGCCTGTCCTAATATATTGGAGAAAAACATTCTACGGCACATGGTACTACTTTCACAAGGACTGGCCTTATAACCTAGACAAATGTATACATTTTTTTGTAAAAAGGAAGCAGGAAACTCTTAAATTCAATGGTCCAATATCCTCAATATAAAAATGTTTATATTGGAATGATAGTATAAACAAATAGAGAGTGATGAACAAGTGGGTAGGTCCTTTTTCCCAGATACATGTACAAAACTACAACAAGGAAGGACGTTAGAAGGGGGTATCCAGATTCACTGCAACAAAGGACCAGGAAATAAGGAAAAAACATTCTTTTTTTTTAAAAAGAACCCTCCCCCACCAACCTAGTTGGTGACATGCTTCATCATTGGGTTCCCATCTGGGGTGCTGAGTGCATCCCAGGTGTGCTTTAGCACTTGATTACAGGGGAGCGAACGGTTTTCATGTGATGGGCGTGAATTCAATGTGAAAATTGCCTCGAGGATCCTCCTTTGAATTTGCATAATTTTATTATTGCGGTCCTAAAACAAGGTTAAAAATAAAGGGGGTGGATATTATTAGGACTAAACTGGTCTGAAATATCCTAGTGATGGTCGACATGTTTCAGCCGGTATACTGACATTTAATAGGCTTTCTTCAAGACCAGGAAGTGGTGTGAGGTCAAATCAAAGGCCTTGTGAGATATTAGTACACATGCTAAGGTGTACTGTGAATGTAGGGGTGACCCTAAGTACGGTTTCCACCAATGCGCTATATCTGTAAGACAAAGCATAACATAAAAACATCACTGTGCAATGTTAATGTGACTCAGGTAGGTGCTGAATCACTCTTATGTTGCATCCGTTCTACAGACAATCAGCAAAAGCAACCTACCTCAGCCTCACTGTGACTTCCGGCATATGTTGGTGCAGAATATGGTCAAAAAACCATACAAGTTGATTCCCTTCAACACACTCAAAAGACAGTTTTGTGAAAGGCAAGCGATCATTAAATTAACCACTCAAACCTTAGTGCGTTGTAGTTACAGTGCGACCTTGCTAAAACCATGGTTAACAACAAAGGTGGGTAAAGCAACTTTGTTAACCTCTGGGTCAAGGAAACAATGGACAACCATGCCATGAGGTATTTAATCAAGAATAAGAAACAGAACAGAATTCACATATGGCAAACAAAATATCACCCAAGCAGGTTCTGTAAAGGTACTGTTGTGTTCTGAATAAAGTACTAAAAGTAGCAAGGATACATTTTATTGGGAAGGTGTCAACATCAGACGAACAAAGTTTAAGGTTCAAAAGGTAAATATAAGTGCTCAAGCATGAAGTTCAAAACACTCTGGGCAGCGGAAACTAGTAGAAATGAGAAGAGACCTTCTCCTAGCAAAGTCAAAACAGAGTCTGCCCTACTGCTCTAAAGGATACACAATAAAGGAATAAAGAAGATTCTAGAAAGCTTTTTCTTATCAGTGTTCACCAAACAAACCAATTCAAAGACAGCCAGATAGACACCCTAGTGTTCCAGCTCTGATTGAGAGCTGGAACACTAGGGTGTTCCAGCTTTGATCACACCCTAGTGTGACCACACCATAGTGTTCCAGCTTTGATTGAGAGCTGGAACACTAGGGTGTTGATTGGGAGCTGGAACACTAGGGTGTTTATCTGGTAGCAAACAGACACCCTAGTGTTCCAGCTCTCAATCAAAGGAGTAACCATCTTGGTGACCATGGATGCAACATAGGACCTTCCTACTGAGTCAGTAATTGGGCTGGTGATTGACTTGGGTGTGAGCCCAATCTCCTTTAGTGTGAACCAGAAAAAGTCACTAAATTACTGTGTGCTTAACCCTTGGTAGCTTGGTACAGGAAACAGTCAGGCTTAATTTAGAGGACATGTGTAAAGTATTTAGGCAGCAGACAAAGAACAATAAAGTGAAAACATAACACAAGGAAAATCCCAAACCAATTTAAATAAATACAGAAAAGTTTTATAAATTATTTTACACCAAAATGACAAAAATCCAATGTGTGAAATTGGAGTTATTAATTTATAAACTTTTTATTAAAAACAAGCTCCTAAAAAATGAAAGTGCCAACAATGAACATCTAGTCGCGTGAGACTGGTTCAAAGTCTAAAGTTAAGGCCAACCGTGATGGAGCTAATTTTTAATGCAAGAGGTGGATTGGGCCCAGTTAGAGCTTACCTTTGGACTTAAAAGAAATTCTTGAATTAAAGGATCTGAGGCGATAGAAGTTCAGTGAGGCAAGGCTGCAGGAGGTGTAAAGGAGGGAGGATGATTGTCATGGAAAGTTTGGGGGGTGATACGTGCAGGGGGGACTGAGAAATAGGAATGCAATATAAGGGTGCATTTCTAATGTTAATTACAATAGGATCTTTTAGCCAGACCTATAGCCCAAACCACTGAACGGACTTACTCCAAATTTGGCGGGAAGTAGAGGTTGGTTCAAGGAAGTGCCTTTTGGGTATTTGGTGTAAATCTGTTCAGTAGTTTTTGTGAAATTCAAAGAGGAACTATATAGATATAACTCTGCTTGTGGTAATTTGCATGCGGCGAGCAAAATGTGTTGAGTGGCTGCTAAAACTTTAAACCAGAAGTGTTGGCAGCCATCTTGTGACCCGGTTGAATTGAGTCACAGAAAAAAAAGATTAAAAAAAGAAAAGGGGGCAGGATAGAAACAACTCAACATCCTGGAGGGATCTCACAGTGACCCCCCCAGGGCCAAAAAAGGTTTCTTAAAATATATTTCAGTGGGAGTCGCACTGGATCCGCCACTCTCGCTGAAATTTAAAAAAAGAAAATGAAGCACGGTCTCCTGTGCCTCGTTTCGAGTTGGACCCTGGGTAGGCAAGGTCCTGGGGGCATGTGTAAATATGTAAGAGGGGCTGCATGGGCCCCCCTCCTAGTTTCCCTAAAGCCCAAGGGACACCCACCTCCCCATGGCAAGTTTAATTATTTATGCAGGGGTTGCCCTCACAGGCACCGCCGTGCCCTGGTGAACGCCACCTCCCTAGGGCAAACCAAACACTTTAATGAAGCTGCTCCCTTGCAGGCCAGGGACTGCTACCTCCCCGAGGCAATACATGATAGAAATGTATAGGGGTCCACGAGGTCCCCCCAAAGCACCGGTGACTGCCACCACCTCATACAGAGAGTAGCACACCCATTCACAACCCCATAGAGACACTGTCACACCCATTCATATACCAAAAGAGACTCTGTGATACCCATCACAGACCCATTCAGTGACACCCATTGAAAAACTCATGCAGACAGTGTCACATCCCTTAATAAACCAGTGACACACTGTTACAACCATTCACAAAGCCATGCAGAGACTGTCATATCCATTAACAACCCCATACAGACTCTCTGACACATATTCACAAACCTATAGAGACACTGTCACACCCACTCACAAACCCATACAGTTACTGTTACACCCATTGAAAGTTCTATAAATTATTTTCTGAAATACATATAACAAATCTAACAGTGGCAAGTTGTTGTTGAATTATATCTTTCACTTGCTCCTATCAATAGCTACACATTAATAAAGTATTCCCATGTTAGCCTATGGAGCCATATGCTACTACAATGAGTAAAAAGCTTAATTGGCAGTTTCCCTCACCAGGGCATATACAACATATTTTTCAATATCTCCGTCTATTGTTAAAAGGCACCCTACCAATGGGAGAATTTAGGAGTACTTCTATGTAACAATAAGGTAGCCTGAGGCATTGGAAGTACCTTTAAATCCAAAGTCGAATCTGCATCTAATTTTAATGTAAAGACAGCCTGAAAAGGGCTACCTTTATAATGATAGCAGGCAACGGGAAACAGCATTTACAACGCTGTCAATACCATGCTGGTAGGTTACAACGCGGATGTTACATCGTCTGCGTTGTTACCACGCATGGCATTACATCACAAGTCGTTTACACCAGGGAATGTGTTGGATTTTAAATCCAACACATTCCCTGCTGTTGTGCTAACTGGAGTAGGAATAGTAATTTATGCGTCATCTAGTGCAAGTCGTAGAAACGACTTGCGATGTAAAGACATGCGTGGTAACAACATGGACGATGTAACGTCCGCATTGTAACCTACTGCGTGGTAATGTATGGCGTAGTAACATCATACATTCGCAGGCAACCCCGCAATGAATGACTACATGCATTGTCTACTAGGTCTCTACACCTACATGCCCTAATAAATACTAGCGACTTGCAGCTAGGCTGTCAGTGCCAATTCTAATTACACCTAATTACCACATACTTTTAATCAGAGTACAAGCCCGGTATCTGATTAGCAAAGCACAGGGCACAGTCAGTCAGAAAACCAGCATCTAGCAGTGACAATGAGGGTAGAAAGTGGGGGAACACTGCAAGCAGGTCCTGATTTCTCACAGGGAATATTACAACACACTGTAGCCTCTGTTGTGGATAAACCACTTGATTGGAGTAACAATTAAACATTATTTCAGGTGTTACAACTCACCTTTTATGGCAAAATAAGCTAAAACTCCCCTAATAAGGTAGGTTATGTAACAGAGATATGTGTTGTAGTTTCAGCATCCGTAATATATGGATCATCAGTATTGAAAAATGAATTGGAGTGTATTGATGGAAAAATAGCAGAGGGGCAGTTAAAATAGTAGGTAACCATATGACCCAGATTCAAACAAAAGAGGATGCATACGATGATAGTGTGAATATAACAGAATAATGGGCCCAGTTCACAAAAGTAATCTGAGACAAAATCCTAACTTTATGACTTTCGGTATTCTCCAAAGGCATTTAGGAGTACTAAAGTTAGGATTCCTAACTTTGCTACTCCAAAATGCCTTTGGTGAATACCGAAAGTCGTAAAGTCAGGATTTTGTCTCAGTTTAAGAGTAGTAAAGTTAGGAATCCTAACTTTACTACTCGTAAATGCCTTTTTTGAATACCGAAAGTCGTAAAGTTAGGATTTTGTCTCAGTTTAGGAGTAGTAAAGTTAGGAATCCTAACTTTACTACTCCTAAATGCCTTTTGTGAATACCGAAAGTCATAAAATTAGGATATTGTCTCCGATTACTTTTGTGAATCTGGCCCAATGTTCCTCCAATATTTTGGAGTTCTTAGCTCAATGCAATTTTGGGTGAAGACTAGTAATGTTAAAATCACTTAGACATTGTAATTGAAGTAATACACACTTGATGTCTGTAACAGAGATGAATAAGGTAGCATATGGTGGTAGCATAGGAGCAATGCGAAAATATATCTCCGACTAGACGGAGCTTGAATCTCGGTGGATTTAATTTCTATTAATTATATTTTTTCTGCAATTGATTTGAAGAGATAATTGTTCATTTATAATTATGTACCTGTGTATCTTGTTATATATATTCAACTGACCAATGGTAATGTTGAGGTCTATCAGTAATCCCAACATAATTATTAGGTAAGTGAAGATTGTGACAGAGATGGTGTATGATGTTAGAAATGGTGTGAGAAGAAAATTTACCTCTCACAAGCCAGAGTTCAAATCCCTAAGTCTGATATATTGAGTGGTTGGTTGAGTGGGGTGTTAACCCTGCTCAAGTACCAGCCATGATCTCTGTCAGGGTGAACCTAAATTAACCTGTGCTTAACCATCTGGTAGCTTGGCACAAAAAAGCAGCCAGGCTTAAGTTAGAGGCAATGTAGAAGGCACTTATGCAGTACACAACAGTGATCCCATACAAATTTAGAACAATAGAGTAAATTGTATTAAATTAATTGACACTAAAATGACAATGATCCAGTAAGTAGAACTGGAGTTAAATTATTTAAAAGTTTAAGATGAAAACCAGTGCCTCAAAGATCCAATATGAACATCTAGTCATGGGAGACCGAGTCAAAGTTGAAACATATGGCTGACCACAATTGAGTGTTGTTTGGATACAAGAAGAGGATTGGGCCAAGTCAGCACTTACCATCAGACTTAGAAGAAATTTGAAGTTCTGGGAAGGTAGAATTCAGCAGGGCAAGGCTACACAGGAGGTCCGGGGAGGGATTGTCATCGGGGGCCATTGGATAAAATTTAAATAAAAATTGGCCTCAGACACGGAGACTGAAACAGTGTAAGAGACCATCTGTACCAGGCTGTTGGGCCTGGCCTTCTCTGTAGGGTCACCACCAAATGTTTTGCCTTTTTCCCCTACTTTTTGCTGAATTCATTTCTCATTGGCCTTAGGACTCTATGAGCTTTACCACTGCTAACCAGTGCTAAAGTGCTTAAGCTCTCTCCCAAAAACATAGTGAATTTGGCCTATAACCAACTGGCAAATTTAATTTACTTTTAAGTCCTTTGTAGAGTGGTATACCATAGATCTAGGACTTCTCAATGAAATGCTACAAGTGGTATTGAATGACTGATTCTTCTACCCACTTAAGTAGCCCCTTAAAACTTGTTCCAGGCCTGCCATTGCAACCTGTATGCAGTTTGAAACTACCATGTCTACTTGGCAATATAACCCCCTTCCCAACCTTAAACTCCCCTTTTATTGTGTATAGGTCACCCCTAAGGTAGGCCCCAGGTAGCCGATATGACAGGGTGCTAGGCCCTAGGTAGCCCATAGGGTAGGGTGCATTGTTATTAAAGGTTCAAGCATGTACTTTTAAGTTCAGCATGTCCTGGTAGTAAAGAAGTCTTTTAAATCATTTTTCAATACTATGAAGGCTGACCCTCTCATAAGGTAACATTGGGTTGCCTTGTACCATTTATTAAGTGCCAACTTTTGTTTGGTAACATGTAGAATTTTCATGTTTGCTGTCTGAGAATTGTAATTCCACTTTTTGAAAATTTGAATTTTCTTGATTTTATTTTTAGGTATAGCAGTTTGTTCCTGGGTCATATGACAGGGTGTACCGGACAGCAGGACTTTGTTTATTCCCCCCAGAGAGCCACACAGTAGAGGGATTAAGAGTGTCTGGTTCAGTCATTAACTGGCAGGATGGGCGGTACAGCTGGGCACTTTCAACTAAATAGTCTGCACGCTGCCTTCACACAAAGGACTTGTCACTCCTGTATTGTTCATGCAACTAGTTTGAAGCTAGGGTAGAGGAGTCAGGAATCTTCAAGGACGTCAAAGGAAATTCAGAAACACTCTTCTGTTCACTTTCTGAACCTGCAGAAAGACTCTCAGAGGCCTGCTGCTGTGGCTTGCTATGTACTTCAGAGGACTTTTTTGCTGCACCTGGAAAGACAGCTTTCCTGCCTGAAGCCTGCCTTTAACCTTCAGAGGCCTGCCAACTGCTGCTTGAGGCCTGACCTGCTGCTGAACCCAGGGCTACCAGAGTGACTCCATGGGCTAGTTGGCTGACCTCCTGATCAGAGAATATCAGGGACAGATCATAATTCAACCATCTTGAACCCTCACCTGGACATAGCCTGAGTGAGTCCTAACCCCCAAGTGGTGCCCTTCCAGTTCTGAGCCCCAGGTGGTGGTGCTAAATCAGCCAAGAAAGCCAAAATCCCAAACTTTTGATATTTTTGGCTAAAACTTGCTATGAGAACTAAGAGGAGATCGGGACCAGCCTGCTCATTTATCCTCCAAAAGGGTATCACCTAGTTGGCCTGATTTCACATCAACTTCCGCTATGTTCTTCTATGCAGCAGCAAATACTGTTCAGCAGTTCTTCAACTAGTTGGTATCCAGACTCACGGAACTCTGAACAGCTACAGCTCTCTGCTTCGTCTGGCTGGAGTTTTTGGCAACTAATTGCGAACGTATAAATCTTTACCACAGCTTCGACCCTAAGCCATACGACAATGACACTCCCTCCATAACACCTTCTGCAGCCTTACCCCGCTGAACTTCTACCTTCTCAGACATTTTTTTTAAGGATTTTTTTAAGTCCAAAGGTAAGCTCTAACTGGGCCCAATCCACCTCTTGCACGCGAACTGCGCTCCATCACAGTCGGCCTTAAGGCCTTACGTTTAGAATTTCACACAGTCACATGATACTAGATGCTGATTGTTTGCGCTTTGATCTTTTGGGTGCTAATTTTTAATACAAGTTTATAAATTAATAACTCTGATTCCATTTATTGGATTATTGTCATTTTGGTGTCAAATAATTCATTAAAATGTACTATATTTAAAATTGGTTTGGAATTTTTCTTGTGTTATGTTTTTACTTTATTGCTGTTTCGGTGCTTCATAAATACTTTACACATTACTTTTAAATCAAGCCTGACAGTTGTTTGTGCCAAACTACCCAGGGTTAAGCACAGGTTAATTTAGTGACTTTTTGTGGTTCTCGCTGCAAGAGATTGTGGCTGTTGCTTGACCAGGGCTCACACCAAAGTGAACCAACAACCCAATTTCGCACACAGGCTGATGTTACATCCAAGGTCACCAGGATCGTTATTCATTTGATTGAGAGCTGGGACACTAGGGAGTCTGTGTGCTCCCAGAGAACACAGTCTTTGAATTGGTTTGTTTGATAAAAACTGATTAAAAAATGCTTTCTATAATCTTCTTTCATTCTTTAATTGTGAAAGCTTTAGAACAGTAGAACAGACCCTGTTAAGCTTCATGTTTAAGCACTTATACACACCTTTTGAACCTTAAACTTTGTTCATCTGATGTTGACACCTTACCCATAAAATTTCCCCTTGCTGATTTCAGTACTTTCTTCACAATACAGAAGTTGATTTATAGAACCGGCTTGGGTGATATTTTGTTTGCTGTATGTGATTCTGTTCTGTATCTTATTCTTGATTAAATATAAATTTAGACTACATGATCATTTAAATATGTATGCTCTTACAGTATTTTTCCTCCAATTTTGATGATTGATTTAACCTGTAACCTGATCTAAATCCGTTAATAAAACTCTTAAGGTTTGGACACCATCCTCTGTCATTTTTGTGGCACCATACTGGTTTCACTGCAATGTATTGCTGATGTTATTACCTCCTTTCTCAAATTTCAAGTCGACAATCAAAGGTATGTATAACCAGTGGGGTGTTCTCATTGATGATTTTACTAAGAGAAACCCCGCTCCATCAGATCACATATAGACTGTATTTTCACAACTACTCTATTATGTCCTCCGCAGGCTGTGCATACCTAATTTACCTGGCAAACTGAAGAAAGAAATGTGTTATGTGCTCACAGGACTGAATATATCACTAACAATTGAATGCCCTGCCCTTACTTGTTGTCTGCTATCCTATGATAAGTATCAAGTGCATATATGTATTTTAACAGAGTCTTAAATCACAAGTTGTCAAACATCCACTGATATTTACTAACCAGCAGCTGGATTTATAACCCTGAAAGAATCGTGTCACATACATCACTTGTCTGCAGTTTGAATAGGGAAACACTTTGAAAAAGAGGCACAATCATCAGCAGAGGGTGAAACATGTATCATCTTTAATAATGGCAGAGGATTGTATAATTTTAAACTTAACATTATAACTCAGCAAGAATGCAAGTCATGGTTATCATTCCAATATAGACAAGTGATATATAGGATATTGGACCATTGAAATCAGGAGTTTCCAGCTACCTTTTAACAAACAAATGTGTACATTGTTTGGGAGATAAGGCCAGTAATTAGGAAAGCAGTACTATGTGCCGTAGAATGTTGATCTTCAGTATATTAGAACAAGTCACAACAAAGTATGACCCTTCACAACGCTTTTACATTTAATGTTTCTCCATAGATTTACCTCCCGAGGTTAATGCCATTGATAATTCTTTGTAATGACATAACCCTGATCTCCTGGCTTTGAAACTGGTAACAGCAAAGTCCAGCAGCATTCTTAATAGACAATGTGTAGGTTAAAAATTATATACACCTATTCCAGTTCAAATTACAGGCCACAGGTTATTCTGACTCTCTAACTCAGTGTATGTGACTTGTCGGCTTTAATGCCCCTGGCACACATAAATCATATCGTCCCCTGCATAGTTCATTGTTTTTCTTCCTTCCCTTCTCAGGCCATTGTGTCGTACTTTAATATTCGGGACCGCGTAGGGGACAGGGCCCTACCCCTGTCTATCTTGGTATTAGCGAACCGCAAATGGTAAATGCGGCATGTACGAGTGCTTTACATATCGTTCTAGCTGTGAATGCACTGTGTACACGTTATTTTGCTCCACTACGCGGGTTCCATTTTGGAAGCAGTGGCCATCTTGTCATTGCCCTCACATAGGCTATAATGGAGTAAATACGGGCCTCACAGTACATGGGCTTTCCCTCTGACTTCTCTGTGACCTGGGCAGCTGGCTCTGCTGCCCTGGGTCAAACCGGTCTCACGAGCTCCCCTTCCTCCGTCCACCTGTGATTAGCATCAGGGCTTGACCTGTCATAAAACCCTTTCATTCTACACAATCCCCCGGCTAATCTCTTCCACACCTGCTTGTTCCTGCTTTATGACTTGTTTCCCAAAACAGGAGATGCTCATGTTTATTGGGGGGTCTCTTTACTTCAAACGTGGGATCTGAACCTTACTGTGTAAATCATTGTGGGCTGGCCGAACTGGAATGTGGGATGGTCATCATGACTCTGCCTTTTCTTTGTAATGTACACTTGTATATTGCCGTATCATAAAACCTAGGAATGTATGCTTGAGGCAAGGAAAAGCGTATTTAAGATGAAGTCCGTTCCTATGATTTTCAGCAGTCTCCTGAGAACATACACGCTGTTGTACTTCTAGGATACCTGTCATTGGTCTGCAGCCAATAAACGATTCTTTGACTTCACCCAGAAGACTCTGTGTTTCTGTAGGTCCGGAACAGGGTGAAACCCAGAAGTCATAGGGTGTGTGCCCCTGCACCGCTGGGTCTAAAATACCCAGTACTTCAGTTTGGCGCCCAACTCGGGACGATTTCAGCGGTACCAGTCTAAGCCAGAGGTTCGTGAGGAGCTTCGTGTGGAAATTCCGGAGGAAGGCCGCCACTTCATCGACCCCTGCATGTCGACGTGGTCCGAAAGTCTTTTCTGCGAGGTTCTCCGCGTCCCGACGGCTACGAAGGACTGCTGCCCTGATTAATCGACCTGTTTTGGACCCTTGACGAGTTTGAGAGAGCGAAACAATCGAGAGAGTCTTCTGGTGACGTCATCGATCAGCAATATTCAGTTAAGTATAAGTGGAGCGTCTCCCATTTGTTTTGGTATCCTTCGGGATCATTTTGAATTAGTCATTTGGAGTTTGCAAACGCCAAAACCAGAGGACTCGTGTATTCACGAGGCTATCGTAATCGATAATCCTTTGACGTTTGGATCTAGACTAGTGAGCAAAGATGCCTGGTTCTGGACTATTTGGTAGATTATTCTGTTTGGGTTGTGGAAAAGATTTCCAGCTAGAGGAATCATGTCCGGTTCCTCCGGTTGGAACTCCAACTTATGAGCTCTATGTGAAACATGGCGTAGGCCCCATTGCATATAACGAAGTGTGGATCCACTACACCAGGAAAGATGGTGTTTTAAAATGGCCCCAAAATGGTAGTTTTGATACCGATATTTTAGATAATCTGGAAATTAAATTGTTTAAGAAGAAAGCCCGGCCGGCGATGTTTGACTCTTTCCGCTTATGGCGAAAGGAAGCCAAACAGAAGGAAATTAAGTTAGCGAAAAAGAATAAAAGAGAGAGAGGTATGTCAGTAATGCAAGCAGCTGTACAATTTAAAGACAATGAAGAGGAGCAAATGAATGAGCAATTGCACAGGCAGCGTAAGTTAGGGATTGACAAATGTTACCCAGCTTTGCCACACTCTAAGCAGGATGAGTCAGAAGAAAAAGAGAAAGACCCCTTGATGTCACATTTGTTGAGTTCGCCACCCCCGTATGCTCAAACTGCCACGGCGCCTCCCCAGCTTGTAAATATGCCACCTCCAGTGCATATACTGCAAGCCTTGCCGCAACCGCCAGTTGCTTTGCAGCCAGTTCCTATTCCTGTAGCGCAGTCCTCTCAAGCGCCTCCAGTTGTGCTTCCAACTGCCCCCGCACTTCTTGCGACTTTGCCTAATCCAGTAACTGCCTCCCCTAACACTCTTCCTTCCACCACTCCAGTACCTGTCTCTACATCCTCTTTTCTTCCCTCTGTTTTTCCCCCTGTTCTCGCCTCAGCTTCTCCTTCAGCGCGACAGCGCTTAGCTAATGTGGTTACTACATTAATGTCTCCTCTCTTTGGGTCGTCTGGTGCAACTCCTGGTGTACAGCGTAAGCAGTTGCGCAGCCAATTGCCTAACCCCGATGAGAAAAAGGTAATAGATCACATGGCGCGTAGATGGATCGTTTTTCCTTCACTTTATGATGTGGAATCAGTTGTCAATACTTTCCATCAATGGGATGCCCCTAAACAGAGATATGTGTTCGAGAAAATGTGCGAAATTCTCTGTGAAGAATTGGAGGATAGTGGTAAAAATCCGAACCCGCAGGAATTGTGTAGAGTGAGGTTCGATTTTGGAACTGGTATAATTGTGGACCGCGAAGTAGATAAAGCAGTTGCGGTTGTATTGTCACTTAGGAATGACGATTGCCAACAGTCATTGTTTGAACAAGAGGTCCTTGTGGGGAAAAATGCAAAAGCGCGACAATACCCCATGAGAGAAGTTCCCCCGGTATGGAAGGAAGCGGTTGCAGCTGTCGGTGGTAACCCCGCTGTGGCAGCGCATTTCCAGCGTGTTTGGGTGCATGTTCCATGGAAGCGCTCTGAAGTATTAGCGCTTAAGCAGTCCTTACCTGATCCCCGTAAGAACCCAGCAGGTTATTATAAAGAGTTGTCACAGACGGCAGGGTCATGCATTATGAATCTGGCCGACATAGACATGTTGTTTGGCAATGTTGTTCCACAGCCTCTATGGGGATCAATTCGTAATGTAGATCACAATGCAGAACTAGGGGATACATGGGCCAACATTGTTGCTGCTGATGCTAGACAAACTGGTGGTGCGAAACCAGAACCTTTAGTAGCTGAACTGCCTGGTAGAATCATCACGTATATGAAGACAATAATGCCTGCGATGCGCGTAAATTGGGACAAGTTATCTGCATGCAAGCAGAAGAAAGATGAGACAGTGTCAGACTTCTTTACTAGGTTTGAAGAAACGTTTATTGACCACAGTGGGCAAGATATGAGTACTGAGGGTGGCCAACGGCTGTTTGTGGATAAGTTTGTGCAGAATCTACTTCCTGACCTGTGTAAAAAGTTAAAAGATTCAGAGAGTTCCTGGGCTGTTTCTTCTTCAGCGCAAATACTGGCTACTGCACAGTATTATGAAAATAGAGATAAGGACGAGAAAGATAGAACAGAAAAGAAAACGAAGGAATTAAAGACAAAGGTCCTTTTACAGCAGGCTTACCCGCCACGTGGAGGTCAGAATAATTATAGACAACCCCAAGGCGTCTATCACCAACCTCAACAGTTTCAGAACAGCCAGCAAATGAATGGGTATTATCAACCACGTGTCCCTGTAGGTCCCAACCAATGTTCATACTGCAAAGAGGAAGGTCATTTTAAATATAGTTGCCCTAAATTAATGCAGCGGAACGGTAATATGTATGGCGCAAGAGGTAGGGGTGGTCAGCAAGCTCCTAGAGGCAGAGGGCGTGGAAATGCTCCCCAGAACGCGCGTCCTCTGCCGCCTCAAAGTGCCATCAATAGCTTTGATCAACAAGTTAACGCGATTAGCAATACGGCCCAGTATTATAATAATGATTATTATGCAGAGGACGGTGATGCAGAGAATAATGATTACTAGGACAGCCATAGACAGAGAGAGGGAGTTGTTTCAGTGCCAGTGGATCAGAGTGGACCGTATGTTGAGGTGACGACAGCAAATGTAACGGAGCCTTTTCTGCTAGACACTGGTGCTGCAAAGAGTTCAATCATGCATTCAAAACTCCCTGGCGCACCTTTGTCTGGCGATATAAATGTCTCAGTAGGTTTTTCTGGCGCCCCGGTTAGGAACCCGATTTCTAGTCCCATGTCACTTTCTGTTGGACCTTGCGAGCTGAAAGCACCCCTGATTCTGACAACGGGTTGTGGTGAGAATTTGCTGGGATTAGATTTGTTGAAAAGATTACACGCTACACTGTATTGTTCTCCTTCAGGAGTACAACTCACATTAGGCAAGAAAGTGATTTCCCCAATGTATTTGTCTAAAAATACGATGCCACCTGAATTGTCATCCCTTCCGGATGCCCTTTGGGCTACTGGTCCCAATGATGTGGGCCTCTTGGAGATACCGCCATATGTGGTGACTCTAAAGGCTAATGTCAGACTGCCACGTATTCCCCAGTACAAGATCTCTAATGAAGGGCAGAAAGCATTGTTAGACATTGTCAGCGACTTGATTCATAAGGGTGTGATTGAAGAGACAAGAGGCAACGTTTGCAATAGTCCGATCTTACCTGTCTTAAAACGAACGGACCCTTCACAGCCACCTGTTTACAGATTTGTGATTGATCTTAGAGAGGTTAATAAGATTGTTGTGCCACAGTTTCCGGTTGTCCCCGATATAACTGCCTTGTTAACGATGATTCCAGCCTCTGCTGCATGGTTTTCGGTGATCGATTTAAAGAATGCTTTCTTTAGTATCCCAATTGCAGAAGAGAGTAGAGATATTTTTGGGTTTAGTCTGGGAGGCCGAAGCTTTCGCTTCAAACGCGCTCCCCAGGGCTACTGTGAGAGTCCATCCATATACAGTCAAGCTTTGAAAGCACAGCTTGATGCACTTGTTTTACCTAGTGGCGCTATCCTGATTCAGTACGTGGACGATTTACTAATTGCCGCGGATACTGAAAAGATCTGTAAAGAAGCCACATTGTCACTGTTGCGCCATTTATCCGCTTTCCATCACAAAGTGTCTCTCTCTAAGCTGCAATATTGTCGACAAGAAGTGACCTACTTAGGTCATCTCTTATCGAAGGAGGGAAGGAAACTGACCCCAGAAAGAATTCAAGCTATTGCACAGTTGAGTGTGCCAAAAACACAGAGAGAAGTGCGTGCTTTCTTGGGCATCACTTCATACTGTAGGCATTGGATCCCTAGTTTTTCTTTATTGGCAAAACCTTTGTTAGCCTTAACATGCAAAGACACACCGAGTCCTATCCCATGGTCTGAAGAGTGCCAGAAAAGTTTTGTGGAATTGCGTAATGCATTATGTTCAGTACCTGTGTTGGGTACTCCCGACTACAGTAAGCCTTTTACATTGTATGTTCACGAGAAAGATGGATGTGCGTTGTCAGTGTTAACACAGCCTTTTGGCGACAGACCGCGCCCATGCGCATATTTTTCATCTACCTTGGACCCTGTAGCAAGGGCATTGCCAAGCTGTCTGAGAGCGACAGCTGCTGCAGCGATGTCTATCCGACAATCTGCTGGTTTGGTAATGGACAATACATTGATTGTTATGGTTCCACATGCTGTAGACACATTATTAAATAGGACCAAGACACAACATTTGACTAGTGCGCGGCTATCGGGTTATGAACTTACACTGTTAGCTAATCACATACACATAAAGAGATGCAATACGCTGAATCCAGCTACATTGTTGCCAATTCCAGCAGACTCAGATGAGATTGAGCAACATGACTGTCTGTTCAGAACAGAAGAAGAGACGAAAGGGAGAGTAGATCTGAAAGATACTCCCCTGACTGAGTGTGATGGCACTTTATGGGTAGATGGGTCCTGTTTCAAGCTCCCTAATGGTGACACGACTGCTGCATATGCTATCACGACTCTACACACGGTTGTGGAAACTGCACGAGTGCCACATAATTCGGCCCAAGCAGCAGAATTAATCGCCCTCACGAGAGCATGTGTGTTGTCTGAAGGAATGAGAGTGAACATATACACAGATAGCCAGTACGCCTTTGGAGTGGCTCATAATTTTGGGCGTTTGTGGAAGGAGCGTGGGTTCCTGACGTCGCATGGAGCTAAAATTCAGAATGGCAAGTTGGTGAATGATCTCCTTGAGTCACTGACCCTACCGTTGCAAGTTGCGATCATGAAATGCAGTGCGCATAGGAAAGTCACAGATGATGTTGGACGTGGGAATGCGTTTGCTGATGAGACCGCGAAAGAAACAGCACAGAATGTGAAGACTAGAATGTATGTTGCAGGTCCCGCAAGATGGGTTAATGATGTGGGAATGTGTGAGAACACAATAGAGAGTGTGAAGTCGCTTCAAGCTGAAGCCACAGAGGAAGAGTTAAGCAAGTGGAGAGAAAGTATGGGTAAGTTGGATGAGAATGGTTGTTGGATTGATCTGACAGAACATAGGCGATGGTTGTTGCCTGATGCATATGTGCTTCCAGTGGTTACTATGGCACATGGAATGGCACATATCAGTACGAAAGGTATATGCAAGTTGTTGGCTCCAGTATGGCAGAATGCTGGGATTCCCAAGTGTGCAGAGAATGTGGTCAAGAATTGCATAATATGTTTGAAGTACAACCCTGGTAGGGGAACCCCAACTCCGGCTGGTCACTTTGCACCCCCATCATGTCCATTTGAAGTTTTGCAGCTGGACTTTATTCACATGGAAAGATGCAACAACCTGAAATATGTACTGGTGGTTGCTTGTGCTTTCTCAAAATGGATTGAGGCTTATCCTCTGAAAGATAACACTGCCCTATCCACAGCCAAAGCCCTTGTGAAAGAGTTTTTCCCTAGGTTTGGGATGCCAAGAATGGTGTGGTGTGATAACGGAAGTGAGTTTGTGGGTAAAGTGATGAAGAATGTATGTGAAGGGCTAGGGATAAAGCAGAAGTTCCATGCTGCAAATCACCCCCAATCAGCTGGATTAGTAGAACGCTACAATGGAGCCTTAAAACTCAAGCTGGCCAAAATCCAGGCGAGCACCGGTCTTAAATGGCCTGACGCTCTACCTCTAGCACTCCTGTCCACCAGAATGACCATACACTCACGAGTGGGGCTTAGTCCCTATGAGGTCGTCTTTGGCCGCCCGGCTAATGTATGGGGCGTGCCAAGACCGGCGAAATTTAGCGAAATAGAGCATCCAGTACTGCTCGATTACCTGTATGATTTGACTGTTAAACTGCGTGTTTTGCACCAACAGGTACATGATACTCTTCCCCAAGCTTCTGAACCTCCTGGACACCCTATCAACCCTGGCTCGTGGGTCCTGGTCCGAAATTTCCAGCGCAAGAGCAACGACGAGCCTCGCTGGATCGGCCCTCATCTTGTTCTTCTTTCGACAAGATCAGCAGTGCGAGTGAAAGGGAAGAAGCACTGGATTCATGGTACTCACTGCAAAGTAGTCCCCTTGCCTCTGCCATATGACCAGTGGGTCAAGGAGGGTATCGCCGACTCAGAGACAGACATTGTACCTCGCTTTGTACCATTCAGCGACGCACGCTTAAAAGACACAGTTTCAGACCAAGAGAGTGACAATATTCTGCAGGAAGCTGTGCCACCATCAAGTCGACTGGACACCACTGAGCCTGAACTTTTGTTTCAAGACCAAACAGCACCTGGCCGTCTCCGCTATAATTCGACGGTTCTGGTTGGTCTAGGGCGTTTCCCTGGACTGACAGGCGTACTCTTTAGCAGAAGAAACTCATCCACCGCGAGCGGCCCGAGTAGAGGATGGAGTTTTTTAAGATGGAGAGACCGATTGAGGAAATGAACTTTAACGCAAGGATGTGTAGAATTGTAAAAAGTAAATGTTTTGTCTTTTCGTGCCTTTTTACGCTGTGTAGTATCATAATGTTTATTATAGGATTTGTGTTTTTCTCCGCTCAAAAGCCCATTGCACCCACTCAACAGCCTATATCTCTTTCTACTGCCTCCTCTCACTCTTTTCACCCTTTGCCTGAGCACGAACAGACCAGACGATCAGAGTTCGTAAATAACTCGTTTATCCAGCTCTTGCACCAGCACCAACTAGTAATGAATACGACCAATTGCTGGGTGTGTGGGTTAATGCCACATACCATTAACAAAGGTATTCCCTACCTGGTGCTACCGTACAGTTACAATGGATCGTCATGGGCATTCCAAACCATGTTTCTCTATGCTCTAGATACATACTCCCCTCGCCAACCGCGTTCCATCAGACCTATCACCAATAATAAGGCTTTGATGAAAGGAGTTGCCGATATGAGTAGGGATATTAATGCATACTCCTCTATTCCCAAAGAAGAGTTGAGACCTTATGTAGGATGGAACGCGACGGGGTATAGTATTAGTCTGGGTGAAAGACAGCGAAAAATCTCATCTCCAATCTGGGTCGTACCCCACATGGGTCGGTTCTGCTTACAGGGTAATGGTCAGAATCCTAGAGCTCAACTGGGAAGAAGTGACTGTACTGAAACGTACACTTTCCCGTCACAATTTTCCCCTGCGTTTTTGGCTGCTAAGGGCACATATTTCATCTGTCATGACCGAGCATATACATGGTTGCCCCCTGATTTCTCGGGCACATGTTATATTGCGAACTTGCTACCGCCGACATTCACTGCCGCCTCTGACTATCACAAAACCAGAGTTGTGAGAGGTGTGATTAGTAAGGAGGACACTGCCGGTCAGGAAGCAGGAGACTTCTTCTTGGGTTTCCTGCCGTTTTGGGGACCTATGGTCAATAGTAGGAACCTGAGACAGCTGACTCGCGTGGTTGAATCCACTGTCAATGTAACGGCTGGTGCCCTTAGTAATCTGACAGCTGAGCTCCAAGCGGATCGCCTTATGACTCTGCAGAACCGCATGGTTCTAGACGTTATTCTTGCAGACCGCGGTGGGGTATGCAAGGTCATCCAATCCAGTTGCTGCATTTTCATACCAGATAATGCTCCAACAGTGTATCAAGCCATCTCCAAACTCCATAAAATATCTGAAGCCATACACGTGGATAAGGGAGATTGGTCACTGGTGGGATGGTTCTGGGAATTGATATCTGCCTGGGGTTGGAAAGTTCTGATGGTCATTGGAATGATCTTAGCCATTCTTTTCCTGTTCTGTCTGTGCATACAGTGTGCTCCTGCGATATGTGGCCTCTGTGCTACCTTATGTGTAAGGAAACCTGTATCGAGAGACGAGCTAAGTAATAGGATGATGCTACAGCAACATCTCCATGACTTTGCGGACATTGACCTAGACTCGGAGTAAGATGAATATTGTAATTGCCTATGTAAGGGCAAAAGGAGGGTCTGTCGTACTTTAATATTCGGGACCGCGTAGGGGACAGGGCCCTACCCCTGTCTATCTTGGTATTAGCGATCCGCAAATGGTAAATGCGGCATGTACGAGTGCTTTACATATCGTTCTAGCTGTGAATGCACTGTGTACACGTTATTTTGCTCCACTACGCGGGTTCCATTTTGGAAGCAGTGGCCATCTTGTCATTGCCCTCACATAGGCTATAATGGAGTAAATACGGGCCTCACAGTACATGGGCTTTCCCTCTGACTTCTCTGTGACCTGGGCAGCTGGCTCTGCTGCCCTGGGTCAAACCGGTCTCACGAGCTCCCCTTCCTCCGTCCACCTGTGATTAGCATCAGGGCTTGACCTGTCATAAAACCCTTTCATTCTACACAATCCCCCGGCTAATCTCTTCCACACCTGCTTGTTCCTGCTTTATGACTTGTTTCCCAAAACAGGAGATGCTCATGTTTATTGGGGGGTCTCTTTACTTCAAACGTGGGATCTGAACCTTACTGTGTAAATCATTGTGGGCTGGCCGAACTGGAATGTGGGATGGTCATCATGACTCTGCCTTTTCTTTGTAATGTACACTTGTATATTGCCGTATCATAAAACCTAGGAATGTATGCTTGAGGCAAGGAAAAGCGTATTTAAGATGAAGTCCGTTCCTATGATTTTCAGCAGTCTCCTGAGAACATACACGCTGTTGTACTTCTAGGATACCTGTCATTGGTCTGCAGCCAATAAACGATTCTTTGACTTCACCCAGAAGACTCTGTGTTTCTGTAGGTCCGGAACAGGGTGAAACCCAGAAGTCATAGGGTGTGTGCCCCTGCACCGCTGGGTCTAAAATACCCAGTACTTCAATTGTCTTGTGAGGATCATTTATGTTTGTCCTACCGGTTTGCCGCCATTGGTTAAAACAGTCTGGAGCAGGTTAACCTAAGGACTGTCGGCAGCAATACTTGAACAAAGAGATAACTAAGAGCCTTGACATTTTGTTCTTAACTTGACAACAGCAAGTGGTCTTGCTGAAGATAGCAGAAGGCACAGCAGGAGGCAAAGTTTGGCTGATGTTCTTTCAACACCAATTCATAACTATATACATAATATGGAATCTTTTCCATGAACATGCACCTGAGCCCCTGTAACAACTATGGGACATGGTAATGCAACAGTAAAGGCATCCAGAGTTTGCTCCTAATCAATTTGCTTGGCTTCCCAAATTTCTATAGAGCTGCACAGTTACGCATTAACCACGAATGACTTTGGACCGAAGCTGGCCATCTGGGTCATAATTGTGAACTAACAGCAGTGATTGCTTCTCCCTGTTTCCAAGCTGTGTTATTTGAAGTTCATTCATTAACACTGAGTAAGATATGTTTGTTTTTAGACAGTGCAAACTAATAAAAAGAGGAGCTCTGCCCTAAGTAAGCACATCTCCTCATGAAATGGACCAAGCACACCTCCTCATAAAATGAACATAGCACAACTGCTCCTGAAATGGACCAAACACACCTACTCATTAAATGGACCAAACGCACCTGCTCATTAAATGGACCAAACACACCTGCTCATTAAATGGACCAAGCACACTTGCTCATGAAATGGACCAAACACACCTGCTCATGCAATGGACCAAGCACACCTGCTCATTAAATGGACCAATCACACTTGCTCATGAAATGGACCAAGCACACCTGCTCATGAAATGGACCAAACACACCTGCTCATGCAATGAACCAAGCACACCTGTTCATGCAATGGACCCAGGGATACCTGTTGCAGTTGGGGAAAGACAGTAACAGTAAAGCCTTACTGCAGAGAGCTGACAGGTCAGGCAGGGTAGAAGCTTCATGGGGGATGTTTTGGGTGTGACAGCCCCAAAATAAATGCATTCTTGGCTTGATTGTTGGGTTTGGAGTCCATGAATCAGGTCTGCCGTCTCAGTGTCAGTTTTTCTTGTCCTGAGCCAAGACTGAAAGATAAAACAGTGACCTTTGCTAGGAACGGGGGAGAGAGAGAGAGAAAGAGTGAGAGTGAGAGAGAGATAAAGAGAGAGAGAAAGAGAGGGAGAGAGAGGGAAAGAGATAGCCTCTGGTGGCTTAATCTCAAAATGTTATACTACAGAAACTGGAATCAACACCAGCTTCACTGCTTGTCAAGATTTTGTGAGCCTTGACAAATACTTTTTTTTAAGAGCATTCTTTATTTTCTTTATTGTAACATGAGTGCACTTTTATTTTGAAATCTTTTTTATTGAGTTATTAACAAACAAGATGCAGTAAGAAATAAAGCCCATGTCACAGGCTAGCATCCAACATGTTGCTTCGCAGGGCATCAGGATAACCCCAAAACAGACTCCCCTCCCTCCTCCCTTCCCCCTCCCATACCACCCCCTCCCACCTCCTCCCCTAAAGGAAGAGCTAGAGAACAGAAGAAAAGGGGGAAAAGCAAACCCCACGTTCAATTACACATGGCCATATTGCTTAAGTCGCACTTTGGTGCAGTTCGGAAAGGCATAAAAGTTGTAAGTATCTAGGACAGGACAGTTCACGAAATTCAGTGCACAACAAGGTAAATGGCTGACAAATCTCTGCAAAGGAGGCCCCGTCCCCCTGGAGCATAGAAGAAATGCGTTCCATGCCAAGAACAAACCGCAAATGATGCAACCATCCCTGCAAGGTTGGTATCCTATCTGTGCCCCAATATAATAGAATGTTCTGTTGTGCCGCCCCTTATTCTATGCCTAATTGTTTACCTTTGCAGGGTTTGATGGGAAAGGTAAGTCTGTCAGACACTCCTAGGACCACATAGGCAGGGAAGCGTAAGAGCGTAGTGTCAAAGTGCTTATCTATCTCGTCCAGCACTTGCGTCCAGTAGGTGGCAAGGATTGGACATTCCCACAGAAGATGCAGGAGTGTGCCTTCAGCGACAGAGCCCCTCCAGCAAGCAGGGGAGCGATCTGGGTCGTATTTATGGAGTCGGGAGGGGGTGACATACCAATATGTCATGATCTTAGTAGCTGTCTCGATGCTAGATGTATAACATGCTGTGTGTCGGGCTCTATAGTAAATTTCTGACCATTCTTTAGGGGTCAAGGTCCGGCCCAGCTCAGCCTCCCACCGTCTTTGGCCCGTTGACTTGACCTCAGGTTCCGGGGGATGCAGGATATGGTAGAGTTCTGTGATAAGTCGCTTTGTAGAGTGTTTCGAGAGTAGACAGCGTTCGTATTGAGTGAGGGGCCGCTCCACGCAGAGGCGGGTTTGGGGTTGCATAGCCCAGTGTCATATTTTGAAGTAGTGGAAGCGTTCTGTTTTGGGTACGTTATAGTCAGTTTTAAAGTCCTCAATGGGAAGAAGGGCCCTCCATGTTGAAGAAGCACCCTAATGACCTACGTCCTAATAGGTCCCAGTGGCTGAAAGCGTTCCAATCAAGACCTGGGGTTTTCGGTAATAGGGGTGAGGGGCGATGGGAAGGTTGTCAGGCCGTTGCGGGTAGCGGTAGCGTCCCATGCATTTAGCGTGGCGCGGGCCACTAGGGAGCCATACAGCCCAGAGGGTCTGGAAGCCTTGCAAAGAAAAGGAATCTTCCACAGAGCCTTTTTTGCTAATGCATGCTCCATGAAGAGCCAGCACTTCTCAGATTCAGGCTGAGCCCATTCTAAAAGAGAGCATATCTAGGTAGCTTTGTAATAGCAATCAAGATTGGGAATCCCCAATCCCCCCTTTCCGTGGGGTCTAAAGCTCAGAGCCCTGGTGATTCGCAGTCTCTTATCTACTCAGACATAGTTGACAAACACAGATTGTAGTTGTTTTAAAACCGCCTGAGCTGGCTCGATCGGGAGGGTCTGGAAAAGGTATAGGACTTTGGGGAGTATGCTCATTTTAAGAGCCGCAACTCTACCCAGCCATGAAAGATTGAACGGCCGCCATCGCCTGAGCTCCTGCCTGGTCTGGCGTAGCAGCCGACAATAGTTCAGAGATGTCGTCTCAGCAATAGAGGAGGACAGGGTGATACCCAAGTATGGCATGGTCTTTTGATCCCATGGAATAGGGCATGCATGGGTAAGAGCCGTCGTGGTGATCTGTGGCAAGGAGAAGCCCAATGCCTGGGACTTGGCCCCATTAACTCTGAATCTGTAGGCTGCCAAGAACGCTTCCAGTTCGGTCAAGAACGCCGGAACTGAGGTATGTGGGGACTCTAGCGTGGTGACAACATCATCGGCATGAAGGCTGATAGTGTGGCGCGCCCCCGAAAAAGAATCCCCTGGATCCGTGGATTGTCCCAGACCCGTTAGGCGAACGGCTCCATTTAAAGGGCAAATAACAATGGGGATAGTGGGCAGCCCTGGCGCATTCCTCTGGAGATAGGAAAGGGGTCGGAGGTAAAGCCGTTTACCCAGACAGTGGCTCTGCAGCTTCTCTTGGTCCGTGGACCTGTCTCCGCCAGTAGCCGTAGATGTATCTGCAATCAATCGGGATAAACAGATCCACATCAGTCACCTGTTTCACATGACACATCACAGTCAGTACAGCACATCACAGAGTAAGCCTTGGCATCAAGTGCCAGATATTGCAAAAAGCGGAGACATTTTTTGTAAATGACACCTGTCAGTCTGCCAGTCAACCATGCCCCTCATATCCTGCCCCTCCATGGACCCATCTGTCTGGGACATGTTGTATGCCACTTCTCATATGTGTGCACAAGCACCACTTAGACATATCTCAGAACTGCTGGACTTGTGATTTAAATCTGCCAGGACTAACGCATGCCATCTCCTACCACTGACTTAGTACATGTGTCATGAGAAGGGATGGCCAAAATCATTATCACTAAAATGGATATGCTTCACTCACAAGACACCATGATGTGCACATGTCTTGATGGTCAAGGTCACAATAGAGTGCATGATGTACAAATGACATCAGCAAGTGGGATACCATGCTACAGCCCAGTATGGCTAGGCAGCCAGCACTGGCTTCAGTCTCAGGGGCAGTGCTTCCATAATTAAACACTCTGCACTGTGTCACAACCATTTACATGTATGAGAATTCAAGCCCTGCAGATGTCAAGTGCACAGGTACACCTAATGCTAACCACATCTTCAGGCATCTGATGATCAAACGTAATACACGTGCAACAGATGATAGACTGCAAGCACCAATCTGTAAGCATGATGACATCACAGCATGATGAGAATGAATGGAGACTGCCTGCACTGTGATGTACAATACAACATTATGCACCGTCAAGTGATTCCACACCTATGCATAAACCCATTGTGATGATCCATTGGCCGCACCCCAGCTAGCTGCACAAACCAAAATGACCAACACCAGAGGAGTCTAAGAGGCTAGGCCACCTCACAATGACACCGATGCAATCACCATATAGCACACTTTACAATGCACTAATGTTAGTCTGACACACAGGAGTAGGCAAGGCATACCTGTCCAGTAACATGTGCAACATGGGATTACCCTGGACACCAGAAATCTGTCCATGCATGTGTGAAGCACATGATGTACATTTTTCGGATGCCCATAAATTGTCGTTGCTGCTACATGGCTGTCTGTCAAATACCCCTGGCACATATGGTGTGCCAAAACATCAATTGGAACACATATCACTTGCCCTTTTTTTCTGGCAATGTGCAGACACATGGAAATCATGTGCCTCACTCATGAAGACCAAACAATGCACCGGTCGCAATGGTCAGACAGATCTCCTGCTTCTGGTGGGCATCAACCTGTGAGGATGACAAGGATAGAAAAAGTCCTTTACCACACATGCCACATGTTTGTGCATCGCACAGTTGGATATACATGTCTTTCTCGCAAGGGTATATGATGAACACAGGTAGTGTAGATATGGTGATTGACAGTTGTCCTGAATATTCAACAGGGAAACATTGCCTGAGTATTACAACCGTGTGACAATGTACTTTTCATGCACAGTACTTGTCCAATACAGGGACCTAAACACCCTAGGGGTATAAACTACTCAGTGAGCATGCTAGACACTGTTTAACACAATTTCATTGGTGCCAGTCAGACAACCTACACAATGAATGAGGGATGTGGAGTGCACACTCACCTGCTCCCTTGGTGTCCCATACAGCTTGCTGTACTGTGGAAGTAGGCTGTCCAGCAGGGCCTTGTTCTCCTCCTCTGTGAAGGCTGGGAGCCAGAGGATGCAGAGACAGCAGCAGTGGTAGGAGAGATGTCAATCTTGATCATGTAGAGCAGGCAAGTGAGCTCTCAGGTGAACAGACATACTTATATCTGTGCTGCAGAGGCAGATTCAGTCCCATGTGTCAAAAGCGATAGGTCCAACACGTTTGCATCCTATGAATCTGGCCAATCCATCGCATTGCACGCCTCGTACACACCTTCCACATCGTTTGAAATATTCAAAAGCATTGCAATGATGAGTCTGAAACATTGCTGCAGGCAGCCAACGGATTTTCAAGTAACCGATTCGTACGAGGGTCATATCCTCGTCTGTTCCTATTGAAGACATTGTGCAAGGCGTGCGTGCAAGGTGTGCGTGCGGCTCGGTCCACTCGCGTCAGTCCCCATTGAAGACATTGTGGAAGGCGTGCGTGCGGCTCGGTCCACCCGCGTCAGTCCCCATTGAAGACATTGTGCAAGGCGTGCATGCAAGCCATGCATGCGGCTCCTTCCCTAGGTGTCCAACGCGTCTTTTGCATTGGTCACCCATGCCAGTCACCATAGAAGTAACTGTTTAAGGGGTGCAACACACCATAGCTTGCTATTGACCCATGGGCAAAACAACAATACAGTCTGTGACACAGTAACTCAAAGTGCATGTCAGGCTGCATTACTTGTGTGTGTATGTGGGTAAACATTTGATTTTGTATGGTTCCTTTAGTGGCACCCACTCCCAGGCAGGGCAGATTGTCATGGGAACAGGTGTCATTGTTGGCTGGACACATAACCACTGTGTTTGACAATGGTACATTTCAGTGCATGAGGCATGTACACAGTTCCCGGTGTACATTGTGTATGTCATGTGACATACACCCTGACTCTTCAGTGGAATGGTAGGTGTCTCACAAGGTGTCACAGTGCCACATTTGTGATGTTCATCCACAGTATGTGTGCATTTCCATGCAGAGATGACTCAGATTTAATGTGCTCAATGTGAAACGTTCACAACATCCCTGTCTGTTGTCAATGGGAGTTGATGTTGCGTCTGTGTTTTGCAGACATCCATGTGTGAGCTGGCATTAAATCAGGGGGCACTTCATGTGTGTGTCATGTGTGCGTTGTGTTGTGCATATGGGACGCCACATCATGATGGGTCCCTGTGATGTGGGGTAGACATCTGTCCTCACTAGTCACTGTGGTGTGTGTCTGGTATGTGACACTCGTACTGATGTACTGTGATGGAGCACATTGATTGCTCACAGAAAAACAGGGACCTTGTTGTGTGACCCTGTAGAGCTGAGATGTCAGATGATGGGCATGTATCTGATATGTGTGTCTATACCCACAGCACACACATCATGTTCTTGTGTACAGTAATGTGGTATCATGTGCTATTTGTCATGTACACTGGCACATAGATAGGGGGAATGACAAACCGTCTTTGTTTTCCTATGTACTGCAGGACACCAAATGTCCACAGACCGTTCCCGGACCTGGAAACCATGGTTGAACGTGACTGCATGCGATGGTACCGCTTTTCCAGGCCACTGATCGAAGAATTGGTGGAGCAGTTGGCCCCACATCTGCAACCTGGCCAGACATACCCTACAGCACTGACCACAAAGGTGAAGGTGATGGAAGCCCTACACTTTTTTGCCACCGGTACTTTCCAGCACACTGTTGCTACTGCTGGTGGGATGTCACAGACTATGTTCAGCTGTGTGCTTCAGGATGTGTTGGAGGCAATGTTGCATTTCATCGACCAGTACATCCATTTCCCCAAAGCACAACAACTAGCTGACATCATGGGGGATTTCTATGCCATGGGCAGGATGCCACATGGCATTGGCTCCATCGATGGGACACATGTGGCTTTGGTTCCACCGCAGGCACATGAGCAGATGTACCGGAACAGGAAGCATTTCCACTCTATAAATGCTCTTGTGGTTTGTTTGGCAGACATGACCATTTCCCATGTGTGTGCAAGGTTCCCGGGCTTAGCGCATGACGCCTACATAATGAGGAGTAGTTGCATCCCAACGATGATGGCACAGATACAGTACCAGCGTTCCTGGCTTGTCAGTGTGTACTGACTGCTTAGCATTGTGTGTGTTTGCTAAAGTTGATTCTCACCCTATTTTCACGCTCAACTAATGTGCAATTGTCTCTCTGTAGGTGACTCCGGAAACCCCAACATGCCGTGGTTACTGACACTCCTCCGGAATCCTGTGACACCAGCGGAGATGTGCTACAATGAGGCACATGGTCGGACCAGGTGGGTGATTGAGCGGACATTTGGCCTCCTGAAAAGCAGATTCCGATGCCTGTACAAGACCGGAGGGTCCCTCCCATATGCACCTGCGCAGGTATGCAGGATCATCATTGTGTGCTGCATGCTACACAACCCGGCAGTGCGGAAGCAGTTGCCTCTCATCCAGGATGATGATAACCAACCTCCGCCAGCCGTGGAGGATCCTGGCCTGGGGCATGATGCCAGTGATGATGAGGGTGATGGTGATGTTCAGAGCCAGCTGATCCAGAACTTCTTCTCATGAATGTCAGTATACAGGTATGTGTTGTCAAAGTATTGTGTCGGCATGACCTATGTTGGTGGTGCACTGGTGCTGATTGAGTGTGGCTGTATGCTACTTGTCAGTATGCTTGCTGTGTTGTGTCCTTTCTGGTAGTCTGTACTCCCAGTGTTTACCTGATTGTTAGATTGTGTCTGGGTAGTTAGTGTTTTGTTTTGGGCATGTATATTGTTGTTGTTTGCTGTGAATCTGTGTTTTTGATTGTGTTTTCTGTCTGTCCTTCACAGGGTACTTTGGATGCTGTGTGGTGCGGTCTGAACCCCAAGACACAGATCCTTGTTACAGAGTGCAAGTACTCATTGTCCCAACCAATGATGTGCCACACACCCCTGGACTTTCCTCGTTCACCACATGTTTAATTTTCTGATCACTGTCACGTGAGGTGAACGTGCATCAGTTATGTAATTCTCACAATGTGAATATTTAATAAACCTGCCCTTCACTTTGAGATGTGCTCCATGTGTGTCCACACATCCAACAGTAATTCACATTCGCATGTTGTGTGTGTGTGCACTCCACTGTATTTCCTGTTGACATCAGGTTTGATGAGGAGTTAGGGGCCCTGGTGAGTATGTGTTGTGTTGTCCTAGTGGTGTGTCTCCCCCATATGTGTCACATCACATGACTCACATAACGGTGTTCGCATTGCTGTTTTCGTTTGCATGTTCCTTAGCAGCTCATCATCACCATGGCACAAAGCAAGTATGAATCACGACAGAGGCAGGAATTGTGTGATTGTGAATTTATTTACAAACATGTGTAAGGATGGTGAACGGAATTTGCAGTGCTCTACAATGTGATGGTAATCCAAAGTTCACAGGTGAGTTGGTAGTCTTGGTAGTTGAAATGTCCAGAGTAGAATCCACACTCATTTGGTGCATTGTCACAACTTTGACCCTCCATGTCAAGTGGGTGATTTGGATGTAGGTCGACAAGGTCAACTGGTTTGCACACAAAGGACGTTAACAGGAGCAGGTGTTGGGTGTCTGGGGGATATGCATGGCCATCAGCGTCTCAATTGCCCTTCTTCAGACGATCCCTCTTCTTTCTCGGGGGACCCTCATGTGCAGGCTGCTGCAGTGCAGAGGACTCTCCGCCAGAGTCCTCCTCCCTCCCTATGGCTGTGGCGGATGTTGTGGCAACAGATGTTGTGGGAGCACAGGGAGATGTGCAGGCCGTGTCCTCTGCCTGACCACCCTCCCACCGTGGCCGGCACAGTCAACACTCAGCCCCCTTGAGTGTTAGCACCGGTGGTGTTGTCCCTTGCTTCCGGGGGGCCCTGTGTACCTGTTCCTTTGTTGTTCTGGGGCCTGGGCCTGTCTGTGTCAGCATGAGGACTCTGTCTGGTGTCTGATGTGGCAGGAGTGGTTGAGGGGGGTGCCGATGTTACTGCTGCTGGGGCGGCACGATGGCTCATGCCGGAGGTGCCAGGTCAGTCAAGGTCGTCGTCCGAAGAGGACATAGAGTGATCCATGCCGGGGAGCTCAGGGTCCGCCAGAGTCTGGGACTGTTCCTCAGGACCTGCTGTGTCCCCAGCATCCCCTGTGTTTGGAGGAGACACACAATGTATGTTATGTTTCTACAGACCTCAATGTTTCACACACATGACATTTGACACTGAACATCATTATGAGGGTCTGTACATTGTATTGTCCTAAGTTGTGACAGACAGAGGTTGATATTGTTGGAGCACTTTGTAATGGCAACCTGGAGCATTTCAATGTGCACGTGCACGTCAAGCTGTGTGCATGACCAGCTCATGTATTAATCAATTGATCAATTGTCTGTAGATGCCCATTGCCTCTCAGGTTCCATCACATGCCTGACACTGCTGTATTATCCCTGTCCACATTTGTGCTTTAACAATGACATATGTACAATTACACTTGGGGTATGTGGCGAGCTTGGGGCATGTGTTGTGTGATTCTTTTCTTTCCTCTGTGCGTCACATTTGTGTGTCTGTGCAACATGGTTGCAGTACGGTATGCCTGAGATCCATTGTGAGATACTAATTTGTTGTCTGTGTTCCTAGTTCGCATCTCTTTTCATACAAGTCATGGTGTTAGCATAGCTAATGAGGTTGGCGCTGAGTTTTGATTGTGCTAACGCCTTCTATCTTGTCAAATTCATCCACAGTGAGAGGTATTGGGTACAGAAGCTGTCTTGCTTTTCAATGCTCATTACAGTGATGGGCAGAGGTGTGTGTGTTACAATTCACCTGCTGTGAGTTGCATGCCTCCTCAGATGCAGTCCAGGTTAGTCATTGTGTTTGGGGTCTCCATGACAGTGAACGATGTGGGGTTGAAATGTAGCTCACAAGTGCACATTTTTTTGATGACACCATGCTACAGTGTCAGCTATGTGTGTGTCCATTCTAATCACTGTCAGGTGTCCACTGTCAATGATGTATAGGTGACATTGTGTGTGCTTGTTGCAATGTACTATGTCTACATCTCCCCAATTGTCATCTACAAGACACACCTTCACAGCCAGGTCAGGGGACACCCCAGGGACACTGCATCTCCAGGGTGTGGGAGGATACCTACAGTTTCAATGGCTGTGAGTGTAGATGTGTTTGAGTTGGCCAGTGCACAGGTGTGACTGGCAGCCAATTCATACATCATGACCATGTGTCATCCATCTTGCCAAGGCATTTACTTTTGGAGTGACTAGTCCCAAGGGTGCACTTGTGGCTGAGAAGGTGTGCTTTGAGGCGGCATTGATGGCATTTGGAGTCATTGCAGGACCTCCTTTACCCAGAGAGGCCAGCGAATCTCCCTTGTGTCATGCTTCCATTGCAGGGAGTCACATTTTACGTTAAGGATGTCTGGCATCCTGTTGTCAGTTAGAGCCCAAGTCCCAGCAGGGCCTTGTGCTCCCCACAGCAGGGCCTAGTGTCAGCCATCTTGGCAGTACTTTTGCTCTCCCTGTGAGGTGAGCATGGCTCAGTGTGAGTTGGCAGGGACGTGTGGGTGGGGGACTGGTGGCTGTGACTGCAACTCCGAACATGCTTTTGTCTCCACCCACCTTCCCACAATACATGTGCTTCCTTCCTGTGGATCTTTTTCCCTATGTGGTGGTGTGCCTGTGCTGACAGTTTGGCAGGCAGTGGTGTCCTGGTGTTTGCTTGCACTCAAGTCCTGAAAAGCCAATGTCCTTCACACAGCTGAACCCAGTGTGGTCAATCTTTGTGGGATATTCAAATGGATTCTGAGGGAATGCATTAGACCAGGTGGGTTGGGTGTAGTGTGTGTTAAGGGGGAGGTACAAGTGCCTGCTGGTAGTTGTAGTCAGAGCTGGCAGTCCTCATCTCCTAGTCCATACCTCCCACCATGCAGCATGCTTTCATTGCAGGGAGTCACAGTTTACGTTCAGGACGTCTGGCATTGTTGTCCTGTTGTCAGGTAGAGCCCAAGTCCCAACAGGGCCTTGTGCTCCCCACAGCAGGGCCTAGTGTCAGCCATCTTGGCAGTACTTTTGCACTCCCTGTGAGGTGAGCATGGTTCAGTGTGAGCTTGCAGGGACATGTGAGTGGGGGACTGGTGGCTGTGACTGCAACTCCCATCATGCTTTCTGCTACATGCACATTCCTAGCAGCCCAACCTTCCTTCATTTTGACTCAGCTTTCCTGTGAGGTGGTGTGACAGTGGTGGCAAAATGGATGATGGTGTTTGTTGGTTATTTCTGGTCATGCCTTGCAGTATTGGTCTTTAGGTTTGTACATGTTAGGACGTAGTTCCATATTACTGTGGGATGGCAGGTATTGTGCTTGTGTAACTGATATACACATCACAGGATACTTGCTTTTCCGTTGCTATGGCTTTGCTGGTGGTAATTTGTTTCACAGTCCCCTTGACAGTGCTATATGTGTTGCCACTCAATTTTGAGTGAATTGGTTGTGTATTCACCAGGCTCCGGTATTCCTGTTAATCCATGTATGCTCTCCGGTGGTAGGATGGCCAGCACCTTTTCCTCCCAGGACGTGAAGGGCATTGGTTTGGCAGGAGGGCCACCGCCAGTCTGCCTGCTGAGGGTGTGTTCCCTGTCGATGAGCTTCTTGACCCTCCTGCGCACATCATAGTACCTGTTCTGTATATCGTCCTTTGTGCACAAACAAGGTGCTTGTGTGTTGAACTTGTCGACAATCCTCTCCCACATCTTGGTTTTCTGTGAAATGGGGGTCTGTTGGACCAATGTGCCAAACAACTGTGGCTCTACCCTGAGTATTTCGTCAATCATGACTTCCAACTCACTATCTGTGAACTTTGGATTCTTCTTGGGGGGCACAGTGCTGGGTGGTTGTGGGGATTGATGGGGGTGTATGTGAGTGTGGTGGGTGTGAGTTTGTCAGTGAATATGTGATTTCGTTTTCAAGCGGTGCAAATGGTGTAGTTGTGTGTTGTGTGAGTTGTGGTGTGTCTCTGCAATGTGGTGGTGGTGTCTGCTGTCCTATGCCTGTAGTTTGCAAAGGATCATGGTAGGGATTTTTTGCCATTATATAGGTGGAGTTGTGGGTGTGTCTTTGTTCCTTTATTTTTGTATTTATTGGCTTTGTCATTTGTTTTTTGTAGCTTTTTTTGTGACTTTTCCTTTGCTTTTGTTGTGCATGATGGAGACGTTCATTTGACCGTGTCGGACGCTGCCAGTGGCTCCCGCGGGGTGACCCGAGTCTGTCACACTGACATTCTGCTGTTTTCAACGTTTTTGTACGCGTCGGACGCAGAGGGGTCTGTTGTTTGCTAGTCAGTCTTTGCTGTGCGTCTCGGTTTTCATGATCGTGCTCCGTACGAGTCGGTCTCAGTTCACACGTTTTGCATCGTACTGCGCGGCTCGTGCATGGCGGGTAAGTTTTGGTCGTGTCAATTCCTGGTACATGTTGGTCGGTAGGATTCCCGGTCATTTTACGGGTGAATCACTGATTTTCGTACGGTTCGGTTGTTCGGCTCGTGTTCTGTGCGACTGGGTTGTAATTCACACGTGTTGCATCCTACTGTGCGGGTCGTATGGCGCCGGTCCGTGTCGGTCGGTCTCCATTCACGGTCCATGCCGGTTGGCACATTTTACGGACGGAATAGGAATCGGCCCCTATATGGCACACTTACCTGACGGACAGGTGGTAGTGGGCCTGAGTGCTAGGACCAGAATATTTCCCAAATCCCAGGTGGTGTAGTTTGGATCACTGATGAAGTCCTGACAGCAGCTGTATTGTGCCATGCATATCCATATTTCATTACAAAATGGGATTTGAATTGTTTTACATGTATATGTCATAGGTATAGCATTTTAAACCAGTCATGGCCACTCCTCCTTAGATGAGACAATATAAGCAATTTGGTGCATACTGCATTATTTTAATATACATGTAGAGTCATCCTTTCATAAGCCAACATGTTATGAAGTAGCTAACTTTTATAAGCCTTATCTAGGCTAATGGAGATAAGTGACAACAGGGATATTAGACACACACCATATACTGCTGACATTTTATCTAATTTTTAAGACCATGTGCCATTTATACAGTAATTATTAAGTGTACTTACCAAGGTCTACTATCCACCCAGTGTGTGGTGCCTGACCATGGGTCACACCTGTACATGGAGCAGAGATCGCTGTAGTTTGTGTTTATCTGGCTAGTAAAGTTCACATGTTTGAGACTTTTGATGTATTTTATATAAACTGTCCATGGGTTGCCTGATCACAGTGTGGTAATTAGGACCCTCTTCTGGTCATATTTATGTACCAGTTTGTGCTGGTGGGAAGGGGATTTTGGTGGCCCTAACATTGATTCCCTGCAAGAGTAGGATTCTTTGCTCAAGTGGGTGGATCTACTCTGGCTGTATGTGGAAATACAAATTAGAAGTCAACAGATAATACCAACAAATCATGTTTATGTACAACTTTTCACATATATAAGACAACTGTGATGGTTACTAAACTAGGTACATTTTCTAGTGCCAAATACCAGTCTAAAATAAAATCACCAGCAGTGATGGTCCGCTGTTTGTGAATGAGAAATTGGAAGTTACCATTTCCATCACAAAGGATTGTGGGTCTTGGTTGCGATAGACAAAATGAGACACATGATAGTCCAACTCAGCATGAATATTAGCTTCCACAGTCACATTTGTAATGCATTGTACACATGAATCATTGTAAGTTATTATTTAAATATTACCTTGCAGCACATTAAGGTCACCATTCACCGGCAGCCCATGCAACAGGTGGGGAGGGTGTTCTTCTCAAGTGGAGTGAAAAAAGAGAGGGGTTCCAGTTTGTCTACCATGTAGAGTTCTGGCCACTTCTATCCTGGTGAACTTCTCCTTCACCCTCCTCTTCTCATTCTGCCCCTTATTTATGAAGTCAGTGATGGTCTGGACATCCTCTCCCAATGCACTGATTGCAGTTGCTACTGCTGAGTAATGTAGGTAGACCCTGCAGCAGTTTGTATTTCTTTCCTACAAATGTTACAATCATATTGGTCTCATCCTCAGTGTTGTTCTTCTTCCTCGTTAAATGTACCATGCCGATGGCAAGGCAAGGACCAGAGCAGGTAGTTGAAGTGTAGGTGTGGAAAAACCGGAGCCTTGACTATGGGCTGCTTTTATGTGGTTTGTAGTGCAGAGGATGCAAGTGGTATTAATTGTCTGCAGGCATATGAACTTACTCTTACTCTGCCCCTAGAGCCAAGATTCCTCCCAAGTGCGAAATATTCGCAGTCGTCACAACACTACTTGTAAGTCCCTTTGTGAATACCGAAAAGTTGTAAAGTTTGACTTTTGGTCTAAACTTACACTTTTGGTCTAAGTTTACCTTAGTGGATTGGGCCCTTATTGTCTTTTTTCCATGGATTAATTCAGTGACTAATGACTTATATTTTATTTCCAATCATAGCAAACTGTCTACAGACTTTCTTGACCTCTCAATAACCCCCTTTGGGAAATCATTGTTCTATAGACCAGCAGACTGCAATACCCTTTGCCACTCTAGATTGGGCTACCATATATACAATTTCTATATATACGCAGAAATTGCAAGTTGAAACACAATTACTTTTTGGGAAGTCGAAGTCCTGACTAAGAAACATTTGGCCAGATACTTCCCTTGGAAACTCATCCGGAGAGTCCTTAGGAGAGCATGGATCACACTGGCAAATACCAGCTAAAACCCATGCAAAGAAAAGCGAGTGACAGAGAAAATAGTTTCTTGAGCCAACTTTGCACACACAGCAACACTCTGAAAAAATAATAATCAAGAAACATTGGTCATTGTTTCAATCCGAAGGCCTCACCAATTACTCTTCAGCCCAGATTTGTTTTGGGTTAAGTTTGCTTCACTTTTCGCATGAAGACCCATCACAAAATCTTAATTGGGATTTACAAACCAGCGCAAATTGGTATTTGTGTTGGTTTGTAAGAAAAAATAACACAAACCAGCATACATTGCTGATTTTTGTTACTCTGCATCAAAGGGGCATTCCATGGGTGGTACATAGGCATTCCCATGCTACCACCCATGGTTTTGATGCAAAACCCTGTCTAGTAGACATTATTTTGTGCCAAAAGTTTAATGTCACTTAAAAGCAGGTGTTAAAAAGAGGAATACTTTTATTTCTCCTTTATTTTCGGAATTTGCTTATGTGCTGCACTGTGTAGCACAAATACAGTATAGGAGTTTTAAAGTCAGTCTCAGCATAGTACTTTGTACTAGGTGGTTACTCTTCCAGTACCAAACCTGTGCTAAACTCCTGCAGACAGCTATGGACTATGGCGCAAAGGTGCGTGGCGTGGTGCTCGGCAGCATACTTCTGTGTATGAGCTGGGGAAAGGGGAGGAGAGAGGAGGGGAGGAGAGAGCCATTTTCTCAAACAAACAGACAACCATATCAGGCTATCCTGAGGCCGGCTGGAGACAGAGGGGCATCTTTACGAGTCCCTTGCGCTGCCGTAGCGTCTCTTTTTGTGACACCGCTGCTGTACCAATAACAAAATCATATCTATGAGGCTACGTAAAGCCAGTATGCATGGATTTGAATGGCTTCATAAGGCAAGGCAGCACAAATCACTGAGTTGTCTTAATTAGAGATCGGAAGGCGTTCCATGGGCATTGCAGTGGGTTTTCCCATGCAACACCCATGGATTTTGACACTTCCCCAGATTTACGAGAGCATGTAAACCTGGGGAAGAGACAAAACCTTACACCCTCCAAGGTGAGGCGTAACAAGGAGAAATGACTTTATTTCTTCTTGTTTCTTACTCTTTCTATGAGTGTTACATCCTGCAAAAATAACAATCCTCCCTACAACACGGGCAACTTTGCAGTACGGTACAAGGGTGCCTGCGCTGGTGCTAGGCTGCCAAAAGGGCACTAGCACAGGGGGAAAGCACAGTATTGAATAAATACCATGAATTCCTGCCCTTTCACTTTGGTCTAGGGCAACTTGCTGCACAGGTGTGGTATCTTCATTTCTATGCCATGCATTTCCACCTAAGTGTTATTTACCCTGCTGCTCAGCCAGTGTGATTGTGAGGTAACAGAGTGCTGATGTATGTATGGTTTGTGCAAAAGTCGTTGGAATGGGTGGTCTGAGCAGCAAGGATTCTGCTCCTAGTGGGGCTTTCTGGCTTCTTTATTACCCTCTTTAAACTGTAACTTGAAACAACTATCATGAGAATAAACCTTATCCTGTTTCACCTATACTACTGGCTACCTTGCACCTTCCTTTACCACAATGGCGACGTGCGGAAAAAGGACCCAATGTGAAAACTAAAAGGCTACTACTGGAACAGGAAAAGAGAGGGGAATAAAACTGAAAATTACTTACAACTATTCAATAGACTTAATACTAAAACTGAACTTATACATGTGCAACCTTAATGTATTCTAGGCTCCACCAGTTCACATCTGACAGCCTGCAGTCTGGGGCGTTTGACCTTATTTACAAAAAAATACACTTATTCTAGTTTAACTTCAAGCCTGCTGTCAACACAAGAAAGAAGGGCATTTTGTACCTGTGTTTGGTATCTGCTTAAATTTAAACTGAATGTTGGCTCTGTGAATTCTGGTCCCACAAGCATTATTCAGCCTTCTGGTGAGTACCTGTGAGATTGGCAGTGTAAGAGCAGACAGCAGAGATTAAAATGCGTGGAGGCATATTATCAAGGTCCGGCGTTAAAATTATGGCCGCTTTATCGGCAGAAAACTGCCGCTAAAGCGGCGACAATGGGCTTGATAATATGCCCTTGAGAATTCCAATAGAAGCCCATGTTCCGGGGTGAACATGGGCTTCTATTGGAATTCTCAAAGGCATATTATCAAGCCCATTATCACCGCTTGAGCGGCAGTTTTCTGCCGATAAAGCGGCGATAATTTTTACGCCGTACCTTGATAATATGCCCCACAGTGCGCAGTGTGCGTCTCACTGAGAGGATGGCCTTTTTCTCAGTACTTTCAGCCACCGCATTAGCCATGGAAGCATCTATTATGCTGAGACAGGTTTAAGCTTGTGTGAGCGCGACGCAGCTCCAGCAATGTTCTGGGGGGCCCTATCAGTACAATGCTGCGTCAATCCTTACGCCTGCTTCAAGCAGGCGCAGGGTTTTGACGCAGCATGGGCCTAAAAGTGACTGAGTGAAATCTTGTAGATTTCACTCAGCCACTTTTAGGAGGCGTTCCTGCGCCGGAACGCCCCCACCTGCCCTGGAACGCCTAGATGTGGCGCAGGGCTTTACAACGTGACGCATCTCCCAGATGCGTCACGTTGTAAATACCCCGCACCATGGCGCAGGATTTGCGCCGCTGCTGCGTCACAATAGTGACGCAACGGCGGCGCAAAAGTCGCGCAAGTGCAACATAAATCTGCCCCTAAATATTCTTGAGATTGGTGGTTTTTCCATAAAATCTGAAAGACACTTGTGTAACTGCAAATGCATAGTTAACGATTATGCTTTATAATAAATGTTATCAAACAGATCTGTTCCATCTAAAAATCATTTTACCTTATGCTTGTGCATTTTCTCCTGGCTGTCCAGCTACATGACAGCAAGTAGGCTAGGTCATGTAATCCACTCATATTAGTGGAGGTTTAAGGTGGTTTAAAACATAAAAATGTTCACAAAATTTCCTGAAATTTCTAGGAGAACATTACCCACCGCAAGTTCATTTAAAATGTTATTGTCTTTGGAGCAATATGCATGGCCAAAAGTACTTTAAACATTTTTGGGTCCGATTTAGAAGCCCCTTGAGCCACCAGTGCATCACAGCGCATTTCACTGCCCCATATTTACAAGGATAGGGAAAGCCACCCTGAGTGATTTTTCCTGTCCTTGTAAATGCGACCTCTTTATATGGAACACTTTGCGTGGACGGGCATACCATGGGTGTTGCTGTGGGTGCTCCCACGCAACACCCATGTAACCAGACACATTTTCAGATTTACGAGGAATCTTAAACTGGGAAAGGTGTCAGAACGCTACGTCACACTATGGGTAGCGTAGCGAAGCGAAACAATGAGAAATGTTTTCATTTCTCCTTGTTTTTTTCCTCTTACAATGCGTGCTGCATTCTACAGCGTGCATTGAAAGAGGAAAATGTCTGCAGTGATTTTTTTGTGCAACAAGGTGCCCCTTCCGGCACAAAAACAATCTCCCCATGACGCAGACAGCCTTGCACCATGGTGCAAGGGTGCCTGCGCAGGAGCATGGCAGCTGTTTGTGGCCAGCACAGGGGAAGACACAGGAATGCAACATATTATTGTAAATATGTTACATTCCTGTGCTTTGAAAGTGCTGCAGCATGGCACAGCCAAAGGTCCTGCATTGTCATAGTACTCAAGAAAGACATCAACAAGCAGCTCACTGAATTCCTGGAACAAAAGCACCTACTGCATTCCTCACAATCAGGATTCCGTGCCAAACACAGCACTGAGACTTTGCTGATCATTGCAAACACTCCTTGACTGAGAAATGTTGGCCCGGATCCTCCTCGACCTCTCCGCGGCATTCAACACTCTCCCCAACATCACCCTCATCAACAGACTCTAAAACATACACATACAGCAAGGCGCCCTTAAGTGGATCACCTCCTTCCTTACAGGATGCACACAGAGTATCCGACTGCCTCCCTTCCCCCACACCCAAAGACATCATGTAGCATACTACAAGGATCACACCTCAGTCCCACCCAGTTCAACATCTACATGACCTCTCTTGCATGTGTCATCAGATCCAACGGATTCAACATCACCTCCTATGCAGATGCCACTCATCTGAATATCTTGCTCACAGAGGACCCCTCCAACACAAAAACTAACTTCCACAATGCCATAACCAATGTGGCCAAATGGATGACAGACAACTTCCTCCAACTCAACTCCAACAAAATGAAGTACTGATCTTTAGGAAGAACCCTTCCACATCGGACCACAGCTGGAGGCTTGCTGAACTCAGACGTACATCCACACTGAACGACCATGCACACAAACTCTGCATCATTCTCAACAGCCAACTGACCATGAAATGACAATTCATGCAGTCACATCCTCCTGATTCCACACACTTTGCATGCTCTGCAGAATCTTCAGATGGATCCCAGCCAACACCAGAAAAACCCTCACTCAGGTCTCATCACCTGCTGCCTTAGCTATGGCACTGCCCTCTACGCCAGCATCTCCACTCAGCTCCTCAAAAGACTTTAGACCATACAGAACGCTACAGTGTGACTCATCCTGGAGCTCCCCAAGTGAACCCACATCATCCTCTACCTGAGAGATGCACACTGGCTCTCCGTTCAAAAAAGAGTCCAGTTCAAGATCCTCACGCACGCCTACAAAGCCCTAGGCAACCTAGGAACTGCCTACATTAACCATTGATAGAACTTCCACCAACCAGCTAGACACCTGCGTACCCCTTCACTCGCCCTCGCACACACACCCCACATCTGTCTCATCCCCAGTGGTGGCCGTTCCTTCTCCTACACCGGTGCCATGACCTGAAACAACCTTCCCCTCTGACTCCGTACTGCCCTCTTGCTGGCAGACTTCAGAAAGAGCCTCAAGTCTTGACTCTTCGATTGAGACAAAGCACTCGGATACCCCTAGGGGTGACAGTGTTCCAATTTACGGACTGAAAACAACTGGGTTTCAGCAAGCAAAAGCCTACAGTGCTCTTGTGAGCACTGATAGAGGCCACTCCTACCAATGCTTGTGAGGCTATGGTGATGCTCTGACACTGCAGTGGCAGGATTGGTTAAGAGAGTTAGCTTGGGCCCTGGAGTTATGAGAGGAGATGAAAGAGCAATGATGAGTCGACACAGCAGCAACAACGGTAAGTAGATTTTTATTTTATTTACTTAATTGTTTTTATTTTATAAAACCAAACCCATCTGCTCGCCCCTCCACTTAGCCGCCACTGATTGGGACTTTGCACACTTTACTCCGGCTAACAGTGCTAAAGTGCTTTTGCTCTCCCTTACAAATAATATAACATTGGTATTCACTTAATTGAACATTTAATTTACCTATGAGTCTGTAGTAAATGGTCCTATATATAGCTAGGGCCTGTAAAATAAATGCTTTCAAGTGGGCAGAATGAGTAAAGCAGCGCTGTAAAACATGTCTCAGGCCTATCACTACCATAGAAGACCTGCCGCTGCAGTGCTTCTTTAAACTGCCAGACTTGGCAAAATAAACCTTTTGCCAGGCCTAAACCTTCTTTTTTTAATGCTTATGAGTCACTGAAAATGAAAGCCCTAAAGACTTGCAGAGCAGAGTACATGGGGGCATATTTACAATAACTGGCGCATCCCTGCATATCAGCAGGGATGCGCCAGTTATTGTGCGCCACAGCTCCGACACCATGGATGCGCCGCATTTACAATGCGCCGCACCATGTGGCAAAAATGGCACAGATGCGTGATGCATCTGTGCCATAAAAGTGGCGTATTGCTGGAGTTGCTTCAGGCAGGCGCAGGGTTTTGACGCAGCATGGGCCTAAAAGTGACTGAGTGAAATCTTATAGATTTTGCTCAGCCACTTTTAGGAGGCGTTCCTGCGACGGAACGCCCCCCACCCTGCGCAGGAACGCCTACTTCTGGCGCAGGGCTTTACACCGTGACGCATCTCCCAGATGTGTCACGTTGTAAGTACCCCGCACCATGGCGCAGGATTTGCGCCACCGCTGCGTCACAAAAGTGACGCAACAGCGGCGTAAATGAGGCGCAAGGGGTTTGTAAATCTGCCCCATGGTATTTAAAAAGTAGAACATGTGCACTTCAGTTTTACATGTCCTGGTAGTGAAAACTCTTCAAGGAAATTTTTCACTGCAGCAACGCTCTCCCTCCCATAGGATAATACTGGGTTATTTTTATTAAATTCAATATATGATAACTTCAGTTTGGGAACAGGTAGATAAATGCTTCTTCTGCTCATTTGAATTGTAATTTAAGATTTCTCTTTCATGACAAAGTCATATTTTAAATGACTATTCTGAAAATGGCATTTTTTGGAAGTTGGCTTTTTTTTTAATGCCTAATCTTAATGTGCTTTCTGCCAGTGTCCAGGGTAAAATTACTGGTAATGGTTCCCCTGTGGTGTGATGTGTATTCCTTCCAGAAATGACACCAAAGGACCTTAGATGTCGGGAAGGTAGTTCCTGTTTTGAGCAGGATGATCTGTTGGGTTATACCCATCCCTTCCTGAGCTTCAAGCATAGTCTAAGTTCAGAAAATACCTGCTGTGTCACTGGCACAATGCAGGGACACAACAGGCTTCTGGAGGCCTTTCATTGCAACTGCCCAAATGACTAGCACCAACTGGACTTACCTGAACCCTGCTGCTGGCATCTGGCTTCTGCTGGATTGAGTCCAAACCCCCAAGCTGTGGGCTCCAGGTCCTGGACTCTTTACTGCTGTTAGAGTGTACTCCTACAACCCCAAAACTGCAGCAGCTGAACTCCAGGTGAAACACCAGAGTCTCTGGTCTATTTGGAATTAAAAGAACTGTCCCCAGCCGCCTCGTGAATGAGAGTAGACTTCAACAACACTAAGGGGCCGATTAAGATGTCGTTTGGAAAGGCTCCGGATGAGACTCGGATTCTGTGAATCCGATTCGGCACCTCTGTTCCCGACCAAATCAGTCATCTTCCCAGATGACCGAGTACGATGCAAGGAAGCCATCTGGGCTGTCTGAATCTGTTCCGAACAGGATTCAGGCATTCAGAGCCGAATTGTACAGCCCAATGGAGATGGTTTCTGAACAAGCGAGTACGATGACCAATTCAGACAGCCTTTCTGAATCAGTTTGAAGTGACAAAACAGCCATGGGAATCGGACTTTGGAAGATAGTAGCAGGCTCCCCTTCACCTGTAGGCCTCCGGATGGGGCCCGTGGGTGTACCCAAGGGACCCCCCTTCGCAACGAAGCACAGTGTGGAAGGCACAATGGGGTGCCCGCCACAGGATGCAAGGTTTTCCCTACCCACCCCTTTTTTCCAATGGGAGCCTGTGTTCTTGTTCTGAACACTGGCTCCCATTGCAATCAATGGGAGTCTGACTGAACTGAGTCCGTAAGCATACAGACATATCTTAATCGGTCGGTAGGACTCCATGAATACAAAATGGTTTGGAAAGCATTCTTAACTCAATTCGGTGGAAATCCTTTCCTGACAACATCGTAAATGGCCCCTAAGGTGGGTCCCATATTTAACTGTCAAATGCAACCTTCTCTGACACAGACTCGAGACCTCACAGTCCAGAGTTCTTTGCATCAACAATGACCTCCCTGCGTTTCCCACCATCACAAAGTTCAGATCGTAGGCCAACTTTTCATGCCAATGACGACCATACCACCAACATGAGGTTACAACTGAGGTCTCGAACTTCTGCAATCTGTCATCGACAAGCCCCTTTCCAGATTCATTCTGCTGACAACCTCGATGTTGAATGCTTCTGGCATGAAAGTATACTTTCCACTAGAACAAAGCTGGTCTCTGTATCAACATGCGCTATATTTTAGTCACCTTAACGTTTGACTTTCTACTGGTCCAGTGCGACCAGATAATGGTAATTTGTGCTATGTGTTTTTTGGCATTATTTCTACTAAGAACAATTAGAAATTCATATCTTCTTCTCTTCTAACTGGATTCTAGTAATTTTGCTGTCATTGTATTAATTAGAATTCACTCAATTTTTCTAAATTGGTTTTGGATTTTTCTTTTGTTGTGCTTTCACTTTATTATTGTTCGAGTTCTGCAATGTTATTTTACACATTGTCTCTAAGTTAAGACTGACTACGTTTGTGCAAAGCTACAAGAGAGTTCAGCACAGGTTTATTTAGTTAATGTTAATTTTGTATCTTATGGATTGCAATTATCACTTGAGTGGAGATCTCACCCCTCCCAACAAATAACCGAGTTTCCTACAGGCAACACACCGACATGAGAATAATGGCACTAAAACATAGTCATGGTCACAAACATGACATTAGAACAATTGTAGTAGTATGACCACCTAGATACAGGACATTACAAACATTGTTTCCAGTCCTGAACATTTTGTGATAGCCTAATGGTCTCTGGGTGTTGGTGTCTTGTTTTGTTACAATTGAACTAATGAGAATAGCACCCCCAAAATCAATGATTTGTACTTTAAATGTTTGGGACTGAATATAGTGTCCATAATGACTTGGAGCGAGGTGATCACACTATTTAATTGTGACACTGGGTCCTAAATCCATTTTTGGGGGAAGGCACACCCTGGCAAGATTCATTATCCAACAAAAGTAAAAGGCTGAGAAATCTTCATACAACTACCACTTTAGCATATGAGAAAAGGAGACTCACAGCCATAGCGTGTCCCATGTTGATTTATACGAAAGCATGTTCCTTTGAACACAATATATTAATATTTCTCTGAGGTCTCAAATGATTAAGCAATGACACTGACTGTGACTCTGGAAATAGGTGCACACACCAATAATGTCATTAAAAAAATTGTTAATTAAGAATGGTTCATTGGAATATTAGGCACTATTCGCAGCATCATTTGATGACTCTTAAAATGCACTTAAAAAGAATACCAGCAAGAATCAGAGCTATTAAATTAAATAGCATTTTGTCATCAATAAAATCAAAATGTTTCAATTGTTGATTTTGTACTGAAACACTGAATCCTAGTATAACTAGAATATATTCTAGGTATCCGTGTTACTCTTGTTACTGTGTAGTAGGTCTTTTAATACAAAGCATAATAGTCAATAGACACATAGGCATACCTGTTAGTAATGGCAAGATAACGCAGGGTAGGCTTTCAGAGATCTTCATTTCACTTCTTCCATGTCACATGACACACCAAACATTGCTCTTATGAGATGTGCTCTATTGCTAGTGAGTGCTAACCTCCCAGTAGCCCAGAACCCTCGACCCACACTCCTCAGATTACTACTGGACTAGAAAGGACTGTCCCACTTCTCCCTGGACCCAGCTCAAAGAGGCAACACCAATACCTGAACTGCAACAGCTGCACCCAAGGACCTACAATGAAGACAGTGCCTGCTGTGCCTACTTGTGGAAAAGAGCTCCACGTGTGCCAGGATGGAAGAAGTGACCTCAAGGGCTAAGTGGTTAGCCTTTTGTAAAGCTTTAAGGCCACCAAAAGCTAAGGTGCAGTCCTCGAGAACCCAACATACCTCAATGTCACTGAATGCCCTACTTTTCTTAGGTATTCCCAAGTCCATTGCAGAGCGAAAGTGAACCCTGGTTCCCAGAATGAAAGAAATTGCTTATCTGTAAGCCACCTCTGGACCTGCTGTAACTCTCCAGTTGACAAGTGGTGACTGACCTGCACTCTTCTGCTGCACAGTCAGGAGATTGAGTCCGGAGGCCAGAGATGGCCCTTGAAGTTTTTGGACCCCACAGTGGCCCTAGAAAAACTAACCATCTGTCTTCTGTGCCTTCAACATGTCGGCGTCCTAAACATCCTGCATCCACAGCTTCAGGACAACGTCTTGGCTGGGCCATGTTAAAGGAGAAAAGGACACCATGCACCCTAATACTTCTGGAAGTGGGGTGGAGGGCCAGTCTCTGTGGAACTATGAAAGCAGCCATACTAGCCAGTTGGATAAGAAATGCTCAGCTGACTACAACAATTTATTGCATATTTAAAATAGAATTTACTTCCCTTTTTAAAAAATCAGATCTCCGGTTTCCATCAATAGATTTGTGTTGTTTTGGTGTCAATCTTATGATAAAAATACACTCTATTTTTATACATTGGTGTTGAATTTTTATTTTGTTTGCTTCTTACTTATTGACTGTTTTGGTACTTCTAAATGCGTTACACTTGTTCCTTTGATTAATCCTAACTGTTCTGTGCTGCTGTCACATAGGACGGAGCAAAGGCTTTTATTAAAGAAACCTATCTGGAAGTCATAAAGATTATCACATTATTACATGGAAAGGTCTCACAATCACACCACATAATAATCCACTTTCCTCCATGGGTGTTTCAGTGGTGGGATCCAGAACTTCTGTTTAGCAGTACCACTCAGCTAGTAAGCAAAGAAATAAAAAATCCTCCAAATTGACATAAGGCAAATATTATTTTTGATTTTTAATTTGGCCATTTTTAATTGGTTTCCTTTTTCTTTTCCCCAAATTACTTTTGCCTTCTATTTTTGCACTTTTAAAAAAACAAGGGGACCATGGAGTTGGACATGTGCAATCTGTACTCCTTTGAGATCAGTGAGCTGAGGACAAAGTGCCAAGACAGGGGAAGAACTCTAAGCCAATCCACTAGAATAGGAGATTTTAAAAAGGCCCTTAGAGTCTGGGAAGAGGTTTGAAAAACGAAATGCTTCCTTGAGGAGAAGGTTACAATAGACAGTGTGGATGGGACCAATCTTAACACACATTCACAGTAGTCTCCCTGGCACCCCCTACAATCCCCAGGGCGCTGGAGGTGATTCAAGTTCAGTCATCACAAATGCTTCATAGAGGCCAATTGATAAAGAACTGGTGGCCCAATTCGCACTCATACCCCTGGAGGAAAATAAGTTTGCCTTGCATAAAAGAGAGAAAGGTCCTCCTGGGTCCATGTTCCAGAAGTAATGGCGGCAGCACATGAGAAGAGGTGTGTGCAAAAGGGGTTAGCTGATCCAAGGGTATTGTGCCATTGTTTGTGGTTGAGAACAACATAGTCAAATGGTTTGTTGCATTTGAGAGGGCTTTGAAGATGAGAAAGATAGGTCCACAGTATTGTGTCAACTAGCCCCAATTGTTGAGAGGGATAAGCTATTGCCCTTAAAGGAAGGTGTACCAGAGTCCTAACCCACATGAAGGAAACCCTGAGAGCAAAGTGTAGTCCTACCCCTGAGGAGTACAGAAACAGTTCTGAGATGCCCACAAGGATGCACTGCAGTCCTGGCTGATCGTTGCTTGGTTTCCGGGCAATGAAGTTACTACATATGATGGGCTATAAAATTTGATTATTAAAGAGCGCATTTTAAATATTTGTTCCTCAACAAACATAAGCCAGCATCTAGTGGACTCTAAGCTATCCAGCTCCAGAGATCAGGACAGTAGGATAGCTGATAAATGGGTATGTACTTGGGTATTCAAAAAGTCCTGTGGAGTTGATCCTAAGAGTAGTTCTTAAAAGGTCTGCCCAATAAGGGGAAGACCCATCCATGTCCAAGGGGGTGAATATCAGAGAAATAACTATGGCCCTTCAAAGGGTTGGAGTGTTCTTTGACTGTGAGCAGCCAAGGCACGAGAGAGGAGACACAGTTTGCACTAAGAAGCCTCCTATTGGTGGGCGGTACAAGATGACTACCAGTGTAGGGATTGAGAAGGTAATTCACCCACAGGAAATTAGAGGTTATTCCTTAGTTTCCATGGGAGTTGGGTATGTTGAAGCGTTGGCAGCCTTACCTCTCGGCATGATGAAGTATAGGGAATGGCCAGAAATCAACAGTACTAGGGTAGAGGCTCTGAGGGATACAGGTGCCAGTATGACCACTGCAGTGGGTAAACAAATTTCCCCAGAGCAGATTCACCCAGATCTGTTACGCAAGGTAGACAATGCTGACTGTGTATTGTAGAGTTGCATACTAAGGCTATGGTGCACTTTGAGTGGGGAGTGGTGAGTAGTCTGACTGGTCTGAAGAAGATAACTGTGTCCCAGGACTTTCCAGTGGAATGTCTGCTGGGGAAATACTTGGAAACCTCTGCTTCAGCAAATGTTGAAAGGAGGACCCATGCAGAAATGTTGAATCACCCTGAATGTGGGAGGGGGGTAACCACCGAAGTCCGAACTACACTTCCGGGAATTAATAATGGCCCAAGCCCATAGCAGCAAAATAACTTGCAATAGGGCTGGGAATCCAGCCTTAGAAAATGGAATCACAAGAAATCACAAGGCCCAAAAGGAGAGGGTGCTACCATTAGAGAGCTGCCAAAGGTTGCAGTTTGCAAGGTGTACCTTCTAGGGACTGCTTTTGCCAAGGACTGAGGACCTGTCCAAACTTTGAAGGCCTCCGTCAGGTGAAAGGCAAAAAAAATATGTAAGTGGCACACATAGGTCTACTGGGAAGAAGAAGTGCTGCATTGTGACGCAATGGAGCCCACAACAGATACAAGCAGAAGACCGGTGGTCCTCTAACAATACAGAGCATTCATTCTAAACCTAACATATGACATCCTCCTGGGTTTTCACCTGGGGAAGCCAAAGTCTGGAACAGTTTAGTCATTGATATCTATGTCAGAGAAAGTAAAGGAGTTATGTTGCTCCTGTGTCACCTACCAACCCAGTGACAAGGCAGAGGAGACATCTAGGGGACCCACAATCCCAATACCTGAGGTTGAGACCCCTTTTTGCTAGGGTAGGGATTAACATTGTTGGTCCTCTAGATCCTCCAAATGCCTGTGGAAACTGATTTTTGTTTGTGGTTGTAAACTTTGCCACCAGATATCCAGAAAACATTTCCCTCAGGACAATCACTGCCCTGCAGTGGCTACAGTCCCGCTTGGCATCTTCACCAGGGTAGGGTCCCCTAAGGAGGTCTGATAGGAGTACCAATTTCATGTTTGTATAAGTGAAAGCTCTGTGGGATAAATGTGGTGTTACTTATAGGTTCACCGCGCCTTGAAAGATTCAACAAAACAATGAAAAACATTATTATGGCTTTTCCTGTTAAACTCTGAAGGAGATGGGATGTTCGCCTACCATGCCTGCTATTTGCCTACACGGAAGTTCTGCAAAAGGGGATGAGTTTCTGCCCCGTTAAAGTTTTTGTTTGGGTATCCTGTGATGGTCCCTTGAGTTTGGTTAGAGATGATTGGGAGAAACCCCCTGAAAGAACCCAAACACGATGGAGTGGACTATGTACTAGGCTTGTGGTCTAATAAGGCAGAGTACAAGAAGAAGGCAGATACAAATCTGAAGGCCAGCCAGAAGCTTCTGAAACAATGGCATGATCAGAGGTCCTCCCTGGACCAGTCAGGTCAGAGAGCTTGGGTGTTGGAGCCCATGTCTCCCAGTGTCTTCCAGGAAAGTGAACTGGACTGTATCTAGTACTAGAGAAGAAAGGAGAGGTCACCTACTTAGTGGACCTACTCACTCCCAGGCACCACATTGGGTGATCCATATTAAATGGCTGACACCACACCCTAGCATGCTGCCATGACTATGCTCCAGGTAACAAATTTTGGAGACGAAGTAGAAAGTGAGCCTCTACCAGACCCTCTGTCAAGCAGTGTCAAAGATGACTTTGCGGATGAATTTTTGCTTGCCACCCTTTTCAAACAACAACAGAAAGACTGTTGCCAGTTGCTGTTCTCCCTAACACCAGGCCAAGCAGAGTGGTGAGTCCATGGCATTGATACAGGTGACAGACTTCCTATCAAAAGCAACATTTACAAGTTGTCTGACCAGGTAAAGACTAGCATCAGTCGGGTGTGATTGATCCCACAGTAGTCCTTGGGCAAGCTTAATGGGGGTAATGCCCAAGCCCAAAGGGTGTGAAAATAGAAATGAGATTCTGTGCATACTATAAAGTTCTTAATGCAGTCTTCAAGACTGATGCTCACCTCATCCCAAGATTTGATGAGCTCATTGATAAATTGGGGGTTTGCTAAGTACCTAAGCACTTTAGATTTGACTTCAGGTTACTGGCAGTTAGCCCTCACCAAGGAAGCAAAGGAGAAGTCTTCTTTTTCAACTCAAGAGGGACAGGTTTGGTGATCCCAAAGGTTGGCAAACCAGTTTCTGTCTGTGTTTGAAACATTTGGGGCATCATATGTAGATGATACTGATATATCGCCTCCACCTAGGAAGAATACCTGACACACCTAAAGGAAGCAGGCAGGCCTCACTTATATAGCAATCAGATGCCCAATAGGGCAGGGTTCTGTTGTGTACCTGGACCAGCTTGTAGGTAGAGGGCATGTACAGCCTCACCAGCCCAAGATTCAGATAATTCTGGCCTTTGAGCCTCCCGAGACTCAAATCTAGGTAAGGCCTTTCTGGGCTTGACTGGGTATTAAAGGGACATTTTGGAAGGTGTATGGCACACTATTTTGCACCTCACCTCTGAAAGAACCCCCTTCAAGTAAAAACCAAAAAGTCAATTGGTATACAAAGTGTTGGAAGGCCATATGTATAACACCTGTCCTACAAGAGCTTGACTACAGTAGAGAGTTCATTGTCCAGTCAGATGCTTTAGACCATAGGATTAGGGCAGAGCTATTAAAGGTAAATGATGAGGGGCAGGAACAAACTGTTGCCCTTATTAGTAGCCAACTCCTCCCCAGAGAGCTCAGTTAGAGTGGCATTGGGAGGGAAGGCTTTGCTCTGGTTTGGTCGATGAAGAAGTTGAAACTCTACTTGTATGCGACTTACTTCAAAGGTCCAACTGACCTCTTAGGTGGCTCATGCAGATGAGAGGAGAGAACCCCAAACTGTTGAGGTGATCCATTTTCCTACAGGAAATTGACTTTACAGTGGAACATAGACCTGGTAGTGACCATGCCAATGCAAATGGCCTTTACAGGTTATTCCACTTAGATGATAATAACTACCAAGATAATGGTAACAACTTTAACCTTGAGGGGTCTGTGTGGGAAAGGGCCTCTTTTGGTATACTCACCCACGTATTTGGACTGATCCTGCTCGTTGTTGCTACCCTGTAGTGCACTGGGTTCTGCTGTTCAGGCCCCACTGCATGTGCTCCGACCCCCCAAGTACTTGTAAACTTGCCTAATACCTGATTGACTCCTTTAACTTACTTATAAGTCCCTAGTATATGGTGCAAGCTGTACCCAGGGCTAGTAAGTTAAATGTCACTAACAGACTAGAACACTTATTTGTGCCACAATTTCAGTGACATGGTGAAAACGTGATTCAAACCTCCTACTGCAGTCTAGTCAGGAAGCATTAAACTTGCCAGCTTGGCAAGGTAAAATAATCCTTTTTGCCTAGCCAAAACCTTCCTCTTTACTATTAATGAGACACCCATAAGGGAGGCCTTAGTAATCCTCCTGCAAGGGCATGCTGCTTTTGTTTTCAACATGACAGTGAAAACACAAAAGTTCTTCTTTTATTGAAACATGTCGGTGGTCCAAGTGAGTAACATATAATTTCGCTAGCCACACTCTGCTATGTGCAAACGTTAATTTGGGACCACCAAAGTATCAAATTAATCATGACAATAAACCCGACTCCTTGCTGAGGTTGGATTTATGACAACTTTCAAAAGAAAGGTGGCTTAAGAAAGTCCCAACTTTGCTGCCCAATCCTTTTTCCTGACAATCTGCAGCAGTCGTCACCCAAGACAACATGCTGCTATCATTCTAGGAAGTATGAAGTGTTTCCACGAACATGAAACAGAGAGAATTGTTGGAGGAAGGCAATGTACCCTCCTCCAGCAGGGTGATTACAGGACAATGGCCAGCATTCAAAGTGGCTCCCACCTCAGTAAAGCAAATGGTAATCACACCTTTGCCTGCCTGCTTCTTTGTATAGGTAGACAGGCTGGCATCTACTCCAGTGGAGGAAAACCTGTTGCAAAACTCGGTATGCTTGGTCTCCCCAGCGGTATTCCTAAGGCTCCTCATCAGAGATGAAGGCTTGCTCCAAACCCTCAAAGCAGTGATGTAAAGTGGGAATAGTTACCCCACCGGAACTATAGCCCTTTTTGCTAGTCAGTCCTCTCCTCCGACACATCCGAAGATGGCATAAGAGTGGCCGCCACAGTCCTCCGATCACTACTAGACTGGACTGGAACGAAGACATAAGGACGAGCCTGCTGCACCCTTTACCCTACAAAATAAAACTGCACTGCACCTGCTTCACCTGAGGGTACCACAAAGAAGACTGTCCCTAGTTATGGAAAAGTGATCCACTTGTGCCGGAAGAAGTGACTCCAGTGGCCAGGTGCCAAGCCTCATTTAGATCTTTAGACCACCAAAAGGTAAAGAACCCTGGGGCATATCAGCAACAACTAGCGTGAGGATAATTATCGCCGGGTAACGTGGATTTTTATCGCTGAGATAGCGTGCTATTAGCAACGCTTATCTCCTCAGCGATAACAATCCTCAAGCTAGCTGCCTAACATGAGATTATCGCTGGAAACCCAGCGATAATCTCACGTAGTGTGGCGTTAGCTTGCTGATAGGGACTCACAAACTTAGCCATGATATCCACCTTCCATAGGATATCATGGCTAAGTCAGTCCTGAAGCAGGCATAAGGAAAGTAGCGATAACAGGGGTTATCGCTACTTTTCCTGACGCTTTGCTTCATAGCGTGGGGCTTGATAATAGGAGAAATGTCGCTTAGCGACATTTCTCCTGTCATGTTAGGTCAGGAACGCCCACTTTGCATCTCATTAGAGATGCAAAGCTGGGCGTTAGGAATCCTGACGCTAAAGCAAGGTTTCACACGTTAGCGTGGCCTTGCTAATTAGGCGATAAAATTATCGCCACTTTTCAGCTGAAAACGGCCGCGAAAGCGCCGATCATTTTTTATGGCCAGCTTGTAAATATGCCCCCCTGTACTCCTCAAGAGCTCAGTGGCCCAGGGACACCTGAACACCACATGAAGCCAATGTGACTGCTCTAAAACAGATTCCGACCTTCTTGATGTGTCACCAATTCTGTGGAATCCGAAGTCGAAGTGGACTCTGGTTTTCCGAAAGAAAAAAAATGCTTACCTGCAAGCACCTGCTGGACCTGCTGTAACTGGGAGACCAGCTGGCAAGTGGCGTAGCCATACTAGCCAGTTGGTGAAGAACTGCTCAACCAATTTACAGATTTTATTGATTCTTTAAAAATAATTTACTTACTTTTGAAAAATAGTATCGGCAGTTTCGCTTGATTTTTTTGTCCTTCTAGGATAAACAAACATTATTTATATAAATTGGTGTCTGAGTTTTTTTGTGTTGTGTTTATTATTTAACTATTTTGTTACTTTTAGACACTTTATGCTTGTTCTTTTGATTAAGCCTGACTGTTGTGTTCCAAAGCTACCCTGTTTTAAGCTAAGGGTTTTAGTGAGGAAACCTAACTGGACCCACTAAAGATTGTGATGTTAACATGTGCACAACCACACCACACTTTCCTGCAGCAATCAAGCTGTTATTTTCGCAAGAGATACACATACAAATTATTGAATATATTCACCACATGGCACACTATGTAGAGGCATTGTTCTGCTTGACCTCTAGGCAGCCTTTGACATGATTGAAAATCATTGAATTCCTGGAGTTATGAGCGGGTTTTCCTTCATACTGCAGCACCCGCAATAAGCAATTCAGAATAAAAAATTCAAGCCATTATTTGTGTCTGTCCAGCAATGGTCGAGGTCTCACAGAGATAAATTAAAACTGCCTCCTTAGTCAACATCCTCTCAACACCACTGCATAATTTTTTTGGACATCACACTGCACCATCTCTACAAACTGACGCATTGGGTCCAATGCATCAGTTTGTAGAGCCCTGCGTTTCTGTGCCTGGTAAAATGCACGCCGGTTCGGCGTTCCCACAGGTCTCAACTGGCCCTAGAATTTGGAACAGCTCATAAATTGAGGAAATAACACTTGCCACTTTAATCTAGTAATTTTCCTTGTGTAGTTACAACTCTTTGTGACCCCCCCCTGATCACAGTGGAGTAGCTAGCCCTGTGGGCTCCCGTGGCAGTCTCTGCCTTTGCCACTCGCAACAGCCACAGTGAAGAGCGGGGGGATGAGGGGGGGCTGGTGAATATTTCATCCGTTTGCCGCCTTGAGGCAAATGCATCGAGGAGCGGGAGGGATGTGGGCTTGCTGTTGACGCCCAGAGAAAACAAACAAAAACAATCAGGGCAAAAATCTAAAGATGTTCATTTCCTTCATGATCCGCACCCCAGCAGAAGATAAGTAGAACTACACACCCCAAGGGAGGTCTTATTACTAAGCTGGAAAAACTAGAAGTGTGTGAAACACTGCAGCAGAGTATTTATGCAAAATTACGTGAAATTATTCAAAATGAATCTTGCACTGAAAAAAATAACAAAATTGCCAATTCGGGCAAAAATTCAACTCAAAAATGTAATTTCAATTTGAATTCTGATTGCTTATGTTCAAAACACTGCTGCTCATATTTATGAATGGTCCTCTGGAGGAATTGCTATTCACACACCTTCTTGGCAGAACAAATCTTCTTTATTCACTCGCGGTAACCGAGCGCCGGGAACACACTCCCGTCTCCCTCTGCCTTCGCGCCCTTTCTCCCTGTGTGCCGCGCTCTAAGCCACGCCCCCTTCCCGGCGTGCCCTGGCTCTAAACACCAGAGCGCAACGCTACATATCTCCCCCTGTTAACGTCTTTAACAACAACAACTTCGGAGCACCCCCCTTATGGTTCAGTCTTACTTGGGTTGCGTTTCATAGTCCTCCAAACCTTCTTGGCATCTTGACCTCTCTGCCCGATCTTGTATAGTACTGTCCTTTCTCTGGAGCCACTTGTTCCTTTCTGGCCGGGGATCCCCCTCCGGTTGCACCATCTCCTTGCTCCACTTCTACTTGCTCCAGAGTCTCCTCCTCCGTGTGGTGCTCCTTTAAGTTCTTTTCTAACGCTCTCAGGCTCTGGCTCTCCCCCATTCTCCCGGGGACTTTTGGCTTGGTTCTTCCTCGGCTTCACAGTCCTCCCTTTCCGGTGTCTCCTCCTTCGTGGGACCCTGTGTCCTTCTATCCTCCGATACGTCCCATTTCTCTATTCTGTTGCATTTTGCCATTCTGCCCAGCGACCATACCTTTCCGTCGCTCAATAATGCCGACCTGGTGTACGTTTCTATGACCTGCAGCGGCGGGCTGAATTTGCTCTCCCCTTTTCTTTTCAGCGTGGCCTGTTTTACTCTCACCCACTCTCCCCTCTCCAGGGTCACCCCTTTAGTGTTCCGTCGTTTGTTATAGTACTCTGTGTATATTGCCTGTGCCTTGTCCAGGTTGCGCCTCACTACTGCTGGCGACCATTTACTTTGCATCATTAGGTGTTTCCACGCGACATTGTCCTTTGTAAGGGTTCCCGTCCTCTCAATATCTTGAACGGGCTGTACCCTGTGCTGGTCGGGGTAATGCGGTACGCCCAGAGCATGCATTGTAGTTCCTTCTCCCACTGCAACGCTGCACTGATGGCCGCTTGTATGGACCCCATTATTAATCGATTAAATCTTTCGGCCTGTCCATTTCCAGCCGGGTGGTAGATTGGAGTATGTTTGACCTCGATTCCGTTCCTGGACATGAAAGCGTTCCATTTCTCCGAAACAAATTGTGGTCCATTGTCACATGTTATTACTTTGGGTATTCCTTCCCTCAGAAACGTGGCTGTGAGGAATGCTAACACCGTCTCTGTGTCTGCGCTGTCGCAGACCTCCACTTCAGGCCATTTCGAGTATCTGTCCTCCGCCACAATGAGGTACTTGGGTACTCCCTCCGTGTTCAGGACTGGGCCTAGGATGTCCACTGACAGCATTTCCCAGGGACTCGACTCCTTTGTGAACTTTCCCAGTGGTGGTCGCAGTAGGGTTTGTGTCTTGTGCATTGTTCACATGTCCTGACATAACTTTCCACTTGAGCATCCATGGCTGGCCACCAGTACGCCTGCTTCGCTCTTGCCTTTGTTTTCAAGATCCCTAGATGTCCCTGGTGTAGGATGGCTAAGAGATGGGTCCCCATGGAGCTCGGAGGGACCACCTTGTCCCCTCTCAATAGAAACACAGGATTGTCTCCAATGGACATCTCCTCTCTCACTTCCCAGTACTTTCGCAGCTCCCTATCTAGGTGCCTTTTTTCCGGCCACCCGTGTGTCACATAGCCCTTCACTGTGTTCAGGGTTTCGTCCGCCGTGTATGCCTCTTCCCATTCCTGGATGCTGACCACCCCTTCATGGTCCTGTGTAACTGCGACCACATACTCTTCCCAATCCAAAGGTTCTCCGCCTTCCGTGGGTTCCATGGCCGCTGCCCTGCTCAAGAAATCCGCCACCTTGTTTCTAGATCTGGGGATGTACTCCACATCGTACACGTAGTCCAGCAATCTCAAACTCATCCTTGCGATCCGAGGCGTCGCATGCGCGTGCCCACTCGAGGTCAATACTTTCACCAGGGGCTTGTGGTCGGTGCGGAGCAGGAATTTCGCCCCCCACACGTACTGCCTGAACCGTTCCATCGCCCACACCGTGGCTAGCATCTCTTTCTCTATGACGCTGAATTTTTCCTCGTTCGCCGCTAGAGCTCTTAAAGCGAAGCTGACGGTGGTGACTTCTACGCCTCGGGCCTTCTGCATCAGGACGGCCCCTAGACCCCTGTCACTGGCATCCGTGGTCAGTATGGACAAAGAATCTCGATCAAACCCTTCCAAGGGGACAGCTGTGCAGATGTCTTGCTTTACCCTCTCGAATTCCAATTGCTCCTCCTGTGTCCACTTGAATGCCGTTTTTTCCTTCAGGAGTTGCCGCATGTTGTGCGTCTTGGTCGCGAAGTGCGGGACGAACTTGCTGTAAAATTCAGCCATGCCCAAGAAGGAGCGAACATCCTCTTTCCTCATCGGCGTGGGTGCGTCTTTTATGGCCACCATGTTTGCTCTTTTCGGTTCTATGCCCCTTCCGCTGATCTCGTGGCCCAGGTAGGTCACTGAGTTGACTCCGAACATGCATTTCTGCCATTCCGCTGTGAGGCCATTTTGGGCGAGGATCGCCAGCACCGTGTGTAGTTTCTTGTCGTGATCTTCCTGGGATTTCCCCATCACTAGGATGTCATCCTGGAAGTATTGGACCCCTTCCACTTTTTGGAACAACCTGTGCATCAGTTTTTGGAAAACCGCTGCTGCGGATGCAAGACCGAAAGGCATCCTGAGAAATTTGTAGCACCCAAACGGCGTGATGAACGACGTCAGATGATTGCAGGTGGCATGCAATGCAATTTGGTGATACGCAGAGGTGAGATCTATGTTGGAGAACCACTTGACTCCCTTGGTCATCCCTAACATCTCACTTATCCTGGGTAGGGGGAACTTGTCCACTAGAATGTTCTTGTTGAGCTCCCTCAGGTCCACGCATAGTCTCACCTTCCCGTTGGGTTTCTGGGCAACCACCAATGGCGCCAGCCACTCAGCGCTCTCTATCGCCTCTATGACTCCGTTTGCTTCTAGCCGCCTCAATTCTTCCTGAACTGCCTCCCCGCTTCTGAAGGGAATATTGCGGGCTCTGTGACTCACTGGTTTGGCTCCCTCCTTGAGTCGTATCTTGTGTGTGAATTTTGTCATCTTCCCTATGGTTCCTTTGAACACCTCGGGGTACGCCTCCATCCACTTGCCTTCCTCTCACGGTGGCTTGGTCTCAATTAGCATTATTTGTTTGGAGCCGCCCGGGTTGAGCTGTATGCCCAAGTTCCCTTGGTCCTTCCACCCCAGTACGGAGGGTCCTTTCTCTGCTACGTACAGCTTCCCTTCTGCTCTGCGCCCTCTGAACTCGAACATCAGCTTGCGATAACCCACCATGGGTATTGGCTCTCGGGTGAACGTGACCGGGTGGATATCGGTGGGCAGTAGTTCGTCTCCGACTTTGGAACTAAATCGTTTTTCCACACTGCCCTCTGGATGATCGTGTACGGGGAGCCCGAGTCTGCCACTATGTGCACTTGTACTCCGCCGATCGTCATCTGTAGTGCTGGTTTCTTGGTCCGTCTGCAGTTCACTCCCAGTACTTGATCATCTATACATAAGACCTCGTCTTCTTCGTCTTCTTCCGCTTGGGGCTCTTCTTCCTCCTCTGGGTCTTGTGCTACGTACTTCACGTCTCCTCTGCCGAGTTTTCGCCTGCACACCTTCTCGTAGTGCCCTACTATTTTGCAGTACGCGCACCTGGCGCGAAATGCGGGGCAAACCTTGTCGTTGCCTTGGTGTGATTGGCTGCCACACCTGTAGCACCCCTTCTTCCTCTCTTCCGGTGGCTTCTGGTGCTTCACAGTCCTTTGCGGTAATCTCCTTTGCTGCCACCTGCCGCTTGACGCCTGTTGTTTTGGAGCGTCTGGTCGGTCCCCATCTATTACCTTGCAGACTGGCGTGCGGTCGTTCCCTTCTCTTTTGGCTGCTTCTGCACATCGTTTAGATAGTTCAGCCTTCTTCACTAGCGCTACCACTTCCTTTAGCGTGGCATCCCCATTGACCCACAGCTTCTCCTGTATGGCTGTGTTGGTTGTGTGCATGATAATCTGATCTCTAATCAGTTTGTCGTGAAGCGCGCCGAATTTGCACGTTACCGCCATCTTCTGTAGCGCCACGACGTACTCATCCACTGATTCTCCCTTGACCTGTTTTCTCTGGAAGAAGTTGCATCTGTCGATGGCCATGCACACCACCGGCCTGTAGTGAGCGTCTAAGTCTTCCAGCGCGTGTTTAAACACTTCTGTATCCGCTGCTGCCCTGGTCTCTTTTACCAGACTGTCTTATACCCTGATGCCCTCCGGGCCTAGGTTGTGTAGGAGTATCTTCTTTTTCCTGGCGCTTGAGAACTCTCCTTCACTCTCTTCCTCCAGGGCCTCAATGTAGTTCAGGAAGTACCGTTTCCAGTCTTCCCAGGGCATCGCCGGGTCTCCTCTTTTCGGCAGGAATGGTAATAAGTTGGTGAGCGACGTTGTTTGCGCGCACTTCCTGCCCCTCTCGCCGTGGGCTGTACTGTCCCTGTTGTCTTCCCCTGGAGGACTCCCTGGCGTGTGTCTCCCTCTCTGGACGCTCTCTCGCGTGGGCGAAAGGCTGTCTTGCCCCCTCTGCGAAGGCCCTGGGGTCGCCAGGTCTGTCTCTGTCTTCCCCCGTGGGCACTGGGTAGCTGTTGGTGCCCCCTCGTGCTATGGCGTCGCTTCTACCGCTAAGTCGCTCAGGCGCCGCGGTACTGCTGGCTTCTGTGCGTCCTGGTGATGCTCCACCCCGGTGTGGCCCCTTCCTCTAGGTGCGCCTTGTGCCTGTTGGTGTGCTGCGGCACCTTACCCGGTCTGGCCTCCTGTGCCTGTGGCCTCCTCGCGCCTCTGGCCGCCCTGTTCGCTGTGGCTGTCGCGCTCTGCGCTTCCGGGCTGCTGGTGACTACTGACTGTTGTCCCTGGTGCAGGGTGACTGGGTGCCTCTGTTGTGCCTGGTGCAGGGTGACTGGGTGCCTCTGGCACGCTCGGTTCCTTTACACGGTGCCTGGGTTCTATGCCGGTTTCATCCCGACCTCGTCGCCATTGTAATGATGCCTTTATCCCTATACACTGTGTGCTGGTGCATATGACAGTTCACCAATTAACACTAGACACCTTCTTGGCAGAACAAATCTTCTTTATTCACTCGCGTCTCCGTCTGCCTTCGTGCCCTTCGTGCCCTTTCTCCCTGCGTGCCGTGCTCTAAGCCACGCCCCCTTCCCGGCGTGCCCTGGCTCTAAACACTAGAGCGCAAAGCTACAGGGGACGGAGATAGACTTTTGGCTGAAGCCTTCCTTGTAATCTGTAGATCGTACTCATTTCCTCCATTTTAAACCCTTGGATCACATTACCTTACGCGCCAGCTTGCAGGTGCAGGATGCACGGTGAATAGCTCACCGAGCTCTCCAAGGAATGGGACCTTTGTTCCACCAGCAAGAATGGCGCAGTCAGTGGCCAGACTGCAGGCGCCTCCTTAGCAATGCACACACAGGGGTTGTTCCTTCTCGAGGCCAAGCAAGAAAACTTTAGAAGGTCCGACCGATTCGCGCAAGGAAAATACAAACTCACCTGGCCATCATTCAGTAAGTAAGATAAAACATAGCCCAGCAAGCAGCAGACTCTAACATGATCTTGGACTGTCCAAAACACCACTGACAAGTCCGTCAGCATATAGATAGACCTACTTAATCCAATGTACAAACCGCACCAAACCGCCACAATTGCCCTATAGCAACAAGGGCTCCCAGCGGATTCTTCCAGGAGACCTCTGAGCTATCCCGATTCTCCACGCCGAGAGGATTGAAAGGAACAGCATGACGTACTCTTTGCCTCACCTCGCGCGCCCCTTTAACATAAGCACGCCTATTGACAGCAACAGGTTCAACACTACCGTGTCGCAGAATCTCATGCACCCCCGCCCGCACATAGTGAAATATAAGGGTTCTCGCTTCAGGAATAACACTTATGGTTCAGTTGTTTTAGGTGTGAATCTCAAGCACACGTTTTCTTGATGTGAAACTCGGTTGCCCAAAACGTGCACCTGAGCATGGCTTATTATGAAATACGCTGCATGCCTTCAAGGGCACTATATGACGTATCTGGTTTGGGAGATGCTGAGAGACTGACCGGGGGAACAAGAGCAGCCACTGCAGTAACACACTAGGAATTCGCACACCAAGCATTTGAAGGGTGTTTACCCTCTTTCTGTTTGGCCGAGAAGAATACAGTAAAACCAGAAGTAAATTTGAATTTCGGAGGGTAAAGTCTGCTTTCCAAGCTTTTGTACAATAAAGAAAAATGCTGAACCCTCTTATTGCTAGTGATCTGCTGTCTTTACAGGGAGTGAGCAGATGTGCTTATTATTTGAAGGGTGATGCTCTGTAAAAACGTAGCATAAATATTTTGGTGGGTGGTTAGGATGTTGCTGAGCATTGCTGTGTTCTTTCAAAAATTGCAATTTAGATTTTTTCAGAAGACATCATTAACCATATGACGTGCTCATCTGAGTGTCTAGATTCTGTTATACCAATCTTTTTTCAAAATAACTGAATTTTGCGCTCTGAAGTGTGTAAAATATGAATAGGTTCAGATGTTTGCTACCAAATCCAAACCATATGTCTTCGGACAAATACACATTCGGGTCTTGGGCAGTTCCAAAATGGGCTCTTTCTGCACATTTTTAGTTCAAGGGAGTGTCCATACTAATTTGAGAGTAACAATGCCGTTTCTTTAAATGATTTAAAAACAAAAACAAAAGTACTGTCATGAGCAATGCCAATAGCTCTAACTTTAACAATGCCGAGACCGTTGCATTGTAAATGCTTGTTTACCTGTGTTTTGTATCCGCTTAAACTGTATGTTGGCTCTGGGAATTCTAGTCCCACAAGCATTATTCAGCCTCGTGGTGAGTACTGCGAGAGTGGCATTGCAAGAGGAGACGGCAGCGATTAACTTGTACAGTGCGGAGTGTGCAGCCAACTGAGAGGGCGGCCTATTTCTCAGTACTTTCAGCCTCCGCATTAGCCATGGAAGCATCTATTATGCTGAGACAGGTTTAAACTTGTGTGAATGCACTTGGTGATTAATTAATCGCTGTGATCGGGGAAATTGCAAGACCGTCCTGAAATTAACGTGGCTGTTCTATGAAGAATCAGCGGGCGGGGGGTGGGGGGGCTAGGGGAAACTGGATATGGAAGGCCTGCACTCTGCCTGGTACTGCACCCTGTGCCTTGAGTGAAATATCCCCAAACCCCGAAGGCATGACAAGCAAACAAAACATGAAAATGACTGGCTACCGAAGCAGCTTTCCAAGCTTTGCTGACTTGTGTCACGCTCCGAGTACAGCATGTGAAGGAAAGACTGACTTGTTTATAGAAAGGCTATAAAGCGAACTAGCTGGCCCATGAGATGCGACGCACATTGGGAACACTCATGGCACGGCTCGCATGCCTTTTCAGTGTCGGGCTAGCTGACCCCCACTCCTGCTGCCTAAGACTTTCCAATGGTTTTGGCATGTGTGAGCATGTTTCAGAAATCAGAGGAGACAGTGGACAGGTTGTGGTTGGAGTCACATTAGGAGTCATAGCATGTTATTGAGCTTAGTTGGCTGGTGAATAGCCTCAACACCCTGCATCTTCACTTACCACAGCTGCTCTATGCCAAATTCCCATAAATACAGGCCAGAGGGTTTAACTTATCAGCACCAGAAGTTTGCATTAGCATTGAGGGAAACAGATCTTTAAACAATGCATTCAAAATAAGGAAAATAATATGTCTGAATGAAGTGCATAGCAGGGTACATGGCACCTGCCCAACTAGAGAGCAGTAGAGAGTGCAACAGAATAGATGCCACCTGCCCAACAGTGACAACAATGAGGAACAAAGAGCACAGACACACACACTTTTGCATATAATCACAGTTACAATTGGCAATCCTGACCATTGCTCTGTGTGTCTCATAAAAAATCCAAGGATTGAATGAGCATATCTTCCAATCTACTCTATGAGCTGCTGACAGGCAGTGTGAGAATTATGCACCGCGTTCGGCCTGAACTCCACAGCTCTCAATCATGGCCCACTCACAACACAAACTGACAGAGCTACATAGGAGCAACTCTTTTCGCACTGTCTATTACAACGGAGTAATATGTTACATGAATAACTACAAAAAACACTGTTGGCCTCCTGTGAAGTGTCACTCCTAATTCCTCCTAGTGTGCTGAATTTCATTTTGTTGGCTTTAGGACTCTGTGCACTTTACCACTAGCACTCCCTCTCCCTACAACATGGTGCTATTTGCTTTCACCTGATTGGCACTTTAAGTTTATTTGTACGTCCCTAGATGAGGTGTATCACATGTACCCAGAGCCTGCAGATTAAATGCTACTAGTGGTCTTCAGCACTCATTGTGCCACTCACTAGAGTAGCCTTATTAAACATGTCTGTCAGTGCAGCCTGTTTGCAGTTTTAAACTGCCATTCCGAAATTCAACCTCGTGAAAAAAGCATTTTGCCAGGCCTAAACCATGCCTTTTTAATATATATATATATCACTCCTATGATAGGCCCTCAACAGCCCTATTTAGCCCAAAGATTATTGGCATTATATATAAAAACAGGGAGGTGTCTTTAAGGTGCTCTGCTAGTAAAAACCTCCTACATTTGTCTCTCAATGCTGCTAGGGCCATCTCTCCAAGACACAACATCCACAGCAAAATAGAGACATGGGAAGGGTTCAGCTAGATTACTAGAATTATATTCGTGGTGTTGGTTCCATCTAGTGTCCATGAGTGGTACAGATTGCTATATTTATTTTTGTTTCGGTTTTATATAATTTACCTTCCAATAGCAAACAATGATGTGGGAAGCATAGTATATTCTACATTCTTGATTTGTTTATCCCTCCACTACACATTGATTTTTTTGCATGAAATGAATCATGAACTAATAAAAACTAAATATTCTTTAGAGTGGTGGTTTTTCCATAAAATCTGAAAGACACTTGTGTAACTGCAAATGCATAGTTAACGATTATGCTTCAAAATAAATGTTATCAAACGAATCTGTTCCATCTAAAACTCATTTTACCTTATGCATGTGCATTTTCTCCTGGCCGTCCAGCTACATGACAGCAAGTAGGCTAGGTCACGTAATCCACTCATATTAGTGGAGGATTATGGTGGTTTAAAACATAAAAATGTTCACAAAATTTCCTGAAATTTCTAGGAGAACATTACCCACCCCAACTTCATGTAAAATGTTATTGTATTTGGAGCAATATGCATGGGCAAAAGTACTTAAAAAAAATGTGTGCTGCATTCTACAGCGCGCATTGAAAGGGGAAAATGTCTGTAGTGATGTTTTTTGTGCAGCAAGGTGCCCCTTCCAGCACAAAAACAATCTCCCCATGACGCAGGCAGCCTTGCACCATGGTGCAAGGGTGCCTGCGCAGGCGCATGGCAGCTGTTTGTGTGCCAGCGCAGGGGAGGGCACAGGAATGCGACATATTATTGTAAATCTGTTGCATTCCTGTGCTTTGAAAGTGCTGCAGCCTGGCGCAGCCAAAGATCCCGCGTTGCCAAAGTACTCTAGAAAGAAATCAACAAGCAGCTCACTGTATTCCTGGAACAAAACCACCTCTTGCATGCCTCACAATCAGAATTCCGTGCCAAACACAGCACTGAGACTTTGCTGATCATTGCAAACACTCCTTGACCATTGAGAAATGTTGGCCCTGATCCTCCTCGACCTCTCCGGGGCATTCAACACTCTCCCCAACATCACCCTCATCAACAGACTCTAAAACATACACATACAGCAAGGCGCCCTCAAGTGGATTACCTCCTTCCTTACAGGATGCACACAGAGCATCTGGCTGCCTCCCTTCCCCCCACACCCAAAGACATAATATGTAGCGTGCTACAAGGATCATACCTCAGTCCCACCCAGTTCAACATCTACATGACCTCTCTTGCATGTGTCGTCAGATCCCACGGATTCAACATCACCTCCTATGCAGGTGACATTCATCTGATCTTCTTGCTCACAGTGGACCCCTCCAACACCAAAATTAACTTCACAATGCCATGACCAACGTAGCCAAATGGATGAGAGACAACTTCCTCCAACTCAACTCCAACAAAACGAAGTACTGATCTTTGGGAAGAACCCTTCCACATGGGACCACAGATGGTGCCTTGCTGAACTCAGACGTACATCCACACTGAACAACCATGCACACACACTCTGCATCATTCTCAACAGCCAACTGACCATGAAATGACAAGTCATGCAGTCGCTTCCTTCTGATTCCACACACTTTGTATGCTCTGCAGAATCTTCAGCTGGATCCCAGCCAACACCAGAAAGACCCTCACTCAGGCCTCATCACCTGCTGCCTTAGCTATGTCACTGCCCTCTACGCCAGCATCTCCACTCAGCTCCTCAAAAGACTCTAGACCAGACAGAACGCTACAGTGTGACTCATCCTGGAGCTCCCAAAGTGAACCCACATCATCCTCTACCTGAGAGAAGCACACTGGCTCCCCATCCAAAAGAGAGTCCAGTTCAAGATCCTCACGCACGCCAACAAAACCCTAGACAACCTAGGACCTGCCTACATTAACCTTTGACAGAACTTCCACCAACCTGCTAGACACCTGCGTACCCTTCACTCGCCCTCGTACACACACCCCACATCCGTCTCATCCCCTTCTCCTACACTGGTGCCAAGACCTGAAACAACATTCCCCCCCGATTCCGTACAGCCCTCTTGCTGGTAGACTTCAGAAAGAATCTCAAGTCCTGACTCTTCGATGGAGACAAACGCTCGGATATCCCTAGGGGTGAAAGTGTTCCAATTTACACACTGAAAACAACTGGATTACAGCAAGCAAAAGCCTACAGTGCTCTTGTGAGCACTGATAGAGGCCACTCCCACCAATGCTTGTGAGGCTATGCTGCTGCTCTGACACTGCTTACCAGTACGAGAGCAGTGGCAGGATTGGTTAAGGGAGTTAGCTTGGGCCCTCGAGTTATGAGAGGAGAAGAAAGAGCAATGATGACACAGCAGCAACAACGGTAAGTACTTTTTAATTTTATTTACTTAATTGTTTTCATTTTATAAAAACAAACCCATCTGCTTGCCCCTCCACTTACCCACCACTGAATGGGACTTTGCACACTTTACTCCTGCTAACAGTGCTAAAGTGCTTGTGCTCTCCCTTACAAATAATATAACATTGGTATTCACTTAATTGAACATTTAATTTACCTATGAGTCTGTAGTAAATGGTCCTATATATAGCTAGGGCCTGTAAAATAAATGCTTTCAAGTGGGCAGAATGAGTAAAGTAGCGCTGCAAAACATTTCTCAGGCCTGTCACTACCATTGTAGACCTGCCGCTGCAGTGCTTTTTTAAACTGCCAGACTTGGCAAAATAAACATTTTGCCAGGCCTAAACCTTCTTTTTTTAATGCTTATGAGTCACCGAAAATGAAAGCCCTAAAGACTCGCAGAGCAGAGTACATGGTATTTAAAAAGTAGAACATGTGCACTTCAGTTTTACATGTCCTGGTAGTGAAAACTCTTCAAGGACATTTTTCACTGCAGCAACGCTCTCCCTCCCGTAGGATAATACTGGGTTATTTTTTATTAAATTTAATATATGAAAACTTGAGTTTGGGAACAGGTGTATAAATGCTTCTTCTGCTCATTTGATTTGTAATTTAGATTCCTCTTTCATGGCAACGTCAGATTTTAAATGACTATTCTGAAAATGGCAAATTTTGTAAGTTGGCATTTTTTTGCCTAATGCCTAAACTTAATGTGCTTTCTGCCAGTGTCCAGGGTAAAATTACTGGTAATGGTTCCCCTGTGGTGTGATGTGTATTCCTTCCAGAAATGACACAAAAGGACCTTGGGTGGGGGGAAGGTAGTTCCTGTTCTGAGCAGGATGATCTGCTGGGTTATACCCATCCCTTCCTGAGCTTCAAGCATAGCCTAAGTTCAGAAAATACCTGCTGTGTCACTGGAAAATGCAGTAACACAGCAAGCTTCTGGAGGCCTTTCATTGCAACTGCTCAAATGACTAGCACCAACTGGACTTACCTGAACCCTGCTGCTGTCGTCTGGCTTCTGCTGGAGTGAGTTTAAACCCCCAAGCTGTGGGCTCCAGGTGCTGGACGCTTGACTGGTGTTAGAGTGTACTCCTACAACCCCAAAACTGCAGCAGCTGGACTCCAGGTGAAACACCAGAGTCTCTGGGCTATTTGGAATGAAATTAACTGTCCCCAGCTGCCTCGTGAATGAGAGCAGACTTCAACAACACTAAGGGGCTGATTAAGATGTTTGGAAAGGCTTCGGATGGGATTCGGATTCTGTGAACCCGATTCGGCACCTCTGTTCCCGACCGAATCAGTCACCTTCCTGGATGACCGAGTACAATGCAAAGAAGCCGTTAGGGCTGTCTGAATCAGTTCTGAACAGGATTCAGGCATTTAGAGCCGAATTGTACAGCCCTATGGAGATGGTTTCCGAGCAAGCAAGTACGATGACTGATTCAGACAGCCTTTCTGAATCAGTTTGAAGTGACAACACAGCTGTGGGAATCGGACTTTGGAAGCAGGCCCCCCTTCACCTGTAGACCTCCGGATGGGGCCTGTGGGTGTACCCAAGGGACCCCCCTTCGCAACGAAGAACAGTGTGGCAGGCACAATGGGGTGCAAGGTTTTCCCTACCCCCCCACCCCCCCCCTTTTTAGGTCTCGCGAGCCAAAGGCTCGAAGAGACATTTTATATGTAGGATTTTCAAAGTGCTACCCACACTTTTGGCTGGCCTAAACCTTGAGTGCACGAGATCACATGCACTGCACAGCTGCTCCTCTGCTAATTGCATTCCCCCCTCCCTTCTCACCCAGTCCTTTGATGCTCTGCTCGATTACTTTCACTTTCGCCGCTTTGACCCTTGCATTCCCCCCTCCCTTCTCACCCAGCCCTTTGATGCTCTGCTTCCATCTCCCTCCTCCCTGGGCGTGAAGGGAGACAGAGACATCCTCCTTAATTGCTGTTTCCCCTCCTGTGGACACGTTATTGATCAGCTCCAAACTCGATACATTGCTCTCAAGTGACCATCTGTCAGAGGAAACAAGCAGCAGGCACTTAAATGACCTCTATACATAATTATGCTTTATTATATGCCACATAATTTTACACCACTCAATGCAACACAATTCCACGCCATGCTACACAATTCTATGTCACATAATTCTACTCCACATCACATAATGCCACTCCACATCATGCCACATAATTTGACAGAACACCACATAATTCAACAAAGTGTAACATAATTCCACTCCTCCCTACATGACTCCACTCCACACAATGGCATTCCACATCACACAATTGCACTCCAAGTTACACATCTGGCCTTCATGCCACACAATTGCTCTCCATGCTGCACAATTCCATGTCTCACAATTCGACTCCACACCACAGAATCCCACGCAACCAAGTTCCATGCAACGTAACTCCACACCACATAATTTCATGCCATATATTACCCCTCCAAGTCACATAATTCCACTCCACCTATTTTCAATCCACTCCATACCACATCATTTCACCCCATGCCACATAATTCCACACCACTCAAGGCCTCGCAGTTCCATGCAACACAATTCCACATCTCATAATTCCACTCATGCCACGAATTTCCACTCACACAATTCCATGCCACATAATTCTACTCCATACCACATAATTCCACTTCAGTGCACAACATATAATTCCACATCATGCCACATACTATGCCACATAATTTCACTCCCTACAACATAATTCCACTCTGTGTCACATAATGCCTCTTCCCTTTCGTGCCACATAATTCAGATCAACATATTTCCACTCAACTCAATTCCTTGCCATGCGACACAATTGCACATCACATAAATCCATGCCACATAATTCTACTATATGCCACACACTTCACTCCACACCACATAATTCCACACCACGTCACATAATTCCACTCCACATCACTTAATCCCACTCCACACAATTGCACTCCATGTCACACAGTGGCACTCCTCACAATTCCATGTCTCAAAATTTCACTCCATGGCACACAATTGCACGCCATACAATTTCACACCACACAATTCCATGCCAAAAAATTCTACGCCACTTAAAGCCAATCCATGGCATGTAATGCCATGCCACACAATTCAAATCAACATAATTCGGCTCCATGCCACATAATTCCACGGCACGTAATTCCACTCAACACCACACAATTCATTACCATGTCACATAATTCCACTCCATGCTATATGATTTCCACTCCACTCAGTGACACTCCATGTCACCCAATTGCACTCCACATCACACAATTGCATTTCACGCCACACAATTCCACGTTGCACAATTCCACTCCAGTCAACACAATTACACTCCATGCAACACAATTCTGAACCACACAATTCAACTCCATGCCACCTAAGTGCACTCCACCCTCATATTTCCAATCCAAGCCACATAATTCCACTCCATGTCGCATAATTCCAATCCTCTCAATGCCGCACAATACCATGCCAAACAATTCCATGCAACACAATTCTTCTCCACATAATTTCACGCCACCTAATTCTACTCTACACCACATAATTCCACTAGTCAACACCCCACAATTCCATGCCACACAATTCAACTCCATCCCACATAATTTCACTCCATGCAACATCACGACTCCACATCATGCTACACAATTCCACTCCATGAGACATAATTCCACTCCATACCACATAATTCCACACTGTACCACCTAAATTTAATCTCCCCAAACCAACATAATTTCACACCACACAATTCCACACCAGGCAATTCCATGCCAGACCATTCCATGCCAGACCATTCCATGTCACATCTCATAATTCTACTCCACGGAGCATAATTCCACTCCTTGCCACCTAATTCTATGCCAAAGCACTTGATTTCACACCATGTCACATAATTCCACTTCACGGCACTGAATTCCTCTCCACACAATTGCACACCACGTCACATAATTGTAGTTCACGCCACACAGTAACATGTCTATCTCAGTGAATGCAAAATAATTCCACTCCACATAATTCCATGCCACATAAAGTGCTCTCCACTTCTCATAAATCCACACCACATAATTCCATTCCATGGCACACAATTGCATGCCACAATTCCATACCACACCCCATAATTCCACACCACATCACATAATTCCACTCCACCCCCATACTTCCTCTCCGCAGAATTGCACTCCATGTCACACAATTGCATACCACACCACACAATTCCATGTCTCACAATTTCCCTCAACACCCCACAATTCTAGGCCACACCACACAAATCCACACCAATTAATTCCATGCCATACCACATAATTACACTCCATGGAACGTAATTCCATGCCACATAATTCCACTCAACTATTAATGAATCCACTCAATAACATAATTCCACTTAGCGGCACATAATTCAAGTCCACCACATAATTTCATTCCATGCCACATATTTCCACTCCATTCCATGACACATACTTCCATTCCTCTCAACACAATTCCATGCCACACAATTCTATGCCACACAATTCCACTCCACACAATTCCACACCACACCATATAATCCTACTTCACGCCATGCCAATTAATTCCACACCACATCCCTTAATTCCACACCATGCCACATAATTTAACTCCAGGTAACATAATTCATTTCCATACAATTGCAGTCTATGCCACACCACGCCAAAGAATTCCACACCTCACAATTCAGCTCCATGCCACACAGTTCCAAGCCACTCAACATACTTTCATGCCACATAATTTCACCCCACACATCATAATTTCACTCTGCATATTTCCACTCTACTTGACAACACGTAATTCTACTCCCCTCTACATTTGCAGAACAAGCATTTGCAATGCAATAGGTCTCGCATTTACGCAAGTTTGAGCTACTCAAATTACAAATAACAATGCCTTTTATTTTTGTTTTCTTTTTTAAAACTTAAATAAAAGGCAGTGTCATTTACAATGCCAATAGCTTAAACTCGCGTGAATGCGAGACCTATTGCATTGCAAATGCTTGTTACTAATGGGAGCCTGTGTTCTTGTTCTGAACACTGACTCCCATTGCAGTCAATTGGAGTCTGATCAAACTGAGTCCGTAAGCATCCAGACACATCTTAATCAGTCGGTAGGACTCCCTAAATACGAATGGTTTGGAAAGCATTCCTAACTCAATTCGGTGGGAATGCTTTCCTGATGACATCGTAATCGGCCCCTAAGATGGGTCCCACATTTAGCTGTCAAATGCAACCTTCCCTATACAGACTCCAGACCTCACAGTATGGAGTTCTTTGCATCATCAATGACCTCCCTGTGTTTCCCACCATCACAAAGTTCAGAAGGTAGGCCAAATTTTCATCCCAATGATGACCATACCACCAACATGAGGTTCCAACTGAGGCCTCGATCTTCTGCAATCTGCCATCAACAAGCCCCTTTCCAGATTTAATCTGCAGCTCAACTGCTGACAACCTCGATGGTGAATGCTTCTGGCATGAAGGTATACTTTCCACTAGAACAAAGCTGGTCTCTGTATCAACATGCGCTTTTTCGAGTCACCTTCACGTTTGACTTTCTACTGGTCCAGTGCGACCAGATAATGGTAATTGGTGCAATGTGTTTTTTGGCATTATTTCTACTAAGAACAATTAGAAATTAATATCTTCTTCTCTTCTAACTGTATTCTAGCAATTTTTCTGTCATTTTATTAATTAGAATTCACTCCATTTTTCTAAATTGGTCTTGTTGTGCTTTCACTTTATTATTGTTCGAGTTCTGCGATGATATTTTACACATTGTTTTTAAGTTAAGACTGACTAGGTTTGTGCAAAGCTACAAGAGAGTTAAGCACAGGTTTATTTAGTTAATTTTGTATCTTATGGATTGCAATTATTACTTGAGTGGAGATCTCACCCCTCCCAACAAATAACCCGGTTCATTACACACGCCACACCGAAATGGGAATAACGACACTAAAACATAGTCATGGTCACAAACATGATATTAGAACAATTGTAGTAGTGTGACCACCTAGATACTGGACATTACAAACATTGTTTACAGTCCTAAACGTTTTGTGATAGCCTAATGCTCCCTGAGTGTTGGTGTCTTGTTTTGTTACAATTGAACTAATGAGAATATCACCCCCGAAATCAATGATTTGTACTTTAAATGTTTGGGACGGAATATAGTGTCCATAATGACTTGGAGCGAGGTGATCACCCTATTGTATTGTGACACTGGTTCCTAAATCCATTTTTGGGGGAAGGCACACCCTGGCAAGATTCATTATCCAACAAAAGTAAAAGGCTGAGAAATCTTCCTACAACTACCACTTTAGCGTATGAGAAAAGGAGACTCACAGCCATAGCTTGTCCCATGTTGATTTATACGAAAGCATGTTCCTTTGAACACACTATATTAATATGTTTCTGAGGTCTCAAATGATTAAGCAATGACGCTGACTGTGACTCTGGAAATAGGTGCACACACCAAGAATGTCATTAAAAAAATTGTTAATAAAGAATGGTTCATTAGAATATTAGGCACTATTCACAGCATCATTTGATAACTCAGCATAATAATGCACTTAAAAAGAATACCAGAATCAGAGCTATTAAATTAAATAGCATTTTGTCATCAATAAAATCAAAATGTTTCAATTGTTGAGTTTGTACTAAAACACTGAATCCCAGTATAACTAGAATATATTCTAGGTATCCGTGTTACTCTTGTTACTGCATAGTAGGTCTTTTAATACAAAGCATAATAGCCAATAGACACATAGGCATACCTGTTAGTAATGGCAAGATAAAGCAGGGTAGGCTTTCAGAGATCTTCATTTCACTTCTTCCATTGATCTTATGAGATGTGCTCTATTGCTAGTGAGTGCTAACCTCCCAGTAGCCCAGAACCCTTGACCCACACTCCTCAGATTACTACTGGACTAGAAAGGACTGTCCCACTTCTCCCTGGACCCAGCTCAAAGAGGCTACACCAATACCTGAACTGCACCAGCTGCGCCCAAGGACCTACAATGAAGACAGTGCCTGCTGTGCCTACTTGTGGAAAAGAGCTCCACGTGTGCCAGGATGGAAGAAGTGACTTCAAGGGCTAAGTGGTTAGCCTTTTGTAAAGCTTCAAGGCCACCAAAAGCTAAGGAACGGTGCAGTCCTCGAGAGCCCAACATGCCTCAATGTCACTGGATGCCCTACTTTTCTTAGGTGTTCCCAAGTCCATGGCAGAGCGAACGTGAACCCTGGTTCCCAGAATGAAAGAAATTGCTTATCTGTAAGCCACCTCTGGACCTGCTGTAACTCTCCAGTTGACAAGTGGTGACTGACCTGCACTCTTCTGCTGCACAGTCAGGAGATTGAGTCCGGAGGCCAGAGATGGCCCTTGAAGTTTCTGGACCCCACAGTGGCCCTAGAAAAACTAACCATCTGTCTTCTGTGCCTTCAACATTTTGGCGTCCTAAACATCTTGCATCCACAGCTTCAGGACAACTTCTTGGCTGGGCCATGTTAAAGGAGAAAAAGACACCATGCACCCTAATACTGCTGGAAGCGGGGTGGAGGGCCAGTCTCTGTGGAACTATGAAAGCAGCCATACTAGCCAGTTGGATAAGAAATGATCAACTGACTACAACAATTTGTTGCATATTTAAAATAGAATTTACTTTCCTTTCTAAAAAATCAGATCTCCGGTTTCCTTCAATAGATTTGTGTTGTTTTGGTGTCAAACTTATGATAAAAATACACTCTATTTTTATACATTGGTGTTGAATTTTTACTGTGTTTTGTTTCTTACTTATTGACTGTTTTGGTACTTCTAAATGCGTTACACTTGTTCCTTTGATTAATCCTAACTGTTCTGTGCTGCTGTCACATAGGACGGAGCAAAGGCTTTTATTAAAGAAACCTATCTGGAAGTCATAAAGATTATCACATTATTACATTGTGAGGTCTCACAACCACACCACATAATAATCCACTTTCCTCCATGGTTGTTTCAGTGGTGGGATCCAGAACTTCTGTTTAGCAGTACCACTCAGCTAGTAAGCAAAGAAATAAAAAATCCTCCAAATTGACATAAGGCAAATATTGTTTTTGATTTTTAATTTGGCCATTTTTAATTGGTTTCCTTTTTCTTTTTCCCAAATTACTTTTGCCTTCTATTTTTGCACTTTTAAAAAAACAAGGGGACCATGGAGTTGGACATGTGCAATCTGTACTCCTTTGAGATCAGTGAGCTGAGGACAAAGTGCCAAGACAGGGGAAGAACTCTAAGCCAATCCACTAGAATAGGAGATTTTATAAAGGCCCTTAGAGTCTGGGAAGAGGTTTGAAAAACCAAATGCTTCCTTGAGGAGAAGGTTACAATAGACAGTGTGGATGGGACCAATCTTAACACACATTCACAGTAGTCTCCCTGACACCCCCTACAATCCCCAGGGCGCTGGAGGTGATTCAAGTTCAGTCATCACAAATGCTTCATAGAGGCCAATTGATAAAGAACTGGTGGCCCAATTCGCACTCATACCCCTGGAGGAAAAGAAGTTTGCCTTGCATAAAAGAGAGAAAGGTCCTCCTGGGTCCATGTTCCAGAAGTAATGGCGGCAGCACATGAGAAGAGGTGTGTGCAAAAGGGATTAGCTGATCCAAGGGTATTGTGCCATTGTTTGTGGTTGAGAACAACATAGTCAAATGGTTTGTTGCATTTGAGAGGGCTTTGAAGATGAGAAAGATAGGTCCACAGTACTGTGTCAACTAGCCCCAATTGTTGAGAGGGATAAGCTATTGCCCTTAAAGGAAGGTGTACCAGAGTCCTACCCCACATGAAGGAAACCCTGATAGCAAAGTGTAGTCCTACCCCAGAGGAGTACAGAAACAGTTCTGAGATGCCCACAGGGATGCACTGCAGTCCTGGCTGATCGTTGGTTGGTTTCCGGGCAATGAAGTTACTACATATGATGGGCTATAAAATTTGATTATTAAAGAGCGCATTTTAAATATTTGTTCCTCAACAAACATAAGCCAGCATCTAGTGGACTCTAAGCTATACAGCTCCAGAGATCAGGACAGTAGGATGGCTGATAAATGGGTATGTACTTGGGTATTCAAAAAGTCCTGTGGAGTTGATCCTAAGAGTAGTTCTTAAAAGGTCTGCCAAATAAGGGGAAGACCCATCCATGTCCAAGGGGGGTGAATATCAGAGAAATAACTATGGCCCTTCAAAGGGTTGGAGTGTTCTTTGACTGTGAGCAGCCAAGGCACGAGAGAGGAGACACAGTTTGCACTAAGAAGCCTCCTATTGGTGGGCGGTACAAGATGACTACCAGTGTAGGGATTGAGAAGGTAATTCACCCACAGGAAATTAGAGGTTATTCCTTAGTTTCCATGGGAGTTGGGTATGTTGAAGCGTTGGCAGCCTTACCTCTCGGCATGATGAAGTATAGGGAATGGCCAGAAATCAACAGTACTAGGGTAGAGTCTCTGAGGGATACAGGTGCCATTAGGACCACTGCAGTGGGTAAACAAATTTCCCCAGAGCAGATTCTCCCAGATCTGTTACACAAGGTAGACAATGCTGACTGTGTATTGTAGAGTTGCATACTAAGGCTATGGTGCACTTTGAGTGGGGAGTGGTGACTAGTCTGACTGGTCTGAAGAAGATAACTGTGTCCCAGGACTTTCCAGTGGAATGTCTGCTGGGGAAATACTTGGAAACCTCTGCTTCAGCAAATGTTGAAAGGAGGACCCATGCAGAAATGTTGAATCACCCTGAATGTGGGAGGGGGGTAACCACCGAAGTCCGAACTACACTTCCGGGAATTAATAATGGCCCAAGCCCATAGCAGCAAAATAACTTGCAATAGGGCTGGGAACCCAGCCTTAGAAAATGGAATCACAAGAAATCACAAGGCCCAAAGGAGAGGGTGCTACCATTAGAGAGCTGCCAAAGGTTGCAGTTTGCAAGGTGTACCTTCTAGGGACTGCTTTTGCCAAGGACTGAGGACCTGTCCAAACTTTGAAGGCCTCCGTCAGGTGAAAGGCAAAAAAAATATGTAGACATAGGTCTACTGGGAAGAAGAAGTGCTGCATTGTGACGCAATGGAGCCCACAACAGATACAAGCAGAAGACCAGTGGTCCTCTAACAATACAGAGCATTCATTCTAAACCTAACATATGACATCCTCCTGGCTTTTCATCTGGGGCAGCCAAAGTCTGGAACAGTTTAGTCATTGATATCTATGTCAGAGAAAGTAAAGGAGTTATGTTGCTCCTGTGTCACCTGCCAACCCAGTGACAAGGCAGAGGAGACATCTAGGGGACCCACAATCCCAATACCTGAGGTTGAGACCCCTTTTTGCTAGGGTAGGGATTAACATTGTTGGTCCTCTAGATCCTCCAAATGCCTGTGGAAACTAATTTTTGTTTGTGGTTGTAAACTTTGCCACCAGATATCCAGAAAACATTTCCCTCAGGACAATCACTGCCCTGCAGTGGCTACAGTCCCGCTTGGCATCTTCACCAGGGTAGGGTCCCCTAAGGAGGTCTGATAGGAGTACCAATTTCATGTTTGTATAAGTGAAAGCTCTGTGGGATAAATGTGGTGTTACTTATAGGTTCACCGCGCCTTGAAAGATTCAACAAAACAATGAAAAACATTATTATGGCTTTTCCTGTTAAACTCTGAAGGAGATGGGATGTTCGCCTACCATGCCTGCTATTTGCCTACACGGAAGTTCTGCAAAAGGGGATGAGTTTCTGCCCCTTCCAGCTTTTGTTTGGGTATCCTGTTATGGTCCCTTGAGTTTGGTTAGAGATGATTGGGAGAAACCCCCTGAAAGAACCCAAACACGATGGAGTGGACTATGTACTAGGCTTGTGGTCTAATAAGGCAGAGTACATGAAGAAGGCAGATACAAATCTGAAGGCCAGCCAGAAGCTTCTGAAACAATGGCATGATCAGAGGTCCTCCCTGGACCAGTCAGGTCAGAGAGCTTGGGTGTTGGAGCCCATGTCTCCCAGTGACTTCCAGGAAAGTGAACTGGACTGTATCTAGTACTAGAGAAGAAAGGAGAGGTCACCTACTTAGTGGACCTACTCACTCCCAGGCACCACATTGGGTGATCCATATTAAATGGCTGACACCACACCCTAGCATGCTGCCATGACTATGCTCCAGGTAACAAATTTTGGAGAGGAAGTAGAAAGTGAGCCTCTACCAGACCCTCTGTCAAGCAGTGTCAAAGATGACTTTGCGGATTAATTTTTGCTTGCCACCCTTATCAAACAACAACAGAAAGACTGTTGCCAGTTGCTGTTCTCCCTAACACCAGGCCAAGCAGAGTGGTGAATCCATGGCATTGATACAGGTGACAGACTTCCTATCAAAAGCAACATTTACAAGTTGTCTGACCAGGTAAAAACTAGCATCAGTCGGGTCTGATTGATCCCACAGTAGTCCTTGGGCAAGCTTAATGGGGGTAATGCCGAAGCCCAAAGGGTGTGAAAATAGAAATGAGATTCTGTGCATACTATAAAGGTCTTAATGCAGTCTTCAAGACTGATGCTCACCTCATCCCAAGATTTGATGAGCTCATTGATAAATTGGGGGTTTGCTAAGTACCTAAGCACTTTAGATTGACTTCAGGTTACTGGCAGTTAGTCCTCACCAAGGAAGCAAAGGAGAAGTCTTCTTTTTCAACTCAAGAGGGACAGGTTTGGTGATTCCAAAGGTTGGCAAACCAGTTTCTGTCTGTGTTTGAAACATTTGGGGAATCATATGTAGATGATACTGATATATCGCCTCCACCTAGGAAGAATACCTGACACACCTAAAGGCAGCAGGCAGGCCTCACTTATATAGCAATCAGATGCCCAATAGGGCAGGGTTCTGTTGTGTACCTGGACCAGCTTGTAGGTAGAGGGCATGTACAGCCTCACCAGCCCAAGATTCAGATAATTCTGGCCTTGGAGCCTCCCGAGACTCAAATCTAGGTAAGGCCTTTCTGGGCTTGACTGGGTATTAAAGGGACATTTTGGAAGGTGTATGGCACACTATTTTGCACCTCACCTCTGAAAGAACCCCCTTCAAGTAAAAACCAAAAAGTCAATTGGTATACAAAGTGTTGGAAGGCCATATGTATAACACCTGTCCTACAAGAGCTTGACTCCAGTAGAGAGTTCATTGTCCAGTCAGATGCTTTAGACCATAGGATTAGGGCAGAGTTATTAAAGGTAAATGATGAGGGGCAGGAACAAACTGTTGCCCTTATTAGTAGCCAACTCCTCCCCAGAGAGCTCAGTTGGAGTGGCATTGGGAGGGAAGGCTTTGCTCTGGTTTGGTAGATGAAGAAGTTGAAACTCTACTTGTATGGGACTCACTTCAAAGGTCCAACTGACCTCTTAGATGGCTCATGCAGATGAGAGGAGAGATCCCCAAACTGTTGAGGTGATCCATTTTCCTACAGGAAATTGACTTTACAGTGGAACATAGACCTGGTAGTGACCATGCCAATGCAAATGGCCTTTACAGGTTATTCCATTTAGATGATAATAACTACCAAGATAATGGTAACAACTTTAACCTTGAGGGGTCTGTGAGGGAAAGGGCCTCTTTTGGTATACTCACCCACGTATTTGGACTGATCCTGCTCGTTGTTGCTACCCTGTAGTGCACTGGGTTCTGCTGTTCAGGCCCCACTGCATGTGCTCCGACCCCCCAAGTACTTGTAAACTTGCCTAATACCTGATTGACTCCTTTAACTTACTTATAAGTCCCTAGTATATGGTGCAAGCTGTACCCAGGGCTAGTAAGTTAAATGTCACTAACAGACTAGAACACTTATTTGTGCCACAATTTCAGTGACATGGTGAAAACGTGATTCAAACCTCCTACTGCAGTCTAGTCAGGAAGCATTAAACTTGCCAGCTTGGCAAGGTAAAATAATCCTTTTTGCCTAGCCAAAACCTTCCTCTTTACTATTAATGAGACACCCATAAGGGAGGCCTTAGTAATCCTCCTGCAAGGGCATGCTGCTTTTGTTTTCAACATGACAGTGAAAACACAAAAGTTCTTCTTTTATTGAAACATGTCGGTGGTCCAAGTGAGTAACATATAATTTCGCTAGCCACACTCTGCTATGTGCAAACGTTAATTTGGGACCACCAAAGTATCAAATTAATCATGACAATAAACCCGACTCCTTGCTGAGGTTGGATTTATGACAACTTTCAAAAGAAAGGTGGCTTAAGAAAGTCCCAACTTTGCTGCCCAATCCTTTTTCCTGACAATCTGCAGCAGTCGTCACCCAAGACAACATGCTGCTATCATTCTAGGAAGTATGAAGTGTTTCCACGAACATGAAACAGAGAGAATTGTTGGAGGAAGGCAATGTACCCTCCTCCAGCAGGGTGATTACAGGACAATGGCCAGCATTCAAAGTGGCTCCCACCTCAGTAAAGCAAATGGTAATCACACCTTTGCCTGCCTGCTTCTTTGTATAGGTAGACAGGCTGGCATCTACTCCAGTGGAGGAAAACCTGTTGCAAAACTCGGTATGCTTGGTCTCCCCAGCGGTATTCCTAAGGCTCCTCATCAGAGATGAAGGCTTGCTCCAAACCCTCAAAGCAGTGATGTAAAGTGGGAATAGTTACCCCACCGGAACTATAGCCCTTTTTGCTAGTCAGTCCTCTCCTCCGACACATCCGAAGATGGCATAAGAGTGGCCGCCACAGTCCTCCGATCACTACTAGACTGGACTGGAACGAAGACATAAGGACGAGCCTGCTGCACCCTTTACCCTACAAAATAAAACTGCACTGCACCTGCTTCACCTGAGGGTACCACAAAGAAGACTGTCCCTAGTTATGGAAAAGTGATCCACTTGTGCCGGAAGAAGTGTCTCCAGTGGCCAGGTGCCAAGCCTCATTTAGATCTTTAGACCACCAAAAGGTAAAGAACCCTGGGGCATATCAGCAACAACTAGCGTGAGGATAATTATCGCCGGGTAACGTGGATTTTTATCGCTGAGATAGCGTGCTATTAGCAACGCTTATCTCCTCAGCGATAACAATCCTCAAGCTAGCTGCCTAACATGAGATTATCGCTGGAAACCCAGCGATAATCTCACGTAGTGTGGCGTTAGCTTGCTGATAGGGACTCACAAACTTAGCCATGATATCCACCTTCCATAGGATATCATGGCTAAGTCAGTCCTGAAGCAGGCATAAGGAAAGTAGCGATAACAGGGGTTATCGCTACTTTTCCTGACGCTTTGCTTCATAGCGTGGGGCTTGATAATAGGAGAAATGTCGCTTAGCGACATTTCTCCTGTCATGTTAGGTCAGGAACGCCCACTTTGCATCTCATTAGAGATGCAAAGCTGGGCGTTAGGAATCCTGGCGCTAAAGCAAGGTTTCACGCGTTAGCGTGGCCTTGCTAATTAGGCGATAAAATTATCGCCACTTTTCAGCCGAAAACGGCCGCGAAAGCGCCGATCATTTTTTATGGCCAGCTTGTAAATATGCCCCCATGTACTCCGCAAGAGCTCAGTGGCCCAGGGACACCTGAACACCACATGAAGCAAATGTGACTGCTCTAAAACAGATTCCGACCTTCTTGATGTGTCACCAATTCTGTGGAATCCGAAGTCGAAGTGGACTCTGGTTTTCCGAAAGAAAAAAAATGCTTACCTGCGAGCACCTGCTGGACCTGCTGTAACTGGGAGACCAGCTGGCAAGTGGCGTAGCCATACTAGCCAGTTGGTGAAGAACTGCTCAACCAATTTACAGATTTTATTGATTCTTTAAAAATAATTTACTTACTTTTGAAAAATAGTATCGGCAGTTTCGCTTGATTTTTTTGTCCTTCTAGGATAAACAAACATTATTTATATAAATTGGTGTCTGAGTTTTTTTGTGTTGTGTTTATTATTTAACTATTTTGTTACTTTTAGACACTTTATGCTTGTTCTTTTGATTAAGCCTGACTGTTGTGTTCCAAAGCTACCCTGTTTTAAGCTAAGGGTTTTAGTGAGGAAACCTAACTGGACCCACTAAAGATTGTGATGTTAACATGTGCACAACCACACCACACTTTCCTGTAGCAATCAAGCTGTTATTTTCGCAAGAGATATACATACAAATCATTGAATATATTCACCACATGGCACACTATGTAGAGGCATTGTTCTGCTTGACCTCTAGGCAGCCTTTGACATGATTGAAAATCATTGAATTCCTGGAGTTATAAGCGGGTTTTCCTTCATACTGCAGCACCCGCAATAAGCAATTCAGAATAAAAAATTCAAGCCATTATTTGTGTCTGTCCAGCAATGGTCGAGGTCTCACAGAGATAAATTAAAACTGCCTCCTTAGTCAACATCCTCTCAACACCACTGCATAATTTTTTTGGACATCACACTGCACCATCTCTACAAACTGACGCATTGGGTCCAATGTAGGCCTGGGCGGTAAATTCCGTTCCGTTCGCGGAATTTGTGGAATTTGGGTAATTTCGCGTTCCTCGGAGAACGCGAAATTGCCCAAAAATATGCGTTCCGCGACTTCGCGAAATTTTTTGCTTGTTCGCGTTCTCAATATGCGTGTTCGCGAGATATTTCACCCCGAGCACGCAAACAGCGATCGCGAACAGGAAAAAAGTATCGCGAACAAGCAATTCCGCGTGTTCGCGGAATTTCTGCGTGTTCGCGGAGATTTTTTACCGTTTCGCGGAGATTTGCGTAACGCGATTGCGCAAATTCCGCCCACCCCTAGTCCAATGCATCAGTTTGTAGAGCCCTGCGTTTCTGTGCCTGGTAAAATGCACGCCGGTTCGGCGTTCCCACAGGTCTCAACTGGCCCTAGAATTTGGAACAGCTCATAAATTGAGGAAATAACACTTGCCACTTTAATCTAGTAATTTTCCTTGTGTAGTTACAACTCTTTGTGACCACCCCCCTGATCACAGTGGAGTAGCTAGCCCCGTGGGCTCCCGTGGCAGTCTCTGCCTTTGCCACTCGCAACAGCCACAGTGAAGAGCGGGGGGATGAGGGGGGGCTGGTGAATATTTCATCCGTTTGCCGCCTTGAGGCAAATGCATCGAGGAGCGGGAGGGATGTGGGCTTGCTGTTGACGCCCAGAGAAAACAAACAAAAACAATCAGGGCAAAAATCTAAAGATGTTCATTTCCTTCATGATCCGCACCCCAGCAGAAGATAAGTAGAACTACACACCCCAAGGGAGGTCTTATTACTAAGCTGGAAAAACTAGAAGTGTGTGAAACACTGCAGCAGAGTATTTATGCAAAATTACGTGAAATTATTCAAAATGTATCTTGTACTGAAAAAAATAACAAAATTGCCAATTCGGGTAAAAATTCAACTCAAAAATGTAATTTCAAGTTGAATTCTGATTGCTTGTGTTCAAAACACTGCTGCTCATATTTATGAATGGTCCTCTGGAGGAATTGCTATTCACACATTTTCTTGGCAGAACAAATCTGCTTTATTCACTCGCGGTAACCGAGCACCGGGAACACACTCCCGTCTCCCTCTGCCTTCGCGCCCTTTCTCCTTGCGCGCCACGCTCTAAGCCACGCCCCCTTCCAGGCGTGCCCTGGCTCTAAACACTAGAACGCAACGCTACATATCTCCCCCTTTTAACGTCTTTAACAACAACAAATTCGGAGCACCCACCTTATGGTTCAGTCTTACTTGGGTTGCGTTTCACAGTCCTCAAAACCTTCTTGGCATCTTGACCTCTCTGCCCGATCTTGTATAGTACTGTCCCTTCTCTGGAGCCACTTGTTCCTTTCTGGCCGGGGATCCCCCTCCGGTTGCACCATCTCCTTGCTCCACTTCTACTTGCTCCAGAGTCTCCTCCTCCGTGTGGTGCTCCTTTAAGTTATTTTCCAACGCTCAGGCTCTGGCTCTCCCCCCTTCTCCCGGGGACTTTTGGCTTGGTTCTTCCTCGGCTTCACAGTCCTCCCTTTCCGGTGTCTCCTCCTTTGTGGGACCCTGTGTCCTTCTATCCTCCGGTACGTCCCATTTCTCTATTTTGTTGCATTTTGCCATTCTGTCCTGCGACCATACCTTTCCGTCGCTCAATAATGCCGACCTGGTGTACGTTTCTATGACCTGCAGCGGCGGGCTGAATTTGCTCTCTCCTTTTCTTTTCAGCGTGGCCTGTTTTACTCTCACCCACTCTCCCCTCTCCAGGGTCACCCCTTTAGTGTTCCGTCGTTTGTTATAGTACTCTGTGTATATTGCCTGTGCCTTGTCCAGGTTGCGCCTCACTACTGCTGGCGACTATTTACTTTGTATCATTATGTGTTTCCATGCGACATTGTCCTTTGTAAGGGTTCCCGTCCTCTCAATATCTTGAACGGGCTGTACCCTGTGCTGGTCGGGGTAATGCGGTACGCCCAGAGCATGCATTGTAGTGCCTTCTCCCACTGCAACCCTGCACTGATGGCCGCTTGTATGAACCCCATTATTAATCGATTAAATCTTTCGGCCTGTCCATTTCCAGCCGGGTGGTAGATTGGAGTATGTTTGACCTCGATTCCGTTCCTGGACATGAAAGCGTTCCATTTCTCCGAAACAAATTGTGGTCCATTGTCACATGTTATTACTTTGGGTATTCCTTCCCTCAGAAACGTGGCTGTGAGGAATGCTAACACCGTCTCTGTCGCAGACCTCCACTTCAGGCCATTTCGAGTATCTGTCCACCGCCACAATGAGGTACTTGGGTACTCCCTCCGCGTTCAGGGCTGGGCCTAGGATGTCCACTGACAGCATTTCCCAGGGACTCGACTCCCTTGCGAACTTTCCCAGTGGTGGTCGCAGTAGGGTTTGTGTCTTGTGCATTGTTCACATGTCCTGACATAACTTTCCATTTGAGCATCCATGGCTGGCCACCAGTACGCCTGCTTCGCTCTTGCCTTTGTTTTCAAGATCCCTAGATGTCCTTCGTGTAGGATGGCTAAGAGATGGGTCCCCATGGAGCACGGAGGGACCACCTTGTCCCCTCTCAATAGAAACACAGGATTGTCTCCAATGGACATCTCCTCTCTCACTTCCCAGTACTTTCGCAGCTCCCTATCTAGGTGCCTTTTTTCCGGCCACCCGTGTGTCACACAGCCCTTCACTGTGTTCAGGGTTTCGTCCGCCGTGTATGCCTCTTCCCATTCCTGGATGCTGACCACCCCTTCATGGTCCTGTGTAACTGCGACCACATACTCTTCCCATTCCAAAGGTTCTCCGCCTTCCGCGGGTTCCATGGCCGCTGCCCTGCTCAAGAAATCCGCCACCTTGTTTCTAGATCTGGGGATGTACTCCACATCGTACACGTAGTCCAGCAATCTCAAACTCATCCTTGCGATCCGAGGCGTCGCATGCGCGTGCCCACTCAAGGTCAATACTTTCACCAGGGGCTTGTGGTCGGTGCGGAGCAGGAATTTCGCCCCCCATACGTACTGCCTGAACCGTTCCATCGCCCACACCGTGGCTAGCATCTCTTTCTCTATGACGCTGTATTTTTCCTCGTTCGCTGCTAGAGCTCTTAAAGCGAAGCTGACGGTGGTGACTTCTCCGCCTCGGGCCTTCTGCATCAGGACGGCCCCTAGACCCCTGTCACTGGCATCCGTGGTCAGTATGGACAAAGAATCTCGATCGAACCCTTCCAAGGGGACAGCTGTGCAGATGTCTTGCTTTACCCTCTCGAATTCCAATTGCTCCTCCTGTGTCCACTTGAATGCCGTTTTTTCCTTCAGGAGTTGCCGCATGTTGTGCGTCTTGGTCGCGAAGTGCGGGACGAACTTGCTGTAAAATTCAGCCATGCCCAAGAAGGAGCGAACATCCTCTTTCCTCATCGACGTGGGTGCGTCTTTTATGGCCGCCATGTTTGCTCTTTCCGGTTCTATGCCCCTTCCGCTGATCTCGTGGCCCAGGTAGGTCACTGAGTTGACTCCGAACATGCATTTCTGCCATTCCGCTGTGAGGCCATTTTGGGCGAGGATCGCCAGCACCGTGTGTAGTTTCTTGTCTTGATCTTCCTGGGATTTCCCCATCACTAGGATGTCATCCTGGAAGTATTGGACACCTTCCACTTTTTGGAACAACCTGTGCATCAGTTTTTGGAAAACCGCTGCTGCGGATGCAAGACCGAAAGGCATCCTGAGAAATTTGTAGCACCCAAACGGCGTGATGAACGACGTCAGATGATTGCAGGAGGCATGCAATGCAATTTGGTGATACGCAGAGGTGAGATCTATGGTGGAGAACCACTTGACTCCCTTGGTCATCGCTAACATCTCACTTATCCTGGGTAGGGGGAACTTGTCCACTAGAATGTTCTTGTTGAGCTCCCTCTGGTCCACGCATAGTCTCACTTTCCCGTTGGGTTTCTGGGCAACCACCAATGGCGCCAGCCACTCAGCGCTCTCTATCGCCTCTATGACTCCGTTTGCTTCTAGCCGCCTCAATTCTTCCTGAACTGCCTCCCTGCTTCTGAAGGGAATATTGCGGGCTCTGTGACTCACTGGTTTGGCTCCCTCCTTGAGTCGTATCTTGTGTGTGAATTTTGTCATCTTCCCGATGGTTCCTTTGAACACCTCGGGGTACGCCTCCATCCACTTGCCTTCCTCTCGCGGTGGCTTGGTCTCAATTAGCATTATTTGTTTGGAGCCTCCCGGGTTGAGCTGTATGCCCAAGTTCCCTTGGTCCTTCCACCCCAGTACGGAGGGTCCTTTCTCTGCTACGTACAGCTTCCCTTCTGCTCTGCGCCCTCTGAACTCGAACATCAGCTTGCGATAACCCACCATGGGTATTGGCTCTCCGGTGAACGTGACCGGGTGGATATCGGTGGGTAGTAGTTCGTCTCCGACTTTGGAACTAAATTCGTTTTTCCACACTGCCCTCTGGATGATCGTGTACGGGGAGCCCGAGTCTGCCACTATGTGCACTTGTACTCCGCCGATCGTCATCTGTAGTACTGGTTTCTTGGTCCGTATGCAGTTCACTCCCAGTACTTGATCATCTATACATAAGACCTCGTCTTCTTCGTCTTCTTCCGCTTGGGGCTCTTCTTCCCCCTCTGGGTCTTGTGCTACGTACTTCACGTCTCCTCTGCCAAGTTTTCGCCTGCACACCTTCTCGTAGTGCTCTACTATTTTGCAGTACGCGCACCTGGCGCGAAATGCGGGGCAAACCTTGTTGTTGCCTTGGTGTGATTGGCTGCCACACCTGTAGCACCCCTTCTTCCTCTCTTCCGGTGGCTTCTGGTCCTTCACAGTCCTTTGCGGTAATCTCCTTTGCTGCCACCTGCCGCTTGAAGCCTGTTGTTTTGGAGCGTCTGGTCGGTCCCCATCTATTACCTTGCAGACTGGCGTGCGGTCGTTCCCTTCTCTTTTGGCTGCTTCTGCACATCGTTTAGATAGTTCAGCCTTCTTCACTAGCACTACCACTTCCTTTAGCGGGGCATCCCCATTGACCCACAGTTTCTCCTGTATGGCCGTGTTGGTGGTGTGCATGATAATCTGATCTCTAATCAGTTTGTCGTGAAGCGCGCCGAATTTGCACGTTACCGCCATCTTCTGTAGCGCCACGACGTACTCATCCACTGATTCTCCCTTGACCTGTTTTCTCTGGAAGAAGTTGCATCTGTCGATGGCCATGCACACCACCGGCCTGTAGTGAGCGTCTAAGTCTTCCAGCGCGTGTTTAAACACTTCTGTATCCGCTGCTGCCCTGGTCTCTTTTACCAGACTGTCGTATACCCTGATGCCCTCCGGGCCTAGGTTGTGTAGGAGTATCTTCTTTTTCCTGGCGCTTGAGAACTCTCCTTCACTCTCTTCCTCCAGGGCTACAATGTAGTTCAGGAAGTACCATTTCCAGTCTTCCCAGGGCATCGCCGGGTCTCCTCTTTTCGGCAGGAATGGTACTAAGTTGGTGAGAGACGTTGTTTGTGCGCACTTCCTGCCCCTCTCGCCGTGGGCTGTACTGTCCCTGTCGTCTTCCCCTGGAGGACTCCCTGGCGTGTGTCTCCCTCTCTGGACGCTCTCTCGCGTGGGCGAAAGGCTGTCTTGCCCCCTCTGTGAAGGCCCTGGGGTCGCCAGGTCTGTCTCTGTCTTCCCCCGTGGGCACTGGGTAGCTGTTGGTGCCCCCTCGTGCTATGGCGTCGCTTCTCCCGCTAAGTCGCTCAGGTGCCGCGGTACTGCTGGCTTCTGTGCGTCCTGGTGATGCTCCACCCCGGTGTGGCTCCTTCCTCTAGGTGCGCCTTGTGCCTGTCGGTGTGCTGCGGCACCTTACCCGGTCTGGCCTCCTGTGCCTGTGGCCTCCTCGCGCCTCTGGCCGCCCTGTTCGCCGTGGCTGTCGCACTCTGCGCTTCCGGGCTGCTGGTGACTACTGGCTGTTGTCCCTGGTGCAGGGTGACTTGGTGCCTCTGTTGTCCCTGGTGCAGGGTGACTGGGTAACGGTCCTTTCTACTACCTGCCTTTAGATGCACGTTTGCAGCGCAGCGCTATTTGGACATCTGTAGATTTTTAAATTTTTCCTGTTAGCATATTTTTGTTTGTTTAATTTTCTTATCCCTGGGTTTTACCTGGCTGTTTGTCCTCTAACTTGCACAATAATCTGTCAGTGCACCGCTGTTTGGCGGGTCCTTGTCCTCGGGGGGAAGCCGGGGAATATTTGGCGGCCATTTTGGGTTGGGGTTCGGCGGGCCATTGTCGGGCGCCATACTGGTGGTGGAGGCGTGCAGCACATGCGCGGACGGGGTACTTTAGGCGGGCAGTTGATCGGGTCAGCTGGAATAGGTAATGGTCCTTTCTACTACCTGCCTTTAGATGCACTTTTGCAGCGCAGCGCTATTTGGACATCTGTATATTTTTAAATTTTTCCTGTTAGCATATTTTTGTTTGTTTAATTTTCTTATCCCTGGGTTTTACCTGGCTGTTTGTCCTCTAACTTGCACAATGATCTGTCAGTGCACCGCTGTTTGGCGGGTCCTTGTCCTCGGGGGGAAGCCGGGGAATATTTGGCGGCCATTTTGGGTTGGGGTTCGGCGGCCCATTGTCGGGCACCATACTGGTGGTGGAGGCGTGCAGCACATGCGCGGACGGGGTACTTTAGGCGGGCAGTTGATCGGGTCAGCTGGAATAGGTAACGGTCCTTTCTACTGCCTGCCTTTAGATGCACGTTTGCAGCGCAGCGCTATTTGGACATCTGTAGATTTTTAAATTTTTCCTGTTAGCATATTTTTGTTTGTTTAATTTTCTTATCCCTGGGTTTTACCTGGCTGTTTGTCCTCTAACTTGCACAATAATCTGTCAGTGCACGGCTGTTTGGCAGGTCCTTGTCCTCGGGGGAAAGCCGGGGGATATTTGGCGGCCATTTTGGGTTGGGGTTCGGCGGGCCATTGTCGGGCGCCATACTGGTGGTGGAGGCGTGCAGCACATGCGCGGACGGGGTACTTTAGGCGGGCAGTTGATCGGGTCAGCTGGAATAGGTAACGGTCCTTTCTACTGCCTGCCTTTAGATGCACGTTTGCAGCACAGCGCTATTTGGACATCTGTAGACTTTTAAATTTTTCCTGTTAGCATATTTTTGTTTGTTTAATTTTCTTATCCCTGGGTTTTACCTGGCTGTTTGTCCTCTAACTTGCACAATAATCTGTCAGTGCACCGCTGTTTGGCGGGTCCTTGTCCTCGGGGGGAAGCCGGGGGATATTTGGCGGCCATTTTGGGTTGGGGTTCAGCGGGCCATTGTCGGGCGCCATACTGGTGGTGGAGGCGTGCAGCACATGCGCGGACGGGGTATTTTAGGCGGGCAGTTGATCGGGTCAGCTGGAATAGGTAACGGTCCTTTCTACTGCCTGCCTTTAGATGCACGTTTGCAGCGCAGCGCTATTTGGACATCTGTAGATTTTTACATTTTTCCTGTTAGCATATTTTTGTTTGTTTAATTTTCTTATCCCTGGGTTTTACCTGGCTGTTTGTCCTCTAACTTGCACAATAATCTGTCAGTGCACCGCTGTTTGGCGGGTCCTTGTCCTCGGGGGGAAGCCGGGGGATATTTGGCGGCCATTTTGGGTTGGGGTTCGGCGGGCCATTGTCGGGCGCCATACTGGTGGTGGAGGCGTGCAGCACATACGGGGTACTTCAGCCAGCCACTTGAACGCGCAGCGGTGACGCGCAGTGGTGGGCGCCCTCTCTGCGCCTGAGTCGCGCCAGAGTCCTGCCCGTCTGAGCTCGTCAGCGTCTCGGAGGCGACCGGAGCGTTGGAGTCGTTAGTCTCGTACTCCTCAGTACAACCATCTGCTGCTGGCATAATGGTATGTTATACGGCGCATGCGCTGCGCTCTCTACAGAGGGTGTCCTGTACCTGTCGCAGAGTTTTTCCTGGGCGGTATAGGGGGAAGAAGCGATGCCCTGGCTGTGGGTGGCTTCCTAATACGGCCACGGCCCTCATATCAAACGAGGAAGTGGGTTGTTTAAGACATTTGTTTCTCCTTCTTAACACTAGATCCCTGCGCAGACACGCGCAGGATATTTACGATCTTCTAGCCACCGAAAAGCCGCTTTGTTTAATGCTGACTGAGACCTGGTTGGGGGATTCCTCCAACCCTGATATAGCTGTAGCAATTCCTCCAGACTACAATATCTACCGTCAAGACAGATCGGGCGGGAGGGGCGGGGGTATGGCTCTTGTAGTGAACAAATCGGTTGCATGTTCCATCATCCCTACAGATGCCATCACAGGATCTGAATCCCTCGCCTTTTCCCTAGCTTTGGCGCCCCATCATTCGTTCAAAGGGCTGTTAGTTTATAGACCTCCTGGCCCGGTGGGTTCTTTCTTTGATGAGCTCCAGTCGATAATTGCTGTGCTTGCTCTTAGAGCTCAGCACTGTGTTTTGGCCGGGGATTTTAACTTTCATATGGAAGATGGATTAGATTCCGATACGATGAATGTGAGAAGTTGGCCTGGTATATGCTGTTCACTAGTTCTAGTGACCACCTTGTACCATGCCAAGCAACCCTTATGGTGTGGTTGTAAGTCAACCTTTTTGGACTAGCTGCCCTAGTGGTAGCGTAGGCTAAGCAGTCTTTGAGGCTAAACTCGTGATGCGTGTTAAGCAAGCTGTTTTACCAATAGTAACCCCCTTTTATACCACTGAAAGGACACCACACAGATATATATTCAAAATATATATGTATTTATTTCTCAAAGTAACCCCTAGTCTCTTTATGAGCACAGGAGCACAAATCGTCAAACAAGATTATCACAGAATACACAGAAGTTGCACTTTATATGGATAGGCCCTGGTGGCCACTCGAACCATATACTAAAATAGTGGTATAAGTACCACGAACAGAAAAGGAAAAAGGCCTAGGGCCTCTAGAATCGCTGGGCCTACAAGGAGCTAACGTCAGTTAGTGACCAGGAGGTCCACGGGTGGCGTGTGCAGAGCAAATAGTCACACGCGTGCTCCCATAGGTTTCAATGGGTGCGTAAAAAGTACAAAGTTACTGCAAAAGGAATCTTCCGGATGACCTAGGAACTTAAGATTTGGAACACAGGCACTAGAGATGTAATACTACACTTGGGCACCGGAGTGCCAGCTTTACCTCACCCACAGGAAGCGGGTGCATAGGCCTCGAAGTGCGTCGGGTTTCTTCTATCGGTTCCGTGGGGCCTGTAGACAAAAGTGCTGCAGGCGGTCGGTCGGGAAGAGATGCAGTGGATCCAAGAGTGGATCGGAGATGTTGAAGACCTGTAAGCAGAGGGGACAGTGTTCACAGTCACTAGCCAGTGACCAGCGTGGCACCAGGTGGGTACCAGGCGATGTCGGGTGCAAACAGGAAGGAAGGTGTAGCTTGACTCTGCAGCCACGTGGTCCCTGAAGGTCGACGACGTCCAGGAGTCGAGTCACGAGCTGTCCCACGCAGGCTCTCGCTGTCGGCGGTGTCGGCGACTTGATCGAAGCAAACAAGCCTTGGCAAAAGCAATTGTTGTAGGCAAGGAGATAAGCTGATGGTTCTGACCAGCAAGGTCAGAGGAACTGCTCCTTTGGAGGGGAGCAAGGGCCAGTCTGGGGCAACCAGACCAGCGGTGTTTGTTGTAGATTTCGTCGCCAAGATGGCCACTAGCCAGCGGGCCAGCAACCGGTTAGGCGCGTCGAGTGGCAAAATGCAGAAGGGCCCCACGCAGATCGTGGAGATGCTGGAGGGCTCACCTTTGGTGCAGATGCTGCTCGAGGGTTGGGCTTCTCAGGACCCAAAGCACAACTTGGAGGGAGCCTCGGTTGTTGCACTGGTCAGCTTGTCGTAGTCGTTTCAAGATGGCTGGCTCCACGTGTCTCGGTGCCTCCACGGGTCTCCTCTTTGCAGGGACTGTGGATCGGGCGGTGAGAGGTCTGGAGGTCCAGGTCTTGTCAGTCTCTGGGCTCGGGCTCCGGCGGGAGGCGGCGGCAAAGCAGACGTTGATTCGCTGGATGGTGCTTGCGTTAGCAAGGTGGTCACTCCCTGACCACAGGGGAGATTGGCTTCAGTCCTCTGTGCAGCAGAGCGTCGAAGTTCCCGTCTTCTTCTTAGTTTTAAGTTGATTCCAGGATGTCTGAAGTCTTAGGACACAGCTCCTACCTTTAAGCGGATTCTAGGGGCCGGACTACCTGCTAGGTCCCTCCCTATGGGTGGGACCAGGAAGGGGGGTGGTTACACCCCCAATCCTTTGTCCAGCTCGCCCCAGGCCCGGGACTGGTGTGCCCCAGGACCGGTTTGAACTGGCATATGCACCGAGGCTCCTTGTGAGCCACAGGCATGTCTGGTTTCTTTCAAGCCCTACCTGACCAATACACAAAATCCTGTCTGGGGTGGTGCACGCACCTCCCCTGGCAGGAAACCCTTTGTCCACACCTCCCAAGCTGGAAGGACTCCCAGCAGCAGGAGGGCAGACTTGTGTCTGTGGTGGCAGCATCCATTTTGTGGAGCTGAGGCTATGTCTGATTTTACCCGGGTTTCAGGTACTGTACATGTCGTGTCCCTCTAGAAGGGTGGAATGCTAACCCCGTCGCCAGAATTGGCGAGGGGTTAGTATTCCAATTCGTATGACACCTTACTCGACATGTTTTGATAAAGCCAAACCAAAGATAGCATTTAACCGCGAGGTTCATAATGCACTTAAGAGTATATGGTATGACGATATCTGGAAACAGTAGAAGGAAGCTGTTCCGACCACTGCAGACAGGCTCAGCTCATGCCAGAGCACCATCTCACATGGAACCAAGCACTCTGCCTTCAGGATTGTTAAGGCCTGCCATAGGAGTGACTTATAGGTTACCAGGTGTCCCATTTAAGGTTAGGTATAGGTATACTACACCTAAGTAAGAGGTGATTACACCAACTTACCCCAGCTGAGTGATCAGCCAGTTGTGTCAAATTGTTAGGCCAAGCCTGGGGTGGCATAATACATGCTGCAGCCCTTGGCAGGCCTTGGGTACACCAATGCCCTGGGTACCTAGTGTACACTGGTACAGGGGCTGACAGGGTGATCCACTTCCAATTGGTTATGCACCTAGGGTGCATAGTTTTAATTTAGTAGAGAGAACAGCAGGCTGGGGGTCTGATTGGCAGGCCCACAGCCTCAATATGTCAAAAACCAGTGAAGCAAAAAGCAAAAATTTGGGGTGACCATAGGATAGCAGACCCTACTCTCCTACATAACCCCCCCCCAAACGCTGGGACATTAAACTAGCCTTGACCAGTCTCGTCTTCATGTCCTAAGTGGAAGTACCTGGAGAGACCATCTGCATTCCCATGGTCAGTACCTGGCCGGTGCTCCACTGTAAAGTCCATCCCCTGTAGGGAAATGGACCACCTAAGCAGTTTGGGGTTTTCACCCTTCATCTGATTTAGCCACAAGAGGGGCTTATGGTCGGTCTGAATCTTGAAGTGAGTGCCAAACAAGTATGGCCTCAGCTTCTTCAGGGCCCACACCACAGCAAAGGCCTCCCTCTCAATAGCTGACCAATTCTTCTCTCTGGGGGTCAACCTTCTGCTAATAAAAGCAATGGGTTGGTCTTGACCATCTACATTAAGTTGTGACAGCACAGCTCCCACACCCAACTCAGAAGCATCTGTTTGGACAATAAACTCTTTGGAGTAGTCAGGACTTTTCAGGATAGGTGCAGAGCACATGGCCTCCTTCAGGTCATCAAATGCCTTTTGACAGCTTACTGTCCACTGAACCTTTTTGGGCATCTTCTTGGATGTCAGATCATTAAGAGGAGTCACAATGGACCCATAGTTCTTAACAAACTTCCTGTAGTACCCAGTCAAGCCCAAGAAAGCTCGAACTTGAGTCTGGGTGGTTGGAGGGGACCAGTCCTTGATGGATTGTATCTTACTCTCCAGTGGTTGAACTTGGCCTCCACCTACAAGGTGGCCCAAATACACAACCTTACTCTGCCCTATCTGGCACTTAGTAGCCTTGATAGTGAGGCCTGCCCTTTGCAGAGCCTCAAGAGCCTTCTTCAGGTGGATCAGGTGATCCTCCCAGGTGGAGCTAAAGACAGCAATGTCATCCAGATATGCTGCGCAAAAGTCATCCAACCCAGTAAGGACTTGGTTCACCAGCCTTTGGAAGGTGGCAGGTGCATTCTTCAGACCAAAGGGCATCACCACAAACTGGTAGTGCCCACCTGGGGTTGAGAATGCTGTTTTGGCCTTAGACTCCTCAGCTAATCTGATTTGCCAATAGCCAGCTGTTAAGTCAAATGTGCTCAAAAACTTTGCAGAAGCTAGTTTGTCTATGAGCTCATCTGCCCTTGGAATAGGGTGTGCATCTGTCCTGGTGACAGCATTGAGTCCTCTGTAATCCACACAGAACCTCATCTCTCTCTTGCCATCTTTGGTGTGAGGTTTGGGGACCAGAACCACTGGGCTAGCCCAGGGGCTCTCTGAGGGTTCAATGACACCTAATTCCAGCATTTTATGTACCTCAGCCTTTATACAGTCCCTGACGTGGTCAGGTTGTCTGTAAAGTTTGTTCTTTACAGGCAGACTGTCACCAGTGTCCACCACATGGGTACACCAGTCAGTTTGACTAGGTATCAAGGAAAACATATGTGAAAATGATTGTAGAACCTGTCTACATTCAGTCTGCTGATGGGCAGTGAGGTTGCCTCCAAGGGTCACTCCTTCAACTGAGCCATCTTCAGGGTTCTGAGACAACAGGTCTGGGAGAGGGTCACTCTCTTCCTCCTGTCCCTCATCTGTAGCCATGAGCAAGCCCATGTCTGCCCTGTCAACATATGCTTTAAGCCTGTTAACATGGAGTACCCTGTGGGGACTCCTGGGAGTTCCTAGGTCGACCAAGTAGGTGACCTCTCCCTTCTTTTCCAGGATTGTATGGGGTCCAGACCATTTGTCTTGGAGTGCTGCTGGGGCCACTGGCTCCAACACCCATAACTTCTGTCCTGGCTGAAACTCAACCAAGACAGCCTTTTGGTCATGCCAAGCTTTCTGTAAGGCCTGGCTTGCCTCAAGGTTTTTGGATGCCTTCTCCATATACTCAGCCATCCTGGAGCGGAGACCAAGTACATAGTCCACTATGTCTAGCTTAGGCTTTTTGAGAGGTAACTCCCAGCCTTCCTTCACCAAACACAGTGGGCCTCTCACAGGGTGCCCAAACAACAATTCAAAGGGGCTGTAGCCAACTCCTTTTTGTGGGACCTCTCTGTAAGCAAACAGAAGGCAGGGTAGAAGGATGTCCCATCTTCGCCTGAGCTTTTCAGGTAATCCTTTGATCATACCCTTTAGGGTCTTGTTGAATCTCTCAACAAGCCCATTGCATTGTGGGTGATAAGGGGTGGTGAACTTGTAGTTGACACCACATTCCTTCCACATAGCTGTTAAGTATCCTGACATAAAGTTGGTACCTCTGTCAGATACTACCTCCTTAGGAAACCCCACTCTGGAGAATACTCCCAGCAGGGCCCTGGCCACAACAGGAGCTGTAGTGGTCCTAAGGGGAATTGCCTCTGGATACCTGGTGGCATGATCCACTACCACCAGTATAAATCTGTGCCCAGATGCAGTGGGAGGATCCATGGGACCCACTATGTCTATTCCCACTCTTTCAAAGGGAACCCCCACCACAGGTAGTGGTATCAGGGGGGCCTTTGCTGTGCCACCTGATTTGCCACTGGCTTGGCAGGTAACACAGGAGCGACAAAACTCCTTTGTATCTTCATTCATATGAGGCCAGTGAAAGTGAGGGACAAGTCTGTCCCAGGTCTTGTTCTGGCCTAGGTGTCCTGCTAAAGGAATATCATGGGCCAAGGTAAGAAGGAAGCCCCTAAATTGCAGAGGTATAACCAACCTCCTGGTTGCACCAGGCTTGGGGTCTCTAGCCTCTGAATAAAGGAGTCCTTCATCCCAATACACTTTATGGGTACCTTGAGCATTCCCAGCAGCCTCAGCAGCAGCCAGCTGTCTGAGGGGTTCAAGAGAGGGACAGGATAACTGAGCCTGCCTCAAGTCAGCCCTTGAAGGTCCCCCTGTCCCCAGAAACTCAACCTGGTCAGGTTCAAGCTCTTCAGGGACAGTTCCTTCAGGGTCCTCTAGATCAGCTTCCTGGGAAGGCTGATCATCACTCTGAGGCAGGGGGGAAGGCACAGCCTTGACCCTCCTGTTCTTCTTCTTGGTAGGTGCTTGGTCCATTGTTCCAGGATCCAAGACCTGTGGTTCAGTGAGGCACTTTTTGGCCTGTGACCTGGTCACAGCAAGGACATGTGATGATATACCTAACATCTCTGCATGAGTCCTGTACTCCACTTCTGACCATAGAGAACTCTCTAGGTCATTGCCCAACAAACATTCTACTGGGAGGTCTGCACTAACCACAACCCTTTTGAGGCCAGTTACCCCTCCCCATGAGAAGTTAACAACTGCCACACTATGTGAAGTAGTGGCATTGCTGGCATTGGTCACCAGGTAGTTCTCACCTGGTATGTACTGTCCAGGGTCCACAAAGCCTGGTGTCACCATAGTGACACTGGCACATGTGTCCCTGTAGGCTTGAGCCACTTTGTCATTAATTAAAGGAGTCTGTCTGTACTTGCCCAGGTTACTGGGGCTCACAGTCAGGGACAAATCAATGTCCCCATCACAGATCAAGACTGCCTGTGTCAGGGTTCTGTCTAAGTCAGAATCTCCTTCAGTTCCCATAGTGATTCCCACTACACCCTTTGTCTGGGGACCAACACTGCTAACAGTAGTACTGGGAGCAGGTGCCTTAGGGGCAACAGTGTTGGGGGCTCCACCCTTTTTGCAATCACTAGTCCAGTGAGTTGTATTTTTACAATGATTGCACCAGGGTTTCTTTTGACCTTCTTTCTTCTTTTTGGACTGTTGGGACCCACCCTCCTTAGCAGTAGTTTGGGGCCCTGTTGAAGACTTCTGGTCTTTAGGTTTCTGATCTCCACCCTTTTGGTCTGTTTTCTTCTGATCACCCCCTTGGCCCTGGTTCTGGTTCTTTTGCTTAACCCTGGTTCTGACCCATTTGTCTGCCTTCTTTCCCAATTCTTGGGGAGAGGTCAGATCAGAGTCAACCAAGTGTTGATGCAGTTGCTGGTTTTGACAGTTATTTAAAATCTGTTCTCTCATCATCAAATTATACAATCCTGTAAAATCAGATACCTTACTTCCCAGCAACCAACCCTCCAAAGCCTTAGTGGCACATTCAATGTATTCAGACCAGTCCTGAGTCTGTGTCTTTTGGGTGTCTCTGAACATTAACCTGTACTGCTCAGTGGTTAAGCCTAACCCATCAACTAGAACACTCTTCAGGACTCTGTAGTTTCTGACATCCTCTTCTCTAACAGTGAGGAGTCTGTCTCTGCCTCTTCCCTCAAAGGAGAGCCAGAGGATTGCTGCCCACTGGTCTTCAGGAACCTGCTGTACTTTGCAGGCTCTCTCAAGAGCAGTTATCCACTTGTGGATGTCATCCCCACTTTTGTAGGGGGGCACAACCTTAGACAGGTTCCTATTATCAAAGACCCTATCTTTGTCCTTAGGGACAATGCTGCCACCAGTGGGTATAGACCCACTCTCTCTAGGTTGCCTAGCTATGTTCAGTTTTTCTTCCATCAGGGCTACTTCTAGCTCCTGCTTCCTGATCCTCAGCTGGGCTTCCTGCATTCTGGCCTCATGTTCCCTCCTCTGAGGGGTGGTCATCCTTCTCCTGGAGTGACCTTGAGAGCCTCTAGAGCCATGGGAAGCATTGGAGTCACCTGAGCGATTCCTTTGCCTTCCAAGCCCTGTGTTAAGTCCACTGGGGAGATCCAGTGGGGTGAACCCACTGTCAGTCCCCAATAGCCTTGGTTTAGCTGGGCCAAGTATAACACTTGGCACTGGGCTAGTTCTCCCTTCATCCTCACCACTGTCTGTATCCCCCTCACTTTCCTCCTCTGTAGTATGGTTTTCATCTAAGGGATGGCTATTGGAAAGGGGTACCTCAGTGGCATCTTCAGAAGGGGGGCCTCCTGTTCCTGTCCCTAAGGGGGCTAACTGGGAAGCTCTCTTGAGCTCTCTTTGATTCTCATCATCTTGCAAGAGTGCTCTGAGCACAGCAGAGGTAGGGTTCTTGGGCTGTTTAAGGCCTCTAAGAGTTGCCAACTGCCTGAGCTCATTCTGATTAAGGGTAGCAAAGATGGATGGTGCCCTCGGGGGGTCACTCTCAACAGAGATGGGTACAGTGGACCCCTCTGCCCCAGCCATTGCTCTTAAGTGTGGGTGGATGTGTTGCAATCTACCTACACTTGGGTTTACCTACTAAACCTATCTAGTAGTTGTAGTCAGGGTGTGCTACTCCCTTTGCTCTACAACAACTAAGTTCAGTAGAACTTAAGTATATCTAATCTTGTTTTATATGTACCTACAGGTACCTATGTGATCTTTCAATTGGTAACCAAGAGATTACAATGGTAAAACACAGCAAGCTCAAATCCAACCGCTGCTCACCAATGTGAGAAGTTGGCCTGGTATATGCTGTTCACTAGTTCTAGTGACCACCTTGTACCATGCCAAGCAACCCTTATGGTGTGGTTGTAAGTCAACCTTTTTGGACTAGCTGCCCTAGTGGTAGCGTAGGCTAAGCAGTCTTTGAGGCTAAACTCGTGATGCGTGTTAAGCAAGCTGTTTTACCAATAGTAACCCCCTTTTATACCACTGAAAGGACACCACACAGATATATATTCAAAATATATATGTATTTATTTCTCAAAGTAACCCCTAGTCTCTTTATGAGCACAGGAGCACAAATCGTCAAACAAGATTATCACAGAATACACAGAAGTTGCACTTTATATGGATAGGCCCTGGTGGCCACTCGAACCATATACTAAAATAGTGGTATAAGTACCACGAACAGAAAAGGAAAAAGGCCTAGGGCCTCTAGAATCGCTGGGCCTACAAGGAGCTAACGTCAGTTAGTGACCAGGAGGTCCACGGGTGGCGTGTGCAGAGCAAATAGTCACACGCGTGCTCCCATAGGTTTCAATGGGTGCGTAAAAAGTACAAAGTTACTGCAAAAGGAATCTTCCGGATGACCTAGGAACTTAAGATTTGGAACACAGGCACTAGAGATGTAATACTACACTTGGGCACCGGAGTGCCAGCTTTACCTCACCCACAGGAAGCGGGTGCATAGGCCTCGAAGTGCGTCGGGTTTCTTCTATCGGTTCCGTGGGGCCTGTAGACAAAAGTGCTGCAGGCGGTCGGTCGGGAAGAGATGCAGTGGATCCAAGAGTGGATCGGAGATGTTGAAGACCTGTAAGCAGAGGGGACAGTGTTCACAGTCACTAGCCAGTGACCAGCGTGGCACCAGGTGGGTACCAGGCGATCTCGGGTGCAAACAGGAAGGAAGGTGTAGCTTGACTCTGCAGCCACGTGGTCCCTGAAGGTCGACGACGTCCAGGAGTCGAGTCACGAGCTGTCCCACGCAGGCTCTCGCTGTCGGCGGTGTCGGCGACTTGATCGAAGCAAACAAGCCTTGGCAAAAGCAATTGTTGTAGGCAAGGAGATAAGCTGATGGTTCTGACCAGCAAGGTCAGAGGAACTGCTCCTTTGGAGGGGAGCAAGGGCCAGTCTGGGGCAACCAGACCAGCGGTGTTTGTCGTAGATTTCGTCGCCAAGATGGCCACTAGCCAGCGGGCCAGCAACCGGTTAGGCGCGTCGAGTGGCAAAATGCAGAAGGGCCCCACGCAGATCGTGGAGATGCTGGAGGGCTCACCTTTGGTGCAGATGCTGCTCGAGGGTTGGGCTTCTCAGGACCCAAAGCACAACTTGGAGGGAGCCTCGTTTGTTGCACTGGTCAGCTTGTCGTAGTCGTTTCAAGATTGGCTGGCTCCACGTGTCTCGGTGCCTCCACGGGTCTCCTCTTTGCAGGGACTGTGGATCGGGCGGTGAGAGGTCTGGAGGTCCAGGTCTTGTCAGTCTCTGGGCTCGGGCTCCGGCGGGAGGCGGCGGCAAAGCAGACGTTGATTCGCTGGATGGTGCTTGCGTTAGCAAGGTGGTCACTCCCTGACCACAGGGGAGATTGGCTTCAGTCCTCTGTGCAGCAGAGCGTCGAAGTTCCCGTCTTCTTCTTAGTTTTAAGTTGATTCCAGGATGTCTGAAGTCTTAGGACACAGCTCCTACCTTTAAGCGGATTCTAGGGGCCGGACTACCTGCTAGGTCCCTCCCTATGGGTGGGACCAGGAAGGGGGGTGGTTACACCCCCAATCCTTTGTCCAGCTCGCCCCAGGCCCGGGACTGGTGTGCCCCAGGACCGGTTTGAACTGGCATATGCACCGAGGCTCCTTGTGAGCCACAGGCATGTCTGGTTTCTTTCAAGCCCTACCTGACCAATACACAAAATCCTGTCTGGGGTGGTGCACGCACCTCCCCTGGCAGGAAACCCTTTGTCCACACCTCCCAAGCTGGAAGGACTCCCAGCAGCAGGAGGGCAGACTTGTGTCTGTGGTGGCAGCATCCATTTTGTGGAGCTGAGGCTATGTCTGATTTTACCCGGGTTTCAGGTACTGTACATGTCGTGTCCCTCTAGAAGGGTGGAATGCTAACCCCGTCGCCAGAATTGGCGAGGGGTTAGTATTCCAATTCGTATGACACCTTACTCGACATGTTTTGATAAAGCCAAACCAAAGATAGCATTTAACCGCGAGGTTCATAATGCACTTAAGAGTATATGGTATGACGATATCTGGAAACAGTAGAAGGAAGCTGTTCCGACCACTGCAGACAGGCTCAGCTCATGCCAGAGCACCATCTCACATGGAACCAAGCACTCTGCCTTCAGGATTGTTAAGGCCTGCCATAGGAGTGACTTATAGGTTACCAGGTGTCCCATTTAAGGTTAGGTATAGGTATACTACACCTAAGTAAGAGGTGATTACACCAACTTACCCCAGCTGAGTGATCAGCCAGTTGTGTCAAATTGTTAGGCCAAGCCTGGGGTGGCATAATACATGCTGCAGCCCTTGGCAGGCCTTGGGTACACCAATGCCCTGGGTACCTAGTGTACACTGGTACAGGGGCTGACAGGGTGATCCACTTCCAATTGGTTATGCACCTAGGGTGCATAGTTTTAATTTAGTAGAGAGAACAGCAGGCTGGGGGTCTGATTGGCAGGCCCACAGCCTCAATATGTCAAAAACCAGTGAAGCAAAAAGCAAAAATTTGGGGTGACCATAGGATAGCAGACCCTACTCTCCTACAATGAAGCTTTATGATGTTACGGCTCCTTTAGGTTTCGTCCCTTATCTTTCAGGACCTACACATGATAAGGGTCATACCCTAGACCAGGTTTTTTCTACGTCCCCTATAGAAGTACTTGCACTTCTACCGGTGCTTTGGTCAGATCATAGGCTGGCCAAATTTCATGTACTAGGTACGAAGAAATCTTTCAGCACCGTTCCTAGGCACCAGGGACGCTCCTCTAGGGCATATCATCGGGTGACCCCAGATATGCTGATTCAAGCATCTCTTGATTATCCCTGCTCCTTTACGGGAGATTTGGAGAGTGACCTAGTATCCTTGCAGGCTTGGCTAACGGCGAGACTGAATGATCTGGCACCTGAGATGGCCTCCCGGTTATCATCTAAACGGGTCTCGGCCCCTTGGTTTACTGCAGCACTATCGGCGTTGTGCCGGCAGTGCAAGGTGGCTGAAAGGGCCTGCCGGTCGCAGTACGACTCGGAGGCCAGGCTGTCGTATAGGATGGAGTTCAAAGCATACCATCGCGCTATCCTCTTGGAAAAAAAGGGTTATCTGGCCAAGAGGATAGAGGCTGCCTCCAACACCTGCAAGGAGATCTTTACGATTGTCAGGGAATTCATGTCTCTGCGACAAAATGCGACTGTGGCTGTTTCTTCTGAGTCGTGGGCCTCTGCCCTGTCTGATTTCTTTAGTACCAAGATCAAATCGATCCAGGATACTTTTCCTTCTAGGATCACCGAGGTATGTCCTAGTTATGAGGATGACCTGGACTCGTTGGTCCGTATAGGCCCAGTCCTGGCAGTTTTCCCGCCTATTTCGAATTCGTCATCGTTGGCACTTATGGCCAATCTTAAATCTGGGTCGCCCCTTGACCCGTGTCCTGCCAAGTTTCTGACGAAGGTGGCGGAAGTGGTCAATCCTTTGGCAAATCCTCTTTTAAATCTCTCCCTCAGTCGGGGTTCGGTGCCGCAGGCCTGGAAGCAGGCTATGGTCATTCCTCTCCTTAAAAAGCCTGGCCTGGATCCAAAGGCCTTGGCCAATTATAGGCCTAGTTCCCTCCTTCCTGCGCTGGCCAAGATCTTGGAGAAACACGTGCATATCATGCTCTCCAATTTTTTGGAATCCCATAGCCTGTTGCACCCATCACAATCAGGTTTTCGCCCTAACTTAAGTACTGAGACGGCGCTTCTGGAAGTGTCTGAAGCTGTAAAAGAGGTACTGGATGCAGGGGGTAAAGCCATGCTCGTAATTCTAGACTTGTCGGCGGCCTTCGACACCGTCCCCCATGAGGGTCTCCTCGTCCGACTGCATGACATCGGTTTGAGGGGGACGGTGCTCAGGTGGTTTAGATCCTTCCTGGAGGGCCGGCAGCAAACGGTCTGGGTCCCGCCCAGCTCTGCCGTGATGCCGCCTCTGGGAGTAGGAGTTCCACAGGGTTCTGTGTTGAGCCCTACTCTCTTCAACATCTTTATGACCCCTTTGGCGGCCCTGGCGGAGTCTCGGGGGGCTCAGATAATTTCCTATGCCGACGATACTCTGCTCCTCTTTACGTGTAGGAAGGGTGAAGACTTTGATGGGGAGAGTATTCGTGAGTGCCTTGGGCTGTTTTTAAATGGTTTCAGCGTAACAGTCTCAAGTGCAACTCTGATAAATCAGAAGTACTCTTCTTTGGTTGTCCATCTGACCCTGACTGGCAGGAATGGTGGCCTGTCAACATGTTCCCTCCAGCAAGTTCTTCTCAGCTAGCAAAGAATCTGGGGATCAAGATTGACAACGGTTTGTCGTTGAGATCTCAGATTCTTGGTCTTACTGGAACATGTTTTGGCCTCCTGAGAATGCTTCGTAAGTTTCTTCCTTTGCTCTCAGAAGAGCATAGGAAGACGACGGTGCAGGCCTTGATTGGCTCAAGATTGGATTATTCTAACATCTTATATCTTGGCCTACCGGAATATCTTTTGCAACGGCTGCAGGTAGTCCAGAACTCGGCCGCGCGAGCCATCTTTGGCCTGCATAGGCGAGCTAGTGCCTCCAGTCTCCTACAGTCACTTCACTGGCTTCCGATCCGGAAACGGATAGTTTTCAAGGCCTTGACTTTAGCGCATAAGGCTCTTTATGCTTCGGGTGCGAAATATCTTCAAAAGAGACTTGCTTTCTATCATCTGGCCCGAGCTTTGAGGTCTGAGTCACTGTTTTTGGCCGTAGTTCCCCACATTAAGAAAGCTCGCATTGGAGGGCGTTCTTTCATGTTTCTGGCACCGCAACGCTGGAATGCTTTGCCTTTGGCACTGCGTTGCACCTCCAATCTGCTGACATTCAGGAAGGGCCTCAAAACCTGACTTTTTGCTATTTAAGTTTGGCGCTTCTCATTCCTGTTTGCGCTGTTTCCTGTCTGCTGTGTTGTGTCTTCTGTTTCAGGTGGTTATTATTAAAAGCGCCGGGACACTCTTTTAGAGTAGCCGAGCGCTATATAAGACTAGTTTTAACATAACATAACATAACATAACATAACATAACATAACTGGGTGCCTCTGGCACGCTCGGTTCCTTTACACGGTGCCTGGGTTCTATGCCGGTTTCATCCCGACCTCGTCGCCATTGTAATGATGCCTTTATCCCTATACACTGTGTGCTGGTGCATATGACAGTTCACCAATTAACACTAGACACCTTCTTGGCAGAACAAATCTTCTTTATTCACTCGCGGTAACCGAGCGCCGGGAACATACTCCCGTCTCCCTCTGCCTTCGTGCCCTTTCTCCCTGCGTGCCGCGCTCTAAGCCACGCCCCCTTCCCGGCGTGCCCTGGCTCTAAACACTAGAGCGCAACGCTACAGGGGGCGGAGATAGACTTTTGGCTGAAGCCTTCCTTGTAATCTGTAGATCATACTAATTTCCTCCATTTTAAACCCTTGGATCACATTGCCTTACGCGCCAGCTTGCAGGTGCAGGATGCACGGTGAATAGCTCTCCGAGCTCTCCAAGGAATGGGACCTTTGTTCCACCAGCAAGAATGGCGCAGTCAGTGGCCAGACTGCAGGCGCCTCCTTAGCAATGCACACACAGGGATTGTTCCTTCTCGAGGCCAAGCAAGAAAACTTTAGAAGGTCCGACCGATTCGCGCAAGGAAAATACAAACTCACCTGGCCATCATTTAGTAAGTAAGATAAAACATAGCCCAGCAAGCAGCAGACTCTAACATGATCTTGGACTGTCCAAAACACCACTGACAAGTCCGTCAGCATATAGATAGACCTACTTAATCCAATGTACAAACCGCACCAAACCACCACAATTGCCTTATAGCAACAAGGGCTCCCAGCGGATTCTTCCAGGAGACCTCTGAGCTATCCCGATTCTCCACGCCGAGAGGATTGAAAGGAACAGCATGACGTACTCTTTGCCTCACCTTGCGCGCCCCTTTAACATAAGCACGCCTATTGACAGCAACAGGTTCAACACTACCGTATGGCAGAATCTCATGCACCCCCGCCCGCACATAGTGAAATATAAGGGTTCTCGCTTCAGGAATAACACTTATGGTTCAGTTGTTTTAGGTGTGAATCTCAAGCACACGTTTTCTTGATGTGAAACTCGGTTGCCCAAAACATGCACCTGAGCATGGCTTATTATGAAATACGCTGCATGCCTTCAAGGCCACTATATGACGTATCTGGTTTGGGAGATGCTGAGAGACTGACCGGGGGAACAAGAGCAGCCACTGCAGTAACACACTAGGAATTCGCACACCAAGCATTTGAAGGGTGTTTACCCTCTTTCTGTTTGGCCGAGAAGAATACAGTAAAACCAGAAGTAAATTTGAATTTCGGAGGGTAAAGTCTGCTTTCCAAGCTTTTGTACAATAAAGAAAAATGCTGAACCCTCTTATTGCTAGTGATCTGCTGTCTTTACAGGGAGTGAGCAGATGTGCTTATTATTTGAAGGGTGATGCTCTGTAAAAACGTAGCATAAATATTCTGGTGGGTGGTTAGGATGTTGCTGAGCATTGCTGTGTTCTTTCAAAAATTGCAATTTAGATTTTTTCAGAAGACATCATTAACCATATGACGTGCTCATCTGAGTGTCTAGATTCTGTTATACCAATCTTTTTTCAAAATAACTGAATTTTGCGCTCTGAAGTGTGCCTCAGATTTCAGGGAATCATCTAAAATATGAATAGGTTCAGATGTTTGCTACCAAATCCAAACCATATGTCTTCGGACAAATACACATTCGGGTCTTGGGCAGTTCCAAAATGGGCTCTTTCTGCACATTTTTAGTTCAAGGGAGTGTCCATACTAATTTGAGAGTAACAATGCCGTTTCTTTAAATGTTTTAAAAACAAAAACAAAAGTACTGTCATGAGCAATGCCAATAGCTCTAACTTTAACAATGCCGAGACCGTTGCATTGTAAATGCTTGTTTACCTGTGTTTTGTATCCGCTTAAACTGTATGTTGGCTCTGGGAATTCTTATCCCACAAGCATTATTCAGCCTCGTGGTGAGTACTGCGAGAGTGGCATTGCAAGAGGAGACGGCAGCGATTAACTTGTACAGTGCGGAGTGTGCAGCCAACTGAGAGGGCGGCCTATTTCTCAGTACTTTCAGCCTCCGCATTAGCCATGGAAGCATCTATTATGCTGAGACAGGTTTAAACTTGTGTGAATGCACTTGGTGATTAATTAATCGCTGTGATCGGGGAAATTGCAAGACCGTCCTGAAATTAACGTGGCTGTTCTATGAAGAATCAGCGGGCGGGGGGTGGGGGGGCTAGGGGAAACTGGATATGGAAGGCCTGCACTCTGCCTGGTACTGCACCCTGTGCCTTGAGTGAAATATCCCCAAACCCCGAAGGCATGACAAGCAAACAAAACATGAAAATGACTGGCTACCGAAGCAGCTTTCCAAGCTTTGCTGACTTGTGTCACGCTCCGAGTACAGCATGTGAAGGAAAGACTGACTTGTTTATAGAAAGGCTATAAAGCGAACTAGCTGGCCCATGAGATGCGACGCACATTGGGAACACTCATGGCACGGCTCGCATGCCTTTTCAGTGTCGGGCTAGCTGACCCCCACTCCTGCTGCCTAAGACTTTCCAATGGTTTTGGCATGTGTGAGCATGTTTCAGAAATCAGAGGAGACAGTGGACAGGTTGTGGTTGGAGTCACATTAGGAGTCATAGCATGTTATTGAGCTTAGTTGGCTGGTGAATAGCCTCAACACCCTGCATCTTCACTTACCACAGCTGCTCTATGCCAAATTCCCATAAATACAGGCCAGAGGGTTTAACTTATCAGCACCAGAAGTTTGCATTAGCATTGAGGGAAACAGATCTTTAAACAATGCATTCAAAATAAGGAAAATAATATGTCTGAATGAAGTGCATAGCAGGGTACATGGCACCTGCCCAACTAGAGAGCAGTAGAGAGTGCAACAGAATAGATGCCACCTGCCCAACAGTGACAACAATGAGGAACAAACAGCACAGACACACACACTTTTGCATATAATCACAGTTACAATTGGCAATCCTGACCATTGCTCTGTGTGTCTCATAAAAAATCCAAGGATTGAATGAGCATATCTTCCAATCTACTCTATGAGCTGCTGACAGGCAGTGTGAGAATTATGCACCGCGTTCGGCCTGAACTCCACAGCTCTCAATCATGGCCCACTCACAACACAAACTGACAGAGCTACATAGGAGCAACTCTTTTCGCACTGTCTATTACAACGGAGTAATATGTTACATGAATAACTACAAAAAACACTGTTGGCCTCCTGTGAAGTGTCACTCCTAATTCCTCCTAGTGTGCTGAATTTCATTTTGTTGGCTTTAGGACTCTGTGCACTTTACCACTAGCACTCCCTCTCCCTACAACATGGTGCTATTTGCTTTCACCTGATTGGCACTTTAAGTTTATTTGTACGTCCCTAGATGAGGTGTATCACATGTACCCAGAGCCTGCAGATTAAATGCTACTAGTGGTCTTCAGCACTCATTGTGCCAATCACTAGAGTAGCCTTATTAAACATGTCTGTCAGTGCAGCCTGTTTGCAGTTTTAAACTGCCATTCCGAAATTCAACCTCGTGAAAAAAGCATTTTGCCAGGCCTAAACCATGCCTTTTTAATATATATATATATCACTCCTATGATAGGCCCTCAACAGCCCTATTTAGCCCAAAGATTATTGGCATTATATATAAAAACAGGGAGGTGTCTTTAAGGTGCTCTGCTAGTAAAAACCTCCTACATTTGTCTCTCAATGCTGCTAGGGCCATCTCTCCAAGACACAACATCCACAGCAAAATAGAGACATGGGAAGGGTTCAGCTAGATTACTAGAATTATATTCGTGGTGTTGGTTCCATCTAGTGTCCATGAGTGGTACAGATTGCTATATTTATTTTTGTTTCGGTTTTATATAATTTACCTTCCAATAGCAAACAATGATGTGGGAAGCATAGTATATTCTACATTCTTGATTTGTTTATCCCTCCACTACACATTGATTTTTTTGCATGAAATGAATCATGAACTAATAAAAACTAAATATTCTTTAGAGTGGTGGTTTTTCCATAAAATCTGAAAGACACTTGTGTAACTGCAAATGCATAGTTAACGATTATGCTTCAAAATAAATGTTATCAAACGAATCTGTTCCATCTAAAACTCATTTTACCTTATGCATGTGCATTTTCTCCTGGCCGTCCAGCTACATGACAGCAAGTAGGCTAGGTCACGTAATCCACTCATATTAGTGGAGGATTATGGTGGTTTAAAACATAAAAATGTTCACAAAATTTCCTGAAATTTCTAGGAGAACATTACCCACCCCAACTTCATGTAAAATGTTATTGTATTTGGAGCAATATGCATGGGCAAAAGTACTTAAAAAAAATGTGTGCTGCATTCTACAGCGCGCATTGAAAGGGGAAAATGTCTGTAGTGATGTTTTTTGTGCAGCAAGGTGCCCCTTCCAGCACAAAAACAATCTCCCCATGACGCAGGCAGCCTTGCACCATGGTGCAAGGGTGCCTGCGCAGGCGCATGGCAGCTGTTTGTGTGCCAGCGCAGGGGAGGGCACAGGAATGCGACATATTATTGTAAATCTGTTGCATTCCTGTGCTTTGAAAGTGCTGCAGCCTGGCGCAGCCAAAGATCCCGCGTTGCCAAAGTACTCTAGAAAGAAATCAACAAGCAGCTCACTGTATTCCTGGAACAAAACCACCTCTTGCATGCCTCACAATCAGAATTCCGTGCCAAACACAGCACTGAGACTTTGCTGATCATTGCAAACACTCCTTGACCATTGAGAAATGTTGGCCCTGATCCTCCTCGACCTCTCCGGGGCATTCAACACTCTCCCCAACATCACCCTCATCAACAGACTCTAAAACATACACATACAGCAAGGCGCCCTCAAGTGGATTACCTCCTTCCTTACAGGATGCACACAGAGCATCTGGCTGCCTCCCTTCCCCCCACACCCAAAGACATAATATGTAGCGTGCTACAAGGATCATACCTCAGTCCCACCCAGTTCAACATCTACATGACCTCTCTTGCATGTGTCGTCAGATCCCACGGATTCAACATCACCTCCTATGCAGGTGACATTCATCTGATCTTCTTGCTCACAGTGGACCCCTCCAACACCAAAATTAACTTCACAATGCCATGACCAACGTAGCCAAATGGATGAGAGACAACTTCCTCCAACTCAACTCCAACAAAACGAAGTACTGATCTTTGGGAAGAACCCTTCCACATGGGACCACAGATGGTGCCTTGCTGAACTCAGACGTACATCCACACTGAACAACCATGCACACACACTCTGCATCATTCTCAACAGCCAACTGACCATGAAATGACAAGTCATGCAGTCGCTTCCTTCTGATTCCACACACTTTGTATGCTCTGCAGAATCTTCAGCTGGATCCCAGCCAACACCAGAAAGACCCTCACTCAGGCCTCATCACCTGCTGCCTTAGCTATGTCACTGCCCTCTACGCCAGCATCTCCACTCAGCTCCTCAAAAGACTCTAGACCAGACAGAACGCTACAGTGTGACTCATCCTGGAGCTCCCAAAGTGAACCCACATCATCCTCTACCTGAGAGAAGCACACTGGCTCCCCATCCAAAAGAGAGTCCAGTTCAAGATCCTCACGCACGCCAACAAAACCCTAGACAACCTAGGACCTGCCTACATTAACCTTTGACAGAACTTCCACCAACCTGCTAGACACCTGCGTACCCTTCACTCGCCCTCGTACACACACCCCACATCCGTCTCATCCCCTTCTCCTACACTGGTGCCAAGACCTGAAACAACATTCCCCCCCGATTCCGTACAGCCCTCTTGCTGGTAGACTTCAGAAAGAATCTCAAGTCCTGACTCTTCGATGGAGACAAACGCTCGGATATCCCTAGGGGTGAAAGTGTTCCAATTTACACACTGAAAACAACTGGATTACAGCAAGCAAAAGCCTACAGTGCTCTTGTGAGCACTGATAGAGGCCACTCCCACCAATGCTTGTGAGGCTATGCTGCTGCTCTGACACTGCTTACCAGTACGAGAGCAGTGGCAGGATTGGTTAAGGGAGTTAGCTTGGGCCCTCGAGTTATGAGAGGAGAAGAAAGAGCAATGATGACACAGCAGCAACAACGGTAAGTACTTTTTAATTTTATTTACTTAATTGTTTTCATTTTATAAAAACAAACCCATCTGCTTGCCCCTCCACTTACCCACCACTGAATGGGACTTTGCACACTTTACTCCTGCTAACAGTGCTAAAGTGCTTGTGCTCTCCCTTACAAATAATATAACATTGGTATTCACTTAATTGAACATTTAATTTACCTATGAGTCTGTAGTAAATGGTCCTATATATAGCTAGGGCCTGTAAAATAAATGCTTTCAAGTGGGCAGAATGAGTAAAGTAGCGCTGCAAAACATTTCTCAGGCCTGTCACTACCATTGTAGACCTGCCGCTGCAGTGCTTTTTTAAACTGCCAGACTTGGCAAAATAAACATTTTGCCAGGCCTAAACCCTCTTTTTTTAATGCTTATGAGTCACCGAAAATGAAAGCCCTAAAGACTCGCAGAGCAGAGTACATGGTATTTAAAAAGTAGAACATGTGCACTTCAGTTTTACATGTCCTGGTAGTGAAAACTCTTCAAGGACATTTTTCACTGCAGCAACGCTCTCCCTCCCGTAGGATAATACTGGGTTATTTTTTATTAAATTTAATATATGAAAACTTGAGTTTGGGAACAGGTGTATAAATGCTTCTTCTGCTCATTTGATTTGTAATTTAGATTCCTCTTTCATGGCAACGTCAGATTTTAAATGACTATTCTGAAAATGGCAAATTTTGTAAGTTGGCATTTTTTTGCCTAATGCCTAAACTTAATGTGCTTTCTGCCAGTGTCCAGGGTAAAATTACTGGTAATGGTTCCCCTGTGGTGTGATGTGTATTCCTTCCAGAAATGACACAAAAGGACCTTGGGTGGGGGGAAGGTAGTTCCTGTTCTGAGCAGGATGATCTGCTGGGTTATACCCATCCCTTCCTGAGCTTCAAGCATAGCCTAAGTTCAGAAAATACCTGCTGTGTCACTGGAAAATGCAGTAACACAGCAAGCTTCTGGAGGCCTTTCATTGCAACTGCTCAAATGACTAGCACCAACTGGACTTACCTGAACCCTGCTGCTGTCGTCTGGCTTCTGCTGGAGTGAGTTTAAACCCCCAAGCTGTGGGCTCCAGGTGCTGGACGCTTGACTGGTGTTAGAGTGTACTCCTACAACCCCAAAACTGCAGCAGCTGGACTCCAGGTGAAACACCAGAGTCTCTGGGCTATTTGGAATGAAATTAACTGTCCCCAGCTGCCTCGTGAATGAGAGCAGACTTCAACAACACTAAGGGGCTGATTAAGATGTTTGGAAAGGCTTCGGATGGGATTCGGATTCTGTGAACCCGATTCGGCACCTCTGTTCCCGACCGAATCAGTCACCTTCCTGGATGACCGAGTACAATGCAAAGAAGCCGTTAGGGCTGTCTGAATCAGTTCTGAACAGGATTCAGGCATTTAGAGCCGAATTGTACAGCCCTATGGAGATGGTTTCCGAGCAAGCAAGTACGATGACTGATTCAGACAGCCTTTCTGAATCAGTTTGAAGTGACAACACAGCTGTGGGAATCGGACTTTGGAAGCAGGCCCCCCTTCACCTGTAGACCTCCGGATGGGGCCTGTGGGTGTACCCAAGGGACCCCCCTTCGCAACGAAGAACAGTGTGGCAGGCACAATGGGGTGCAAGGTTTTCCCTACCCCCCCACCCCCCCCCCTTTTTAGGTCTCGCGAGCCAAAGGCTCGAAGAGACATTTTATATGTAGGATTTTCAAAGTGCTACCCACACTTTTGGCTGGCCTAAACCTTGAGTGCACGAGATCACATGCACTGCACAGCTGCTCCTCTGCTAATTGCATTCCCCCCTCCCTTCTCACCCAGTCCTTTGATGCTCTGCTCGATTACTTTCACTTTCGCCGCTTTGACCCTTGCATTCCCCCCTCCCTTCTCACCCAGCCCTTTGATGCTCTGCTTCCATCTCCCTCCTCCCTGGGCGTGAAGGGAGACAGAGACATCCTCCTTAATTGCTGTTTCCCCTCCTGTGGACACGTTATTGATCAGCTCCAAACTCGATACATTGCTCTCAAGTGACCATCTGTCAGAGGAAACAAGCAGCAGGCACTTAAATGACCTCTATACATAATTATGCTTTATTATATGCCACATAATTTTACACCACTCAATGCAACACAATTCCACGCCATGCTACACAATTCTATGTCACATAATTCTACTCCACATCACATAATGCCACTCCACATCATGCCACATAATTTGACAGAACACCACATAATTCAACAAAGTGTAACATAATTCCACTCCTCCCTACATGACTCCACTCCACACAATGGCATTCCACATCACACAATTGCACTCCAAGTTACACATCTGGCCTTCATGCCACACAATTGCTCTCCATGCTGCACAATTCCATGTCTCACAATTCGACTCCACACCACAGAATCCCACGCAACCAAGTTCCATGCAACGTAACTCCACACCACATAATTTCATGCCATATATTACCCCTCCAAGTCACATAATTCCACTCCACCTATTTTCAATCCACTCCATACCACATCATTTCACCCCATGCCACATAATTCCACACCACTCAAGGCCTCGCAGTTCCATGCAACACAATTCCACATCTCATAATTCCACTCATGCCACGAATTTCCACTCACACAATTCCATGCCACATAATTCTACTCCATACCACATAATTCCACTTCAGTGCACAACATATAATTCCACATCATGCCACATACTATGCCACATAATTTCACTCCCTACAACATAATTCCACTCTGTGTCACATAATGCCTCTTCCCTTTCGTGCCACATAATTCAGATCAACATATTTCCACTCAACTCAATTCCTTGCCATGCGACACAATTGCACATCACATAAATCCATGCCACATAATTCTACTATATGCCACACACTTCACTCCACACCACATAATTCCACACCACGTCACATAATTCCACTCCACATCACTTAATCCCACTCCACACAATTGCACTCCATGTCACACAGTGGCACTCCTCACAATTCCATGTCTCAAAATTTCACTCCATGGCACACAATTGCACGCCATACAATTTCACACCACACAATTCCATGCCAAAAAATTCTACGCCACTTAAAGCCAATCCATGGCATGTAATGCCATGCCACACAATTCAAATCAACATAATTCGGCTCCATGCCACATAATTCCACGGCACGTAATTCCACTCAACACCACACAATTCATTACCATGTCACATAATTCCACTCCATGCTATATGATTTCCACTCCACTCAGTGACACTCCATGTCACCCAATTGCACTCCACATCACACAATTGCATTTCACGCCACACAATTCCACGTTGCACAATTCCACTCCAGTCAACACAATTACACTCCATGCAACACAATTCTGAACCACACAATTCAACTCCATGCCACCTAAGTGCACTCCACCCTCATATTTCCAATCCAAGCCACATAATTCCACTCCATGTCGCATAATTCCAATCCTCTCAATGCCGCACAATACCATGCCAAACAATTCCATGCAACACAATTCTTCTCCACATAATTTCACGCCACCTAATTCTACTCTACACCACATAATTCCACTAGTCAACACCCCACAATTCCATGCCACACAATTCAACTCCATCCCACATAATTTCACTCCATGCAACATCACGACTCCACATCATGCTACACAATTCCACTCCATGAGACATAATTCCACTCCATACCACATAATTCCACACTGTACCACCTAAATTTAATCTCCCCAAACCAACATAATTTCACACCACACAATTCCACACCAGGCAATTCCATGCCAGACCATTCCATGCCAGACCATTCCATGTCACATCTCATAATTCTACTCCACGGAGCATAATTCCACTCCTTGCCACCTAATTCTATGCCAAAGCACTTGATTTCACACCATGTCACATAATTCCACTTCACGGCACTGAATTCCTCTCCACACAATTGCACACCACGTCACATAATTGTAGTTCACGCCACACAGTAACATGTCTATCTCAGTGAATGCAAAATAATTCCACTCCACATAATTCCATGCCACATAAAGTGCTCTCCACTTCTCATAAATCCACACCACATAATTCCATTCCATGGCACACAATTGCATGCCACAATTCCATACCACACCCCATAATTCCACACCACATCACATAATTCCACTCCACCCCCATACTTCCTCTCCGCAGAATTGCACTCCATGTCACACAATTGCATACCACACCACACAATTCCATGTCTCACAATTTCCCTCAACACCCCACAATTCTAGGCCACACCACACAAATCCACACCAATTAATTCCATGCCATACCACATAATTACACTCCATGGAACGTAATTCCATGCCACATAATTCCACTCAACTATTAATGAATCCACTCAATAACATAATTCCACTAAGCGGCACATAATTCAAGTCCACCACATAATTTCATTCCATGCCACATATTTCCACTCCATTCCATGACACATACTTCCATTCCTCTCAACACAATTCCATGCCACACAATTCTATGCCACACAATTCCACTCCACACAATTCCACACCACACCATATAATCCTACTTCACGCCATGCCAATTAATTCCACACCACATCCCTTAATTCCACACCATGCCACATAATTTAACTCCAGGTAACATAATTCATTTCCATACAATTGCAGTCTATGCCACACCACGCCAAAGAATTCCACATCTCACAATTCAGCTCCATGCCACACAGTTCCAAGCCACTCAACATACTTTCATGCCACATAATTTCACCCCACACATCATAATTTCACTCTGCATATTTCCACTCTACTTGACAACACGTAATTCTACTCCCCTCTACATTTGCAGAACAAGCATTTGCAATGCAATAGGTCTCGCATTTACGCAAGTTTGAGCTACTCAAATTACAAATAACAATGCCTTTTATTTTTGTTTTCTTTTTTAAAACTTAAATAAAAGGCAGTGTCATTTACAATGCCAATAGCTTAAACTCGCGTGAATGCGAGACCTATTGCATTGCAAATGCTTGTTACTAATGGGAGCCTGTGTTCTTGTTCTGAACACTGACTCCCATTGCAGTCAATTGGAGTCTGATCAAACTGAGTCCGTAAGCATCCAGACACATCTTAATCAGTCGGTAGGACTCCCTAAATACGAATGGTTTGGAAAGCATTCCTAACTCAATTCGGTGGGAATGCTTTCCTGATGACATCGTAATCGGCCCCTAAGATGGGTCCCACATTTAGCTGTCAAATGCAACCTTCCCTATACAGACTCCAGACCTCACAGTATGGAGTTCTTTGCATCATCAATGACCTCCCTGTGTTTCCCACCATCACAAAGTTCAGAAGGTAGGCCAAATTTTCATCCCAATGATGACCATACCACCAACATGAGGTTCCAACTGAGGCCTCGATCTTCTGCAATCTGCCATCAACAAGCCCCTTTCCAGATTTAATCTGCAGCTCAACTGCTGACAACCTCGATGGTGAATGCTTCTGGCATGAAGGTATACTTTCCACTAGAACAAAGCTGGTCTCTGTATCAACATGCGCTTTTTCGAGTCACCTTCACGTTTGACTTTCTACTGGTCCAGTGCGACCAGATAATGGTAATTGGTGCAATGTGTTTTTTGGCATTATTTCTACTAAGAACAATTAGAAATTAATATCTTCTTCTCTTCTAACTGTATTCTAGCAATTTTTCTGTCATTTTATTAATTAGAATTCACTCCATTTTTCTAAATTGGTCTTGTTGTGCTTTCACTTTATTATTGTTCGAGTTCTGCGATGATATTTTACACATTGTTTTTAAGTTAAGACTGACTAGGTTTGTGCAAAGCTACAAGAGAGTTAAGCACAGGTTTATTTAGTTAATTTTGTATCTTATGGATTGCAATTATTACTTGAGTGGAGATCTCACCCCTCCCAACAAATAACCCGGTTCATTACACACGCCACACCGAAATGGGAATAACGACACTAAAACATAGTCATGGTCACAAACATGATATTAGAACAATTGTAGTAGTGTGACCACCTAGATACTGGACATTACAAACATTGTTTACAGTCCTAAACGTTTTGTGATAGCCTAATGCTCCCTGAGTGTTGGTGTCTTGTTTTGTTACAATTGAACTAATGAGAATATCACCCCCGAAATCAATGATTTGTACTTTAAATGTTTGGGACGGAATATAGTGTCCATAATGACTTGGAGCGAGGTGATCACCCTATTGTATTGTGACACTGGTTCCTAAATCCATTTTTGGGGGAAGGCACACCCTGGCAAGATTCATTATCCAACAAAAGTAAAAGGCTGAGAAATCTTCCTACAACTACCACTTTAGCGTATGAGAAAAGGAGACTCACAGCCATAGCTTGTCCCATGTTGATTTATACGAAAGCATGTTCCTTTGAACACACTATATTAATATGTTTCTGAGGTCTCAAATGATTAAGCAATGACGCTGACTGTGACTCTGGAAATAGGTGCACACACCAAGAATGTCATTAAAAAAATTGTTAATAAAGAATGGTTCATTAGAATATTAGGCACTATTCACAGCATCATTTGATAACTCAGCATAATAATGCACTTAAAAAGAATACCAGAATCAGAGCTATTAAATTAAATAGCATTTTGTCATCAATAAAATCAAAATGTTTCAATTGTTGAGTTTGTACTAAAACACTGAATCCCAGTATAACTAGAATATATTCTAGGTATCCGTGTTACTCTTGTTACTGCATAGTAGGTCTTTTAATACAAAGCATAATAGCCAATAGACACATAGGCATACCTGTTAGTAATGGCAAGATAAAGCAGGGTAGGCTTTCAGAGATCTTCATTTCACTTCTTCCATTGATCTTATGAGATGTGCTCTATTGCTAGTGAGTGCTAACCTCCCAGTAGCCCAGAACCCTTGACCCACACTCCTCAGATTACTACTGGACTAGAAAGGACTGTCCCACTTCTCCCTGGACCCAGCTCAAAGAGGCTACACCAATACCTGAACTGCACCAGCTGCGCCCAAGGACCTACAATGAAGACAGTGCCTGCTGTGCCTACTTGTGGAAAAGAGCTCCACGTGTGCCAGGATGGAAGAAGTGACTTCAAGGGCTAAGTGGTTAGCCTTTTGTAAAGCTTCAAGGCCACCAAAAGCTAAGGAACGGTGCAGTCCTCGAGAGCCCAACATGCCTCAATGTCACTGGATGCCCTACTTTTCTTAGGTGTTCCCAAGTCCATGGCAGAGCGAACGTGAACCCTGGTTCCCAGAATGAAAGAAATTGCTTATCTGTAAGCCACCTCTGGACCTGCTGTAACTCTCCAGTTGACAAGTGGTGACTGACCTGCACTCTTCTGCTGCACAGTCAGGAGATTGAGTCCGGAGGCCAGAGATGGCCCTTGAAGTTTCTGGACCCCACAGTGGCCCTAGAAAAACTAACCATCTGTCTTCTGTGCCTTCAACATTTTGGCGTCCTAAACATCTTGCATCCACAGCTTCAGGACAACTTCTTGGCTGGGCCATGTTAAAGGAGAAAAAGACACCATGCACCCTAATACTGCTGGAAGCGGGGTGGAGGGCCAGTCTCTGTGGAACTATGAAAGCAGCCATACTAGCCAGTTGGATAAGAAATGATCAACTGACTACAACAATTTGTTGCATATTTAAAATAGAATTTACTTTCCTTTCTAAAAAATCAGATCTCCGGTTTCCTTCAATAGATTTGTGTTGTTTTGGTGTCAAACTTATGATAAAAATACACTCTATTTTTATACATTGGTGTTGAATTTTTACTGTGTTTTGTTTCTTACTTATTGACTGTTTTGGTACTTCTAAATGCGTTACACTTGTTCCTTTGATTAATCCTAACTGTTCTGTGCTGCTGTCACATAGGACGGAGCAAAGGCTTTTATTAAAGAAACCTATCTGGAAGTCATAAAGATTATCACATTATTACATTGTGAGGTCTCACAACCACACCACATAATAATCCACTTTCCTCCATGGTTGTTTCAGTGGTGGGATCCAGAACTTCTGTTTAGCAGTACCACTCAGCTAGTAAGCAAAGAAATAAAAAATCCTCCAAATTGACATAAGGCAAATATTGTTTTTGATTTTTAATTTGGCCATTTTTAATTGGTTTCCTTTTTCTTTTTCCCAAATTACTTTTGCCTTCTATTTTTGCACTTTTAAAAAAACAAGGGGACCATGGAGTTGGACATGTGCAATCTGTACTCCTTTGAGATCAGTGAGCTGAGGACAAAGTGCCAAGACAGGGGAAGAACTCTAAGCCAATCCACTAGAATAGGAGATTTTATAAAGGCCCTTAGAGTCTGGGAAGAGGTTTGAAAAACCAAATGCTTCCTTGAGGAGAAGGTTACAATAGACAGTGTGGATGGGACCAATCTTAACACACATTCACAGTAGTCTCCCTGACACCCCCTACAATCCCCAGGGCGCTGGAGGTGATTCAAGTTCAGTCATCACAAATGCTTCATAGAGGCCAATTGATAAAGAACTGGTGGCCCAATTCGCACTCATACCCCTGGAGGAAAAGAAGTTTGCCTTGCATAAAAGAGAGAAAGGTCCTCCTGGGTCCATGTTCCAGAAGTAATGGCGGCAGCACATGAGAAGAGGTGTGTGCAAAAGGGATTAGCTGATCCAAGGGTATTGTGCCATTGTTTGTGGTTGAGAACAACATAGTCAAATGGTTTGTTGCATTTGAGAGGGCTTTGAAGATGAGAAAGATAGGTCCACAGTACTGTGTCAACTAGCCCCAATTGTTGAGAGGGATAAGCTATTGCCCTTAAAGGAAGGTGTACCAGAGTCCTACCCCACATGAAGGAAACCCTGATAGCAAAGTGTAGTCCTACCCCAGAGGAGTACAGAAACAGTTCTGAGATGCCCACAGGGATGCACTGCAGTCCTGGCTGATCGTTGGTTGGTTTCCGGGCAATGAAGTTACTACATATGATGGGCTATAAAATTTGATTATTAAAGAGCGCATTTTAAATATTTGTTCCTCAACAAACATAAGCCAGCATCTAGTGGACTCTAAGCTATACAGCTCCAGAGATCAGGACAGTAGGATGGCTGATAAATGGGTATGTACTTGGGTATTCAAAAAGTCCTGTGGAGTTGATCCTAAGAGTAGTTCTTAAAAGGTCTGCCAAATAAGGGGAAGACCCATCCATGTCCAAGGGGGGTGAATATCAGAGAAATAACTATGGCCCTTCAAAGGGTTGGAGTGTTCTTTGACTGTGAGCAGCCAAGGCACGAGAGAGGAGACACAGTTTGCACTAAGAAGCCTCCTATTGGTGGGCGGTACAAGATGACTACCAGTGTAGGGATTGAGAAGGTAATTCACCCACAGGAAATTAGAGGTTATTCCTTAGTTTCCATGGGAGTTGGGTATGTTGAAGCGTTGGCAGCCTTACCTCTCGGCATGATGAAGTATAGGGAATGGCCAGAAATCAACAGTACTAGGGTAGAGTCTCTGAGGGATACAGGTGCCATTAGGACCACTGCAGTGGGTAAACAAATTTCCCCAGAGCAGATTCTCCCAGATCTGTTACACAAGGTAGACAATGCTGACTGTGTATTGTAGAGTTGCATACTAAGGCTATGGTGCACTTTGAGTGGGGAGTGGTGACTAGTCTGACTGGTCTGAAGAAGATAACTGTGTCCCAGGACTTTCCAGTGGAATGTCTGCTGGGGAAATACTTGGAAACCTCTGCTTCAGCAAATGTTGAAAGGAGGACCCATGCAGAAATGTTGAATCACCCTGAATGTGGGAGGGGGGTAACCACCGAAGTCCGAACTACACTTCCGGGAATTAATAATGGCCCAAGCCCATAGCAGCAAAATAACTTGCAATAGGGCTGGGAACCCAGCCTTAGAAAATGGAATCACAAGAAATCACAAGGCCCAAAGGAGAGGGTGCTACCATTAGAGAGCTGCCAAAGGTTGCAGTTTGCAAGGTGTACCTTCTAGGGACTGCTTTTGCCAAGGACTGAGGACCTGTCCAAACTTTGAAGGCCTCCGTCAGGTGAAAGGCAAAAAAAATATGTAGACATAGGTCTACTGGGAAGAAGAAGTGCTGCATTGTGACGCAATGGAGCCCACAACAGATACAAGCAGAAGACCAGTGGTCCTCTAACAATACAGAGCATTCATTCTAAACCTAACATATGACATCCTCCTGGCTTTTCATCTGGGGCAGCCAAAGTCTGGAACAGTTTAGTCATTGATATCTATGTCAGAGAAAGTAAAGGAGTTATGTTGCTCCTGTGTCACCTGCCAACCCAGTGACAAGGCAGAGGAGACATCTAGGGGACCCACAATCCCAATACCTGAGGTTGAGACCCCTTTTTGCTAGGGTAGGGATTAACATTGTTGGTCCTCTAGATCCTCCAAATGCCTGTGGAAACTAATTTTTGTTTGTGGTTGTAAACTTTGCCACCAGATATCCAGAAAACATTTCCCTCAGGACAATCACTGCCCTGCAGTGGCTACAGTCCCGCTTGGCATCTTCACCAGGGTAGGGTCCCCTAAGGAGGTCTGATAGGAGTACCAATTTCATGTTTGTATAAGTGAAAGCTCTGTGGGATAAATGTGGTGTTACTTATAGGTTCACCGCGCCTTGAAAGATTCAACAAAACAATGAAAAACATTATTATGGCTTTTCCTGTTAAACTCTGAAGGAGATGGGATGTTCGCCTACCATGCCTGCTATTTGCCTACACGGAAGTTCTGCAAAAGGGGATGAGTTTCTGCCCCTTCCAGCTTTTGTTTGGGTATCCTGTTATGGTCCCTTGAGTTTGGTTAGAGATGATTGGGAGAAACCCCCTGAAAGAACCCAAACACGATGGAGTGGACTATGTACTAGGCTTGTGGTCTAATAAGGCAGAGTACATGAAGAAGGCAGATACAAATCTGAAGGCCAGCCAGAAGCTTCTGAAACAATGGCATGATCAGAGGTCCTCCCTGGACCAGTCAGGTCAGAGAGCTTGGGTGTTGGAGCCCATGTCTCCCAGTGACTTCCAGGAAAGTGAACTGGACTGTATCTAGTACTAGAGAAGAAAGGAGAGGTCACCTACTTAGTGGACCTACTCACTCCCAGGCACCACATTGGGTGATCCATATTAAATGGCTGACACCACACCCTAGCATGCTGCCATGACTATGCTCCAGGTAACAAATTTTGGAGAGGAAGTAGAAAGTGAGCCTCTACCAGACCCTCTGTCAAGCAGTGTCAAAGATGACTTTGCGGATTAATTTTTGCTTGCCACCCTTATCAAACAACAACAGAAAGACTGTTGCCAGTTGCTGTTCTCCCTAACACCAGGCCAAGCAGAGTGGTGAATCCATGGCATTGATACAGGTGACAGACTTCCTATCAAAAGCAACATTTACAAGTTGTCTGACCAGGTAAAAACTAGCATCAGTCGGGTCTGATTGATCCCACAGTAGTCCTTGGGCAAGCTTAATGGGGGTAATGCCGAAGCCCAAAGGGTGTGAAAATAGAAATGAGATTCTGTGCATACTATAAAGGTCTTAATGCAGTCTTCAAGACTGATGCTCACCTCATCCCAAGATTTGATGAGCTCATTGATAAATTGGGGGTTTGCTAAGTACCTAAGCACTTTAGATTGACTTCAGGTTACTGGCAGTTAGTCCTCACCAAGGAAGCAAAGGAGAAGTCTTCTTTTTCAACTCAAGAGGGACAGGTTTGGTGATTCCAAAGGTTGGCAAACCAGTTTCTGTCTGTGTTTGAAACATTTGGGGAATCATATGTAGATGATACTGATATATCGCCTCCACCTAGGAAGAATACCTGACACACCTAAAGGCAGCAGGCAGGCCTCACTTATATAGCAATCAGATGCCCAATAGGGCAGGGTTCTGTTGTGTACCTGGACCAGCTTGTAGGTAGAGGGCATGTACAGCCTCACCAGCCCAAGATTCAGATAATTCTGGCCTTGGAGCCTCCCGAGACTCAAATCTAGGTAAGGCCTTTCTGGGCTTGACTGGGTATTAAAGGGACATTTTGGAAGGTGTATGGCACACTATTTTGCACCTCACCTCTGAAAGAACCCCCTTCAAGTAAAAACCAAAAAGTCAATTGGTATACAAAGTGTTGGAAGGCCATATGTATAACACCTGTCCTACAAGAGCTTGACTCCAGTAGAGAGTTCATTGTCCAGTCAGATGCTTTAGACCATAGGATTAGGGCAGAGTTATTAAAGGTAAATGATGAGGGGCAGGAACAAACTGTTGCCCTTATTAGTAGCCAACTCCTCCCCAGAGAGCTCAGTTGGAGTGGCATTGGGAGGGAAGGCTTTGCTCTGGTTTGGTAGATGAAGAAGTTGAAACTCTACTTGTATGGGACTCACTTCAAAGGTCCAACTGACCTCTTAGATGGCTCATGCAGATGAGAGGAGAGATCCCCAAACTGTTGAGGTGATCCATTTTCCTACAGGAAATTGACTTTACAGTGGAACATAGACCTGGTAGTGACCATGCCAATGCAAATGGCCTTTACAGGTTATTCCATTTAGATGATAATAACTACCAAGATAATGGTAACAACTTTAACCTTGAGGGGTCTGTGAGGGAAAGGGCCTCTTTTGGTATACTCACCCACGTATTTGGACTGATCCTGCTCGTTGTTGCTACCCTGTAGTGCACTGGGTTCTGCTGTTCAGGCCCCACTGCATGTGCTCCGACCCCCCAAGTACTTGTAAACTTGCCTAATACCTGATTGACTCCTTTAACTTACTTATAAGTCCCTAGTATATGGTGCAAGCTGTACCCAGGGCTAGTAAGTTAAATGTCACTAACAGACTAGAACACTTATTTGTGCCACAATTTCAGTGACATGGTGAAAACGTGATTCAAACCTCCTACTGCAGTCTAGTCAGGAAGCATTAAACTTGCCAGCTTGGCAAGGTAAAATAATCCTTTTTGCCTAGCCAAAACCTTCCTCTTTACTATTAATGAGACACCCATAAGGGAGGCCTTAGTAATCCTCCTGCAAGGGCATGCTGCTTTTGTTTTCAACATGACAGTGAAAACACAAAAGTTCTTCTTTTATTGAAACATGTCGGTGGTCCAAGTGAGTAACATATAATTTCGCTAGCCACACTCTGCTATGTGCAAACGTTAATTTGGGACCACCAAAGTATCAAATTAATCATGACAATAAACCCGACTCCTTGCTGAGGTTGGATTTATGACAACTTTCAAAAGAAAGGTGGCTTAAGAAAGTCCCAACTTTGCTGCCCAATCCTTTTTCCTGACAATCTGCAGCAGTCGTCACCCAAGACAACATGCTGCTATCATTCTAGGAAGTATGAAGTGTTTCCACGAACATGAAACAGAGAGAATTGTTGGAGGAAGGCAATGTACCCTCCTCCAGCAGGGTGATTACAGGACAATGGCCAGCATTCAAAGTGGCTCCCACCTCAGTAAAGCAAATGGTAATCACACCTTTGCCTGCCTGCTTCTTTGTATAGGTAGACAGGCTGGCATCTACTCCAGTGGAGGAAAACCTGTTGCAAAACTCGGTATGCTTGGTCTCCCCAGCGGTATTCCTAAGGCTCCTCATCAGAGATGAAGGCTTGCTCCAAACCCTCAAAGCAGTGATGTAAAGTGGGAATAGTTACCCCACCGGAACTATAGCCCTTTTTGCTAGTCAGTCCTCTCCTCCGACACATCCGAAGATGGCATAAGAGTGGCCGCCACAGTCCTCCGATCACTACTAGACTGGACTGGAACGAAGACATAAGGACGAGCCTGCTGCACCCTTTACCCTACAAAATAAAACTGCACTGCACCTGCTTCACCTGAGGGTACCACAAAGAAGACTGTCCCTAGTTATGGAAAAGTGATCCACTTGTGCCGGAAGAAGTGACTCCAGTGGCCAGGTGCCAAGCCTCATTTAGATCTTTAGACCACCAAAAGGTAAAGAACCCTGGGGCATATCAGCAACAACTAGCGTGAGGATAATTATCGCCGGGTAACGTGGATTTTTATCGCTGAGATAGCGTGCTATTAGCAACGCTTATCTCCTCAGCGATAACAATCCTCAAGCTAGCTGCCTAACATGAGATTATCGCTGGAAACCCAGCGATAATCTCACGTAGTGTGGCGTTAGCTTGCTGATAGGGACTCACAAACTTAGCCATGATATCCACCTTCCATAGGATATCATGGCTAAGTCAGTCCTGAAGCAGGCATAAGGAAAGTAGCGATAACAGGGGTTATCGCTACTTTTCCTGACGCTTTGCTTCATAGCGTGGGGCTTGATAATAGGAGAAATGTCGCTTAGCGACATTTCTCCTGTCATGTTAGGTCAGGAACGCCCACTTTGCATCTCATTAGAGATGCAAAGCTGGGCGTTAGGAATCCTGGCGCTAAAGCAAGGTTTCACGCGTTAGCGTGGCCTTGCTAATTAGGCGATAAAATTATCGCCACTTTTCAGCCGAAAACGGCCGCGAAAGCGCCGATCATTTTTTATGGCCAGCTTGTAAATATGCCCCCATGTACTCCGCAAGAGCTCAGTGGCCCAGGGACACCTGAACACCACATGAAGCAAATGTGACTGCTCTAAAACAGATTCCGACCTTCTTGATGTGTCACCAATTCTGTGGAATCCGAAGTCGAAGTGGACTCTGGTTTTCCGAAAGAAAAAAAATGCTTACCTGCGAGCACCTGCTGGACCTGCTGTAACTGGGAGACCAGCTGGCAAGTGGCGTAGCCATACTAGCCAGTTGGTGAAGAACTGCTCAACCAATTTACAGATTTTATTGATTCTTTAAAAATAATTTACTTACTTTTGAAAAATAGTATCGGCAGTTTCGCTTGATTTTTTTGTCCTTCTAGGATAAACAAACATTATTTATATAAATTGGTGTCTGAGTTTTTTTGTGTTGTGTTTATTATTTAACTATTTTGTTACTTTTAGACACTTTATGCTTGTTCTTTTGATTAAGCCTGACTGTTGTGTTCCAAAGCTACCCTGTTTTAAGCTAAGGGTTTTAGTGAGGAAACCTAACTGGACCCACTAAAGATTGTGATGTTAACATGTGCACAACCACACCACACTTTCCTGTAGCAATCAAGCTGTTATTTTCGCAAGAGATATACATACAAATCATTGAATATATTCACCACATGGCACACTATGTAGAGGCATTGTTCTGCTTGACCTCTAGGCAGCCTTTGACATGATTGAAAATCATTGAATTCCTGGAGTTATAAGCGGGTTTTCCTTCATACTGCAGCACCCGCAATAAGCAATTCAGAATAAAAAATTCAAGCCATTATTTGTGTCTGTCCAGCAATGGTCGAGGTCTCACAGAGATAAATTAAAACTGCCTCCTTAGTCAACATCCTCTCAACACCACTGCATAATTTTTTTGGACATCACACTGCACCATCTCTACAAACTGACGCATTGGGTCCAATGCATCAGTTTGTAGAGCCCTGCGTTTCTGTGCCTGGTAAAATGCACGCCGGTTCGGCGTTCCCACAGGTCTCAACTGGCCCTAGAATTTGGAACAGCTCATAAATTGAGGAAATAACACTTGCCACTTTAATCTAGTAATTTTCCTTGTGTAGTTACAACTCTTTGTGACCACCCCCCTGATCACAGTGGAGTAGCTAGCCCCGTGGGCTCCCGTGGCAGTCTCTGCCTTTGCCACTCGCAACAGCCACAGTGAAGAGCGGGGGGATGAGGGGGGGCTGGTGAATATTTCATCCGTTTGCCGCCTTGAGGCAAATGCATCGAGGAGCGGGAGGGATGTGGGCTTGCTGTTGACGCCCAGAGAAAACAAACAAAAACAATCAGGGCAAAAATCTAAAGATGTTCATTTCCTTCATGATCCGCACCCCAGCAGAAGATAAGTAGAACTACACACCCCAAGGGAGGTCTTATTACTAAGCTGGAAAAACTAGAAGTGTGTGAAACACTGCAGCAGAGTATTTATGCAAAATTACGTGAAATTATTCAAAATGTATCTTGTACTGAAAAAAATAACAAAATTGCCAATTCGGGTAAAAATTCAACTCAAAAATGTAATTTCAAGTTGAATTCTGATTGCTTGTGTTCAAAACACTGCTGCTCATATTTATGAATGGTCCTCTGGAGGAATTGCTATTCACACATTTTCTTGGCAGAACAAATCTGCTTTATTCACTCGCGGTAACCGAGCACCGGGAACACACTCCCGTCTCCCTCTGCCTTCGCGCCCTTTCTCCTTGCGCGCCACGCTCTAAGCCACGCCCCCTTCCAGGCGTGCCCTGGCTCTAAACACTAGAACGCAACGCTACATATCTCCCCCTTTTAACGTCTTTAACAACAACAAATTCGGAGCACCCACCTTATGGTTCAGTCTTACTTGGGTTGCGTTTCACAGTCCTCAAAACCTTCTTGGCATCTTGACCTCTCTGCCCGATCTTGTATAGTACTGTCCCTTCTCTGGAGCCACTTGTTCCTTTCTGGCCGGGGATCCCCCTCCGGTTGCACCATCTCCTTGCTCCACTTCTACTTGCTCCAGAGTCTCCTCCTCCGTGTGGTGCTCCTTTAAGTTATTTTCCAACGCTCAGGCTCTGGCTCTCCCCCCTTCTCCCGGGGACTTTTGGCTTGGTTCTTCCTCGGCTTCACAGTCCTCCCTTTCCGGTGTCTCCTCCTTCGTGGGACCCTGTGTCCTTCTATCCTCCGGTACGTCCCATTTCTCTATTTTGTTGCATTTTGCCATTCTGTCCTGCGACCATACCTTTCCGTCGCTCAATAATGCCGACCTGGTGTACGTTTCTATGACCTGCAGCGGCGGGCTGAATTTGCTCTCTCCTTTTCTTTTCAGCGTGGCCTGTTTTACTCTCACCCACTCTCCCCTCTCCAGGGTCACCCCTTTAGTGTTCCGTCGTTTGTTATAGTACTCTGTGTATATTGCCTGTGCCTTGTCCAGGTTGCGCCTCACTACTGCTGGCGACTATTTACTTTGTATCATTATGTGTTTCCATGCGACATTGTCCTTTGTAAGGGTTCCCGTCCTCTCAATATCTTGAACGGGCTGTACCCTGTGCTGGTCGGGGTAATGCGGTACGCCCAGAGCATGCATTGTAGTGCCTTCTCCCACTGCAACCCTGCACTGATGGCCGCTTGTATGAACCCCATTATTAATCGATTAAATCTTTCGGCCTGTCCATTTCCAGCCGGGTGGTAGATTGGAGTATGTTTGACCTCGATTCCGTTCCTGGACATGAAAGCGTTCCATTTCTCCGAAACAAATTGTGGTCCATTGTCACATGTTATTACTTTGGGTATTCCTTCCCTCAGAAACGTGGCTGTGAGGAATGCTAACACCGTCTCTGTCGCAGACCTCCACTTCAGGCCATTTCGAGTATCTGTCCACCGCCACAATGAGGTACTTGGGTACTCCCTCCGCGTTCAGGGCTGGGCCTAGGATGTCCACTGACAGCATTTCCCAGGGACTCGACTCCCTTGCGAACTTTCCCAGTGGTGGTCGCAGTAGGGTTTGTGTCTTGTGCATTGTTCACATGTCCTGACATAACTTTCCATTTGAGCATCCATGGCTGGCCACCAGTACGCCTGCTTCGCTCTTGCCTTTGTTTTCAAGATCCCTAGATGTCCTTCGTGTAGGATGGCTAAGAGATGGGTCCCCATGGAGCACGGAGGGACCACCTTGTCCGCTCTCAATAGAAACACAGGATTGTCTCCAATGGACATCTCCTCTCTCACTTCCCAGTACTTTCGCAGCTCCCTATCTAGGTGCCTTTTTTCCGGCCACCCGTGTGTCACACAGCCCTTCACTGTGTTCAGGGTTTCGTCCGCCGTGTATGCCTCTTCCCATTCCTGGATGCTGACCACCCCTTCATGGTCCTGTGTAACTGCGACCACATACTCTTCCCATTCCAAAGGTTCTCCGCCTTCCGCGGGTTCCATGGCCGCTGCCCTGCTCAAGAAATCCGCCACCTTGTTTCTAGATCTGGGGATGTACTCCACATCGTACACGTAGTCCAGCAATCTCAAACTCATCCTTGCGATCCGAGGCGTCGCATGCGCGTGCCCACTCAAGGTCAATACTTTCACCAGGGGCTTGTGGTCGGTGCGGAGCAGGAATTTCGCCCCCCATACGTACTGCCTGAACCGTTCCATCGCCCACACCGTGGCTAGCATCTCTTTCTCTATGACGCTGTATTTTTCCTCGTTCGCTGCTAGAGCTCTTAAAGCGAAGCTGACGGTGGTGACTTCTCCGCCTCGGGCCTTCTGCATCAGGACGGCCCCTAGACCCCTGTCACTGGCATCCGTGGTCAGTATGGACAAAGAATCTCGATCGAACCCTTCCAAGGGGACAGCTGTGCAGATGTCTTGCTTTGCCCTCTCGAATTCCAATTGCTCCTCCTGTGTCCACTTGAATGCCGTTTTTTCCTTCAGGAGTTGCCGCATGTTGTGCGTCTTGGTCGCGAAGTGCGGGACGAACTTGCTGTAAAATTCAGCCATGCCCAAGAAGGAGCGAACATCCTCTTTCCTCATCGACGTGGGTGCGTCTTTTATGGCCGCCATGTTTGCTCTTTTCGGTTCTATGCCCCTTCCGCTGATCTCGTGGCCCAGGTAGGTCACTGAGTTGACTCCGAACATGCATTTCTGCCATTCCGCTGTGAGGCCATTTTGGGCGAGGATCGCCAGCACCGTGTGTAGTTTCTTGTCTTGATCTTCCTGGGATTTCCCCATCACTAGGATGTCATCCTGGAAGTATTGGACACCTTCCACTTTTTGGAACAACCTGTGCATCAGTTTTTGGAAAACCGCTGCTGCGGATGCAAGACCGAAAGGCATCCTGAGAAATTTGTAGCACCCAAACGGCGTGATGAACGACGTCAGATGATTGCAGGAGGCATGCAATGCAATTTGGTGATACGCAGAGGTGAGATCTATGGTGGAGAACCACTTGACTCCCTTGGTCATCGCTAACATCTCACTTATCCTGGGTAGGGGGAACTTGTCCACTAGAATGTTCTTGTTGAGCTCCCTCTGGTCCACGCATAGTCTCACCTTCCCGTTGGGTTTCTGGGCAACCACCAATGGCGCCAGCCACTCAGCGCTCTCTATCGCCTCTATGACTCCGTTTGCTTCTAGCCGCCTCAATTCTTCCTGAACTGCCTCCCTGCTTCTGAAGGGAATATTGCGGGCTCTGTGACTCACTGGTTTGGCTCCCTCCTTGAGTCGTATCTTGTGTGTGAATTTTGTCATCTTCCCGATGGTTCCTTTGAACACCTCGGGGTACGCCTCCATCCACTTGCCTTCCTCTCGCGGTGGCTTGGTCTCAATTAGCATTATTTGTTTGGAGCCTCCCGGGTTGAGCTGTATGCCCAAGTTCCCTTGGTCCTTCCACCCCAGTACGGAGGGTCCTTTCTCTGCTACGTACAGCTTCCCTTCTGCTCTGCGCCCTCTGAACTCGAACATCAGCTTGCGATAACCCACCATGGGTATTGGCTCTCCGGTGAACGTGACCGGGTGGATATCGGTGGGTAGTAGTTCGTCTCCGACTTTGGAACTAAATTCGTTTTTCCACACTGCCCTCTGGATGATCGTGTACGGGGAGCCCGAGTCTGCCACTATGTGCACTTGTACTCCGCCGATCGTCATCTGTAGTACTGGTTTCTTGGTCCGTATGCAGTTCACTCCCAGTACTTGATCATCTATACATAAGAACTCGTCTTCTTCGTCTTCTTCCGCTTGGGGCTCTTCTTCCCCCTCTGGGTCTTGTGCTACGTACTTCACGTCTCCTCTGCCAAGTTTTCGCCTGCACACCTTCTCGTAGTGCTCTACTATTTTGCAGTACGCGCACCTGGCGCGAAATGCGGGGCAAACCTTGTTGTTGCCTTGGTGTGATTGGCTGCCACACCTGTAGCACCCCTTCTTCCTCTCTTCCGGTGGCTTCTGGTCCTTCACAGTCCTTTGCGGTAATCTCCTTTGCTGCCACCTGCCGCTTGAAGCCTGTTGTTTTGGAGCGTCTGGTCGGTCCCCATCTATTACCTTGCAGACTGGCGTGCGGTCGTTCCCTTCTCTTTTGGCTGCTTCTGCACATCGTTTAGATAGTTCAGCCTTCTTCACTAGCACTACCACTTCCTTTAGCGGGGCATCCCCATTGACCCACAGTTTCTCCTGTATGGCCGTGTTGGTGGTGTGCATGATAATCTGATCTCTAATCAGTTTGTCGTGAAGCGCGCCGAATTTGCACGTTACCGCCATCTTCTGTAGCGCCACGACGTACTCATCCACTGATTCTCCCTTGACCTGTTTTCTCTGGAAGAAGTTGCATCTGTCGATGGCCATGCACACCACCGGCCTGTAGTGAGCGTCTAAGTCTTCCAGCGCGTGTTTAAACACTTCTGTATCCGCTGCTGCCCTGGTCTCTTTTACCAGACTGTCGTATACCCTGATGCCCTCCGGGCCTAGGTTGTGTAGGAGTATCTTCTTTTTCCTGGCGCTTGAGAACTCTCCTTCACTCTCTTCCTCCAGGGCTACAATGTAGTTCAGGAAGTACCATTTCCAGTCTTCCCAGGGCATCGCCGGGTCTCCTCTTTTCGGCAGGAATGGTACTAAGTTGGTGAGAGACGTTGTTTGTGCGCACTTCCTGCCCCTCTCGCCGTGGGCTGTACTGTCCCTGTCGTCTTCCCCTGGAGGACTCCCTGGCGTGTGTCTCCCTCTCTGGACGCTCTCTCGCGTGGGCGAAAGGCTGTCTTGCCCCCTCTGTGAAGGCCATGGGGTCGCCAGGTCTGTCTCTGTCTTCCCCCGTGGGCACTGGGTAGCTGTTGGTGCCCCCTCGTGCTATGGCGTCGCTTCTCCCGCTAAGTCGCTCAGGTGCCGCGGTACTGCTGGCTTCTGTGCGTCCTGGTGATGCTCCACCCCGGTGTGGCTCCTTCCTCTAGGTGCGCCTTGTGCCTGTCGGTGTGCTGCGGCACCTTACCCGGTCTGGCCTCCTGTGCCTGTGGCCTCCTCGCGCCTCTGGCCGCCCTGTTCGCCGTGGCTGTCGCACTCTGCGCTTCCGGGCTGCTGGTGACTACTGGCTGTTGTCCCTGGTGCAGGGTGACTTGGTGCCTCTGTTGTCCCTGGTGCAGGGTGACTGGGTAACGGTCCTTTCTACTACCTGCCTTTAGATGCACGTTTGCAGCGCAGCGCTATTTGGACATCTGTAGATTTTTAAATTTTTCCTGTTAGCATATTTTTGTTTGTTTAATTTTCTTATCCCTGGGTTTTACCTGGCTGTTTGTCCTCTAACTTGCACAATAATCTGTCAGTGCACCGCTGTTTGGCGGGTCCTTGTCCTCGGGGGGAAGCCGGGGAATATTTGGCGGCCATTTTGGGTTGGGGTTCGGCGGGCCATTGTCGGGCGCCATACTGGTGGTGGAGGCGTGCAGCACATGCGCGGACGGGGTACTTTAGGCGGGCAGTTGATCGGGTCAGCTGGAATAGGTAATGGTCCTTTCTACTACCTGCCTTTAGATGCACTTTTGCAGCGCAGCGCTATTTGGACATCTGTATATTTTTAAATTTTTCCTGTTAGCATATTTTTGTTTGTTTAATTTTCTTATCCCTGGGTTTTACCTGGCTGTTTGTCCTCTAACTTGCACAATGATCTGTCAGTGCACCGCTGTTTGGCGGGTCCTTGTCCTCGGGGGGAAGCCGGGGAATATTTGGCGGCCATTTTGGGTTGGGGTTCGGCGGCCCATTGTCGGGCACCATACTGGTGGTGGAGGCGTGCAGCACATGCGCGGACGGGGTACTTTAGGCGGGCAGTTGATCGGGTCAGCTGGAATAGGTAACGGTCCTTTCTACTGCCTGCCTTTAGATGCACGTTTGCAGCGCAGCGCTATTTGGACATCTGTAGATTTTTAAATTTTTCCTGTTAGCATATTTTTGTTTGTTTAATTTTCTTATCCCTGGGTTTTACCTGGCTGTTTGTCCTCTAACTTGCACAATAATCTGTCAGTGCACGGCTGTTTGGCAGGTCCTTGTCCTCGGGGGAAAGCCGGGGGATATTTGGCGGCCATTTTGGGTTGGGGTTCGGCGGGCCATTGTCGGGCGCCATACTGGTGGTGGAGGCGTGCAGCACATGCGCGGACGGGGTACTTTAGGCGGGCAGTTGATCGGGTCAGCTGGAATAGGTAACGGTCCTTTCTACTGCCTGCCTTTAGATGCACGTTTGCAGCACAGCGCTATTTGGACATCTGTAGACTTTTAAATTTTTCCTGTTAGCATATTTTTGTTTGTTTAATTTTCTTATCCCTGGGTTTTACCTGGCTGTTTGTCCTCTAACTTGCACAATAATCTGTCAGTGCACCGCTGTTTGGCGGGTCCTTGTCCTCGGGGGGAAGCCGGTGGATATTTGGCGGCCATTTTGGGTTGGGGTTCAGCGGGCCATTGTCGGGCGCCATACTGGTGGTGGAGGCGTGCAGCACATGCGCGGACGGGGTATTTTAGGCGGGCAGTTGATCGGGTCAGCTGGAATAGGTAACGGTCCTTTCTACTGCCTGCCTTTAGATGCACGTTTGCAGCGCAGCGCTATTTGGACATCTGTAGATTTTTACATTTTTCCTGTTAGCATATTTTTGTTTGTTTAATTTTCTTATCCCTGGGTTTTACCTGGCTGTTTGTCCTCTAACTTGCACAATAATCTGTCAGTGCACCGCTGTTTGGCGGGTCCTTGTCCTCGGGGGGAAGCCGGGGGATATTTGGCGGCCATTTTGGGTTGGGGTTCGGCGGGCCATTGTCGGGCGCCATACTGGTGGTGGAGGCGTGCAGCACATACGGGGTACTTCAGCCAGCCACTTGAACGCGCAGCGGTGACGCGCAGTGGTGGGCGCCCTCTCTGCGCCTGAGTCGCGCCAGAGTCCTGCCCGTCTGAGCTCGTCAGCGTCTCGGAGGCGACCGGAGCGTTGGAGTCGTTAGTCTCGTACTCCTCAGTACAACCATCTGCTGCTGGCATAATGGTATGTTATACGGCGCATGTGCTGCGCTCTCTACAGAGGGTGTCCTGTACCTGTCGCAGAGTTTTTCCTGGGCGGTATAGGGGGAAGAAGCGATGCCCTGGCTGTGGGTGGCTTCCTAATACGGCCACGGCCCTCATATCAAACGAGGAAGTGGGTTGTTTAAGACATTTGTTTCTCCTTCTTAACACTAGATCCCTGCGCAGACACGCGCAGGATATTTACGATCTTCTAGCCACCGAAAAGCCGCTTTGTTTAATGCTGACTGAGACCTGGTTGGGGGATTCCTCCAACCCTGATATAGCTGTAGCAATTCCTCCAGACTACAATATCTACCGTCAAGACAGATCGGGCGGGAGGGGCGGGGGTATGGCTCTTGTAGTGAACAAATCGGTTGCATGTTCCATCATCCCTACAGATGCCATCACAGGATCTGAATCCCTCGCCTTTTCCCTAGCTTTGGCGCCCCATCATTCGTTCAAAGGGCTGTTAGTTTATAGACCTCCTGGCCCGGTGGGTTCTTTCTTTGATGAGCTCCAGTCGATAATTGCTGTGCTTGCTCTTAGAGCTCAGCACTGTGTTTTGGCCGGGGATTTTAACTTTCATATGGAAGATGGATTAGATTCCGATACGATGAATGTGAGAAGTTGGCCTGGTATATGCTGTTCACTAGTTCTAGTGACCACCTTGTACCATGCCAAGCAACCCTTATGGTGTGGTTGTAAGTCAACCTTTTTGGACTAGCTGCCCTAGTGGTAGCGTAGGCTAAGCAGTCTTTGAGGCTAAACTCGTGATGCGTGTTAAGCAAGCTGTTTTACCAATAGTAACCCCCTTTTATACCACTGAAAGGACACCACACAGATATATATTCAAAATATATATGTATTTATTTCTCAAAGTAACCCCTAGTCTCTTTATGAGCACAGGAGCACAAATCGTCAAACAAGATTATCACAGAATACACAGAAGTTGCACTTTATATGGATAGGCCCTGGTGGCCACTCGAACCATATACTAAAATAGTGGTATAAGTACCACGAACAGAAAAGGAAAAAGGCCTAGGGCCTCTAGAATCGCTGGGCCTACAAGGAGCTAACGTCAGTTAGTGACCAGGAGGTCCACGGGTGGCGTGTGCAGAGCAAATAGTCACACGCGTGCTCCCATAGGTTTCAATGGGTGCGTAAAAAGTACAAAGTTACTGCAAAAGGAATCTTCCGGATGACCTAGGAACTTAAGATTTGGAACACAGGCACTAGAGATGTAATACTACACTTGGGCACCGGAGTGCCAGCTTTACCTCACCCACAGGAAGCGGGTGCATAGGCCTCGAAGTGCGTCGGGTTTCTTCTATCGGTTCCGTGGGGCCTGTAGACAAAAGTGCTGCAGGCGGTCGGTCGGGAAGAGATGCAGTGGATCCAAGAGTGGATCGGAGATGTTGAAGACCTGTAAGCAGAGGGGACAGTGTTCACAGTCACTAGCCAGTGACCAGCGTGGCACCAGGTGGGTACCAGGCGATGTCGGGTGCAAACAGGAAGGAAGGTGTAGCTTGACTCTGCAGCCACGTGGTCCCTGAAGGTCGACGACGTCCAGGAGTCGAGTCACGAGCTGTCCCACGCAGGCTCTCGCTGTCGGCGGTGTCGGCGACTTGATCGAAGCAAACAAGCCTTGGCAAAAGCAATTGTTGTAGGCAAGGAGATAAGCTGATGGTTCTGACCAGCAAGGTCAGAGGAACTGCTCCTTTGGAGGGGAGCAAGGGCCAGTCTGGGGCAACCAGACCAGCGGTGTTTGTTGTAGATTTCGTCGCCAAGATGGCCACTAGCCAGCGGGCCAGCAACCGGTTAGGCGCGTCGAGTGGCAAAATGCAGAAGGGCCCCACGCAGATCGTGGAGATGCTGGAGGGCTCACCTTTGGTGCAGATGCTGCTCGAGGGTTGGGCTTCTCAGGACCCAAAGCACAACTTGGAGGGAGCCTCGGTTGTTGCACTGGTCAGCTTGTCGTAGTCGTTTCAAGATGGCTGGCTCCACGTGTCTCGGTGCCTCCACGGGTCTCCTCTTTGCAGGGACTGTGGATCGGGCGGTGAGAGGTCTGGAGGTCCAGGTCTTGTCAGTCTCTGGGCTCGGGCTCCGGCGGGAGGCGGCGGCAAAGCAGACGTTGATTCGCTGGATGGTGCTTGCGTTAGCAAGGTGGTCACTCCCTGACCACAGGGGAGATTGGCTTCAGTCCTCTGTGCAGCAGAGCGTCGAAGTTCCCGTCTTCTTCTTAGTTTTAAGTTGATTCCAGGATGTCTGAAGTCTTAGGACACAGCTCCTACCTTTAAGCGGATTCTAGGGGCCGGACTACCTGCTAGGTCCCTCCCTATGGGTGGGACCAGGAAGGGGGGTGGTTACACCCCCAATCCTTTGTCCAGCTCGCCCCAGGCCCGGGACTGGTGTGCCCCAGGACCGGTTTGAACTGGCATATGCACCGAGGCTCCTTGTGAGCCACAGGCATGTCTGGTTTCTTTCAAGCCCTACCTGACCAATACACAAAATCCTGTCTGGGGTGGTGCACGCACCTCCCCTGGCAGGAAACCCTTTGTCCACACCTCCCAAGCTGGAAGGACTCCCAGCAGCAGGAGGGCAGACTTGTGTCTGTGGTGGCAGCATCCATTTTGTGGAGCTGAGGCTATGTCTGATTTTACCCGGGTTTCAGGTACTGTACATGTCGTGTCCCTCTAGAAGGGTGGAATGCTAACCCCGTCGCCAGAATTGGCGAGGGGTTAGTATTCCAATTCGTATGACACCTTACTCGACATGTTTTGATAAAGCCAAACCAAAGATAGCATTTAACCGCGAGGTTCATAATGCACTTAAGAGTATATGGTATGACGATATCTGGAAACAGTAGAAGGAAGCTGTTCCGACCACTGCAGACAGGCTCAGCTCATGCCAGAGCACCATCTCACATGGAACCAAGCACTCTGCCTTCAGGATTGTTAAGGCCTGCCATAGGAGTGACTTATAGGTTACCAGGTGTCCCATTTAAGGTTAGGTATAGGTATACTACACCTAAGTAAGAGGTGATTACACCAACTTACCCCAGCTGAGTGATCAGCCAGTTGTGTCAAATTGTTAGGCCAAGCCTGGGGTGGCATAATACATGCTGCAGCCCTTGGCAGGCCTTGGGTACACCAATGCCCTGGGTACCTAGTGTACACTGGTACAGGGGCTGACAGGGTGATCCACTTCCAATTGGTTATGCACCTAGGGTGCATAGTTTTAATTTAGTAGAGAGAACAGCAGGCTGGGGGTCTGATTGGCAGGCCCACAGCCTCAATATGTCAAAAACCAGTGAAGCAAAAAGCAAAAATTTGGGGTGACCATAGGATAGCAGACCCTACTCTCCTACATAACCCCCCCCCAAACGCTGGGACATTAAACTAGCCTTGACCAGTCTCGTCTTCATGTCCTAAGTGGAAGTACCTGGAGAGACCATCTGCATTCCCATGGTCAGTACCTGGCCGGTGCTCCACTGTAAAGTCCATCCCCTGTAGGGAAATGGACCACCTAAGCAGTTTGGGGTTTTCACCCTTCATCTGATTTAGCCACAAGAGGGGCTTATGGTCGGTCTGAATCTTGAAGTGAGTGCCAAACAAGTATGGCCTCAGCTTCTTCAGGGCCCACACCACAGCAAAGGCCTCCCTCTCAATAGCTGACCAATTCTTCTCTCTGGGGGTCAACCTTCTGCTAATAAAAGCAATGGGTTGGTCTTGACCATCTACATTAAGTTGTGACAGCACAGCTCCCACACCCAACTCAGAAGCATCTGTTTGGACAATAAACTCTTTGGAGTAGTCAGGACTTTTCAGGATAGGTGCAGAGCACATGGCCTCCTTCAGGTCATCAAATGCCTTTTGACAGCTTACTGTCCACTGAACCTTTTTGGGCATCTTCTTGGATGTCAGATCATTAAGAGGAGTCACAATGGACCCATAGTTCTTAACAAACTTCCTGTAGTACCCAGTCAAGCCCAAGAAAGCTCGAACTTGAGTCTGGGTGGTTGGAGGGGACCAGTCCTTGATGGATTGTATCTTACTCTCCAGTGGTTGAACTTGGCCTCCACCTACAAGGTGGCCCAAATACACAACCTTACTCTGCCCTATCTGGCACTTAGTAGCCTTGATAGTGAGGCCTGCCCTTTGCAGAGCCTCAAGAGCCTTCTTCAGGTGGATCAGGTGATCCTCCCAGGTGGAGCTAAAGACAGCAATGTCATCCAGATATGCTGCGCAAAAGTCATCCAACCCAGTAAGGACTTGGTTCACCAGCCTTTGGAAGGTGGCAGGTGCATTCTTCAGACCAAAGGGCATCACCACAAACTGGTAGTGCCCACCTGGGGTTGAGAATGCTGTTTTGGCCTTAGACTCCTCAGCTAATCTGATTTGCCAATAGCCAGCTGTTAAGTCAAATGTGCTCAAAAACTTTGCAGAAGCTAGTTTGTCTATGAGCTCATCTGCCCTTGGAATAGGGTGTGCATCTGTCCTGGTGACAGCATTGAGTCCTCTGTAATCCACACAGAACCTCATCTCTCTCTTGCCATCTTTGGTGTGAGGTTTGGGGACCAGAACCACTGGGCTAGCCCAGGGGCTCTCTGAGGGTTCAATGACACCTAATTCCAGCATTTTATGTACCTCAGCCTTTATACAGTCCCTGACGTGGTCAGGTTGTCTGTAAAGTTTGTTCTTTACAGGCAGACTGTCACCAGTGTCCACCACATGGGTACACCAGTCAGTTTGACTAGGTATCAAGGAAAACATATGTGAAAATGATTGTAGAACCTGTCTACATTCAGTCTGCTGATGGGCAGTGAGGTTGCCTCCAAGGGTCACTCCTTCAACTGAGCCATCTTCAGGGTTCTGAGACAACAGGTCTGGGAGAGGGTCACTCTCTTCCTCCTGTCCCTCATCTGTAGCCATGAGCAAGCCCATGTCTGCCCTGTCAACATATGCTTTAAGCCTGTTAACATGGAGTACCCTGTGGGGACTCCTGGGAGTTCCTAGGTCGACCAAGTAGGTGACCTCTCCCTTCTTTTCCAGGATTGTATGGGGTCCAGACCATTTGTCTTGGAGTGCTGCTGGGGCCACTGGCTCCAACACCCATAACTTCTGTCCTGGCTGAAACTCAACCAAGACAGCCTTTTGGTCATGCCAAGCTTTCTGTAAGGCCTGGCTTGCCTCAAGGTTTTTGGATGCCTTCTCCATATACTCAGCCATCCTGGAGCGGAGACCAAGTACATAGTCCACTATGTCTAGCTTAGGCTTTTTGAGAGGTAACTCCCAGCCTTCCTTCACCAAACACAGTGGGCCTCTCACAGGGTGCCCAAACAACAATTCAAAGGGGCTGTAGCCAACTCCTTTTTGTGGGACCTCTCTGTAAGCAAACAGAAGGCAGGGTAGAAGGATGTCCCATCTTCGCCTGAGCTTTTCAGGTAATCCTTTGATCATACCCTTTAGGGTCTTGTTGAATCTCTCAACAAGCCCATTGCATTGTGGGTGATAAGGGGTGGTGAACTTGTAGTTGACACCACATTCCTTCCACATAGCTGTTAAGTATCCTGACATAAAGTTGGTACCTCTGTCAGATACTACCTCCTTAGGAAACCCCACTCTGGAGAATACTCCCAGCAGGGCCCTGGCCACAACAGGAGCTGTAGTGGTCCTAAGGGGAATTGCCTCTGGATACCTGGTGGCATGATCCACTACCACCAGTATAAATCTGTGCCCAGATGCAGTGGGAGGATCCATGGGACCCACTATGTCTATTCCCACTCTTTCAAAGGGAACCCCCACCACAGGTAGTGGTATCAGGGGGGCCTTTGCTGTGCCACCTGATTTGCCACTGGCTTGGCAGGTAACACAGGAGCGACAAAACTCCTTTGTATCTTCATTCATATGAGGCCAGTGAAAGTGAGGGACAAGTCTGTCCCAGGTCTTGTTCTGGCCTAGGTGTCCTGCTAAAGGAATATCATGGGCCAAGGTAAGAAGGAAGCCCCTAAATTGCAGAGGTATAACCAACCTCCTGGTTGCACCAGGCTTGGGGTCTCTAGCCTCTGAATAAAGGAGTCCTTCATCCCAATACACTTTATGGGTACCTTGAGCATTCCCAGCAGCCTCAGCAGCAGCCAGCTGTCTGAGGGGTTCAAGAGAGGGACAGGATAACTGAGCCTGCCTCAAGTCAGCCCTTGAAGGTCCCCCTGTCCCCAGAAACTCAACCTGGTCAGGTTCAAGCTCTTCAGGGACAGTTCCTTCAGGGTCCTCTAGATCAGCTTCCTGGGAAGGCTGATCATCACTCTGAGGCAGGGGGGAAGGCACAGCCTTGACCCTCCTGTTCTTCTTCTTGGTAGGTGCTTGGTCCATTGTTCCAGGATCCAAGACCTGTGGTTCAGTGAGGCACTTTTTGGCCTGTGACCTGGTCACAGCAAGGACATGTGATGATATACCTAACATCTCTGCATGAGTCCTGTACTCCACTTCTGACCATAGAGAACTCTCTAGGTCATTGCCCAACAAACATTCTACTGGGAGGTCTGCACTAACCACAACCCTTTTGAGGCCAGTTACCCCTCCCCATGAGAAGTTAACAACTGCCACACTATGTGAAGTAGTGGCATTGCTGGCATTGGTCACCAGGTAGTTCTCACCTGGTATGTACTGTCCAGGGTCCACAAAGCCTGGTGTCACCATAGTGACACTGGCACATGTGTCCCTGTAGGCTTGAGCCACTTTGTCATTAATTAAAGGAGTCTGTCTGTACTTGCCCAGGTTACTGGGGCTCACAGTCAGGGACAAATCAATGTCCCCATCACAGATCAAGACTGCCTGTGTCAGGGTTCTGTCTAAGTCAGAATCTCCTTCAGTTCCCATAGTGATTCCCACTACACCCTTTGTCTGGGGACCAACACTGCTAACAGTAGTACTGGGAGCAGGTGCCTTAGGGGCAACAGTGTTGGGGGCTCCACCCTTTTTGCAATCACTAGTCCAGTGAGTTGTATTTTTACAATGATTGCACCAGGGTTTCTTTTGACCTTCTTTCTTCTTTTTGGACTGTTGGGACCCACCCTCCTTAGCAGTAGTTTGGGGCCCTGTTGAAGACTTCTGGTCTTTAGGTTTCTGATCTCCACCCTTTTGGTCTGTTTTCTTCTGATCACCCCCTTGGCCCTGGTTCTGGTTCTTTTGCTTAACCCTGGTTCTGACCCATTTGTCTGCCTTCTTTCCCAATTCTTGGGGAGAGGTCAGATCAGAGTCAACCAAGTGTTGATGCAGTTGCTGGTTTTGACAGTTATTTAAAATCTGTTCTCTCATCATCAAATTATACAATCCTGTAAAATCAGATACCTTACTTCCCAGCAACCAACCCTCCAAAGCCTTAGTGGCACATTCAATGTATTCAGACCAGTCCTGAGTCTGTGTCTTTTGGGTGTCTCTGAACATTAACCTGTACTGCTCAGTGGTTAAGCCTAACCCATCAACTAGAACACTCTTCAGGACTCTGTAGTTTCTGACATCCTCTTCTCTAACAGTGAGGAGTCTGTCTCTGCCTCTTCCCTCAAAGGAGAGCCAGAGGATTGCTGCCCACTGGTCTTCAGGAACCTGCTGTACTTTGCAGGCTCTCTCAAGAGCAGTTATCCACTTGTGGATGTCATCCCCACTTTTGTAGGGGGGCACAACCTTAGACAGGTTCCTATTATCAAAGACCCTATCTTTGTCCTTAGGGACAATGCTGCCACCAGTGGGTATAGACCCACTCTCTCTAGGTTGCCTAGCTATGTTCAGTTTTTCTTCCATCAGGGCTACTTCTAGCTCCTGCTTCCTGATCCTCAGCTGGGCTTCCTGCATTCTGGCCTCATGTTCCCTCCTCTGAGGGGTGGTCATCCTTCTCCTGGAGTGACCTTGAGAGCCTCTAGAGCCATGGGAAGCATTGGAGTCACCTGAGCGATTCCTTTGCCTTCCAAGCCCTGTGTTAAGTCCACTGGGGAGATCCAGTGGGGTGAACCCACTGTCAGTCCCCAATAGCCTTGGTTTAGCTGGGCCAAGTATAACACTTGGCACTGGGCTAGTTCTCCCTTCATCCTCACCACTGTCTGTATCCCCCTCACTTTCCTCCTCTGTAGTATGGTTTTCATCTAAGGGATGGCTATTGGAAAGGGGTACCTCAGTGGCATCTTCAGAAGGGGGGCCTCCTGTTCCTGTCCCTAAGGGGGCTAACTGGGAAGCTCTCTTGAGCTCTCTTTGATTCTCATCATCTTGCAAGAGTGCTCTGAGCACAGCAGAGGTAGGGTTCTTGGGCTGTTTAAGGCCTCTAAGAGTTGCCAACTGCCTGAGCTCATTCTGATTAAGGGTAGCAAAGATGGATGGTGCCCTCGGGGGGTCACTCTCAACAGAGATGGGTACAGTGGACCCCTCTGCCCCAGCCATTGCTCTTAAGTGTGGGTGGATGTGTTGCAATCTACCTACACTTGGGTTTACCTACTAAACCTATCTAGTAGTTGTAGTCAGGGTGTGCTACTCCCTTTGCTCTACAACAACTAAGTTCAGTAGAACTTAAGTATATCTAATCTTGTTTTATATGTACCTACAGGTACCTATGTGATCTTTCAATTGGTAACCAAGAGATTACAATGGTAAAACACAGCAAGCTCAAATCCAACCGCTGCTCACCAATGTGAGAAGTTGGCCTGGTATATGCTGTTCACTAGTTCTAGTGACCACCTTGTACCATGCCAAGCAACCCTTATGGTGTGGTTGTAAGTCAACCTTTTTGGACTAGCTGCCCTAGTGGTAGCGTAGGCTAAGCAGTCTTTGAGGCTAAACTCGTGATGCGTGTTAAGCAAGCTGTTTTACCAATAGTAACCCCCTTTTATACCACTGAAAGGACACCACACAGATATATATTCAAAATATATATGTATTTATTTCTCAAAGTAACCCCTAGTCTCTTTATGAGCACAGGAGCACAAATCGTCAAACAAGATTATCACAGAATACACAGAAGTTGCACTTTATATGGATAGGCCCTGGTGGCCACTCGAACCATATACTAAAATAGTGGTATAAGTACCACGAACAGAAAAGGAAAAAGGCCTAGGGCCTCTAGAATCGCTGGGCCTACAAGGAGCTAACGTCAGTTAGTGACCAGGAGGTCCACGGGTGGCGTGTGCAGAGCAAATAGTCACACGCGTGCTCCCATAGGTTTCAATGGGTGCGTAAAAAGTACAAAGTTACTGCAAAAGGAATCTTCCGGATGACCTAGGAACTTAAGATTTGGAACACAGGCACTAGAGATGTAATACTACACTTGGGCACCGGAGTGCCAGCTTTACCTCACCCACAGGAAGCGGGTGCATAGGCCTCGAAGTGCGTCGGGTTTCTTCTATCGGTTCCGTGGGGCCTGTAGACAAAAGTGCTGCAGGCGGTCGGTCGGGAAGAGATGCAGTGGATCCAAGAGTGGATCGGAGATGTTGAAGACCTGTAAGCAGAGGGGACAGTGTTCACAGTCACTAGCCAGTGACCAGCGTGGCACCAGGTGGGTACCAGGCGATCTCGGGTGCAAACAGGAAGGAAGGTGTAGCTTGACTCTGCAGCCACGTGGTCCCTGAAGGTCGACGACGTCCAGGAGTCGAGTCACGAGCTGTCCCACGCAGGCTCTCGCTGTCGGCGGTGTCGGCGACTTGATCGAAGCAAACAAGCCTTGGCAAAAGCAATTGTTGTAGGCAAGGAGATAAGCTGATGGTTCTGACCAGCAAGGTCAGAGGAACTGCTCCTTTGGAGGGGAGCAAGGGCCAGTCTGGGGCAACCAGACCAGCGGTGTTTGTCGTAGATTTCGTCGCCAAGATGGCCACTAGCCAGCGGGCCAGCAACCGGTTAGGCGCGTCGAGTGGCAAAATGCAGAAGGGCCCCACGCAGATCGTGGAGATGCTGGAGGGCTCACCTTTGGTGCAGATGCTGCTCGAGGGTTGGGCTTCTCAGGACCCAAAGCACAACTTGGAGGGAGCCTCGGTTGTTGCACTGGTCAGCTTGTCGTAGTCGTTTCAAGATGGCTGGCTCCACGTGTCTCGGTGCCTCCACGGGTCTCCTCTTTGCAGGGACTGTGGATCGGGCGGTGAGAGGTCTGGAGGTCCAGGTCTTGTCAGTCTCTGGGCTCGGGCTCCGGCGGGAGGCGGCGGCAAAGCAGACGTTGATTCGCTGGATGGTGCTTGCGTTAGCAAGGTGGTCACTCCCTGACCACAGGGGAGATTGGCTTCAGTCCTCTGTGCAGCAGAGCGTCGAAGTTCCCGTCTTCTTCTTAGTTTTAAGTTGATTCCAGGATGTCTGAAGTCTTAGGACACAGCTCCTACCTTTAAGCGGATTCTAGGGGCCGGACTACCTGCTAGGTCCCTCCCTATGGGTGGGACCAGGAAGGGGGGTGGTTACACCCCCAATCCTTTGTCCAGCTCGCCCCAGGCCCGGGACTGGTGTGCCCCAGGACCGGTTTGAACTGGCATATGCACCGAGGCTCCTTGTGAGCCACAGGCATGTCTGGTTTCTTTCAAGCCCTACCTGACCAATACACAAAATCCTGTCTGGGGTGGTGCACGCACCTCCCCTGGCAGGAAACCCTTTGTCCACACCTCCCAAGCTGGAAGGACTCCCAGCAGCAGGAGGGCAGACTTGTGTCTGTGGTGGCAGCATCCATTTTGTGGAGCTGAGGCTATGTCTGATTTTACCCGGGTTTCAGGTACTGTACATGTCGTGTCCCTCTAGAAGGGTGGAATGCTAACCCCGTCGCCAGAATTGGCGAGGGGTTAGTATTCCAATTCGTATGACACCTTACTCGACATGTTTTGATAAAGCCAAACCAAAGATAGCATTTAACCGCGAGGTTCATAATGCACTTAAGAGTATATGGTATGACGATATCTGGAAACAGTAGAAGGAAGCTGTTCCGACCACTGCAGACAGGCTCAGCTCATGCCAGAGCACCATCTCACATGGAACCAAGCACTCTGCCTTCAGGATTGTTAAGGCCTGCCATAGGAGTGACTTATAGGTTACCAGGTGTCCCATTTAAGGTTAGGTATAGGTATACTACACCTAAGTAAGAGGTGATTACACCAACTTACCCCAGCTGAGTGATCAGCCAGTTGTGTCAAATTGTTAGGCCAAGCCTGGGGTGGCATAATACATGCTGCAGCCCTTGGCAGGCCTTGGGTACACCAATGCCCTGGGTACCTAGTGTACACTGGTACAGGGGCTGACAGGGTGATCCACTTCCAATTGGTTATGCACCTAGGGTGCATAGTTTTAATTTAGTAGAGAGAACAGCAGGCTGGGGGTCTGATTGGCAGGCCCACAGCCTCAATATGTCAAAAACCAGTGAAGCAAAAAGCAAAAATTTGGGGTGACCATAGGATAGCAGACCCTACTCTCCTACAATGAAGCTTTATGATGTTACGGCTCCTTTAGGTTTCGTCCCTTATCTTTCAGGACCTACACATGATAAGGGTCATACCCTAGACCAGGTTTTTTCTACGTCCCCTATAGAAGTACTTGCACTTCTACCGGTGCTTTGGTCAGATCATAGGCTGGCCAAATTTCATGTACTAGGTACGAAGAAATCTTTCAGCACCGTTCCTAGGCACCAGGGACGCTCCTCTAGGGCATATCATCGGGTGACCCCAGATATGCTGATTCAAGCATCTCTTGATTATCCCTGCTCCTTTACGGGAGATTTGGAGAGTGACCTAGTATCCTTGCAGGCTTGGCTAACGGCGAGACTGAATGATCTGGCACCTGAGATGGCCTCCCGGTTATCATCTAAACGGGTCTCGGCCCCTTGGTTTACTGCAGCACTATCGGCGTTGTGCCGGCAGTGCAAGGTGGCTGAAAGGGCCTGCCGGTCGCAGTACGACTCGGAGGCCAGGCTGTCGTATAGGATGGAGTTCAAAGCATACCATCGCGCTATCCTCTTGGAAAAAAAGGGTTATCTGGCCAAGAGGATAGAGGCTGCCTCCAACACCTGCAAGGAGATCTTTACGATTGTCAGGGAATTCATGTCTCTGCGACAAAATGCGACTGTGGCTGTTTCTTCTGAGTCGTGGGCCTCTGCCCTGTCTGATTTCTTTAGTACCAAGATCAAATCGATCCAGGATACTTTTCCTTCTAGGATCACCGAGGTATGTCCTAGTTATGAGGATGACCTGGACTCGTTGGTCCGTATAGGCCCAGTCCTGGCAGTTTTCCCGCCTATTTCGAATTCGTCATCGTTGGCACTTATGGCCAATCTTAAATCTGGGTCGCCCCTTGACCCGTGTCCTGCCAAGTTTCTGACGAAGGTGGCGGAAGTGGTCAATCCTTTGGCAAATCCTCTTTTAAATCTCTCCCTCAGTCGGGGTTCGGTGCCGCAGGCCTGGAAGCAGGCTATGGTCATTCCTCTCCTTAAAAAGCCTGGCCTGGATCCAAAGGCCTTGGCCAATTATAGGCCTAGTTCCCTCCTTCCTGCGCTGGCCAAGATCTTGGAGAAACACGTGCATATCGTGCTCTCCAATTTTTTGGAATCCCATAGCCTGTTGCACCCATCACAATCAGGTTTTCGCCCTAACTTAAGTACTGAGACGGCGCTTCTGGAAGTGTCTGAAGCTGTAAAAGAGGTACTGGATGCAGGGGGTAAAGCCATGCTCGTAATGCTAGACTTGTCGGCGGCCTTCGACACCGTCCCCCATGAGGGTCTCCTCGTCCGACTGCATGACATCGGTTTGAGGGGGACGGTGCTCAGGTGGTTTAGATCCTTCCTGGAGGGCCGGCAGCAAACGGTCTGGGTCCCGCCCAGCTCTGCCGTGATGCCGCCTCTGGGAGTAGGAGTTCCACAGGGTTCTGTGTTGAGCCCTACTCTCTTCAACATCTTTATGACCCCTTTGGCGGCCCTGGCGGAGTCTCGGGGGGCTCAGATAATTTCCTATGCCGACGATACTCTGCTCCTCTTTACGTGTAGGAAGGGTGAAGACTTTGATGGGGAGAGTATTCGTGAGTGCCTTGGGCTGTTTTTAAATGGTTTCAGCGTAACAGTCTCAAGTGCAACTCTGATAAATCAGAAGTACTCTTCTTTGGTTGTCCATCTGACCCTGACTGGCAGGAATGGTGGCCTGTCAACATGTTCCCTCCAGCAAGTTCTTCTCAGCTAGCAAAGAATCTGGGGATCAAGATTGACAACGGTTTGTCGTTGAGATCTCAGATTCTTGGTCTTACTGGAACATGTTTTGGCCTCCTGAGAATGCTTCGTAAGTTTCTTCCTTTGCTCTCAGAAGAGCATAGGAAGACGACGGTGCAGGCCTTGATTGGCTCAAGATTGGATTATTCTAACATCTTATATCTTGGCCTACCGGAATATCTTTTGCAACGGCTGCAGGTAGTCCAGAACTCGGCCGCGCGAGCCATCTTTGGCCTGCATAGGCGAGCTAGTGCCTCCAGTCTCCTACAGTCACTTCACTGGCTTCCGATCCGGAAACGGATAGTTTTCAAGGCCTTGACTTTAGCGCATAAGGCTCTTTATGCTTCGGGTGCGAAATATCTTCAAAAGAGACTTGCTTTCTATCATCTGGCCCGAGCTTTGAGGTCTGAGTCACTGTTTTTGGCCGTAGTTCCCCACATTAAGAAAGCTCGCATTGGAGGGCGTTCTTTCATGTTTCTGGCACCGCAACGCTGGAATGCTTTGCCTTTGGCACTGCGTTGCACCTCCAATCTGCTGACATTCAGGAAGGGCCTCAAAACCTGACTTTTTGCTATTTAAGTTTGGCGCTTCTCATTTCTGTTTGCGCTGTTTCCTGTCTGCTGTGTTGTGTCTTCTGTTTCAGGTGGTTATTATTAAAAGCGCCGGGACACTCTTTTAGAGTAGCCGAGCGCTATATAAGACTAGTTTTAACATAACATAACATAACATAACATAACTGGGTGCCTCTGGCACGCTCGGTTCCTTTACACGGTGCCTGGGTTCTATGCCGGTTTCATCCCGACCTCGTCGCCATTGTAATGATGCCTTTATCCCTATACACTGTGTGCTGGTGCATATGACAGTTCACCAATTAACACTAGACACCTTCTTGGCAGAACAAATCTTCTTTATTCACTCGCGGTAACCGAGCGCCGGGAACATACTCCCGTCTCCCTCTGCCTTCGTGCCCTTTCTCCCTGCGTGCCGCGCTCTAAGCCACGCCCCCTTCCCGGCGTGCCCTGGCTCTAAACACTAGAGCGCAACGCTACAGGGGGCGGAGATAGACTTTTGGCTGAAGCCTTCCTTGTAATCTGTAGATCATACTCATTTCCTCCATTTTAAACCCTTGGATCACATTGCCTTACGCGCCAGCTTGCAGGTGCAGGATGCACGGTGAATAGCTCTCCGAGCTCTCCAAGGAATGGGACCTTTGTTCCACCAGCAAGAATGGCGCAGTCAGTGGCCAGACTGCAGGCGCCTCCTTAGCAATGCACACACAGGGATTGTTCCTTCTCGAGGCCAAGCAAGAAAACTTTAGAAGGTCCGACCGATTCGCGCAAGGAAAATACAAACTCACCTGGCCATCATTTAGTAAGTAAGATAAAACATAGCCCAGCAAGCAGCAGACTCTAACATGATCTTGGACTGTCCAAAACACCACTGACAAGTCCGTCAGCATATAGATAGACCTACTTAATCCAATGTACAAACCGCACCAAACCACCACAATTGCCTTATAGCAACAAGGGCTCCCAGCGGATTCTTCCAGGAGACCTCTGAGCTATCCCGATTCTCCACGCCGAGAGGATTGAAAGGAACAGCATGACGTACTCTTTGCCTCACCTTGCGCGCCCCTTTAACATAAGCACGCCTATTGACAGCAACAGGTTCAACACTACCGTATGGCAGAATCTCATGCACCCCCGCCCGCACATAGTGAAATATAAGGGTTCTCGCTTCAGGAATAACACTTATGGTTCAGTTGTTTTAGGTGTGAATCTCAAGCACACGTTTTCTTGATGTGAAACTCGGTTGCCCAAAACATGCACCTGAGCATGGCTTATTATGAAATACGCTGCATGCCTTCAAGGCCACTATATGACGTATCTGGTTTGGGAGATGCTGAGAGACTGACCGGGGGAACAAGAGCAGCCACTGCAGTAACACACTAGGAATTCGCACACCAAGCATTTGAAGGGTGTTTACCCTCTTTCTGTTTGGCCGAGAAGAATACAGTAAAACCAGAAGTAAATTTGAATTTCGGAGGGTAAAGTCTGCTTTCCAAGCTTTTGTACAATAAAGAAAAATGCTGAACCCTCTTATTGCTAGTGATCTGCTGTCTTTACAGGGAGTGAGCAGATGTGCTTATTATTTGAAGGGTGATGCTCTGTAAAAACGTAGCATAAATATTCTGGTGGGTGGTTAGGATGTTGCTGAGCATTGCTGTGTTCTTTCAAAAATTGCAATTTAGATTTTTTCAGAAGACATCATTAACCATATGACGTGCTCATCTGAGTGTCTAGATTCTGTTATACCAATCTTTTTTCAAAATAACTGAATTTTGCGCTCTGAAGTGTGCCTCAGATTTCAGGGAATCATCTAAAATATGAATAGGTTCAGATGTTTGCTACCAAATCCAAACCATATGTCTTCGGACAAATACACATTCGGGTCTTGGGCAGTTCCAAAATGGGCTCTTTCTGCACATTTTTAGTTCAAGGGAGTGTCCATACTAATTTGAGAGTAACAATGCCGTTTCTTTAAATGATTTAAAAACAAAAACAAAAGTACTGTCATGAGCAATGCCAATAGCTCTAACTTTAACAATGCCGAGACCGTTGCATTGTAAATGCTTGTTTACCTGTGTTTTGTATCCGCTTAAACTGTATGTTGGCTCTGGGAATTCTTATCCCACAAGCATTATTCAGCCTCGTGGTGAGTACTGCGAGAGTGGCATTGCAAGAGGAGACGGCAGCGATTAACTTGTACAGTGCGGAGTGTGCAGCCAACTGAGAGGGCGGCCTATTTCTCAGTACTTTCAGCCTCCGCATTAGCCATGGAAGCATCTATTATGCTGAGACAGGTTTAAACTTGTGTGAATGCACTTGGTGATTAATTAATCGCTGTGATCGGGGAAATTGCAAGACCGTCCTGAAATTAACGTGGCTGTTCTATGAAGAATCAGCGGGCGGGGGGTGGGGGGGCTAGGGGAAACTGGATATGGAAGGCCTGCACTCTGCCTGGTACTGCACCCTGTGCCTTGAGTGAAATATCCCCAAACCCCGAAGGCATGACAAGCAAACAAAACATGAAAATGACTGGCTACCGAAGCAGCTTTCCAAGCTTTGCTGACTTGTGTCACGCTCCGAGTACAGCATGTGAAGGAAAGACTGACTTGTTTATAGAAAGGCTATAAAGCGAACTAGCTGGCCCATGAGATGCGACGCACATTGGGAACACTCATGGCACGGCTCGCATGCCTTTTCAGTGTCGGGCTAGCTGACCCCCACTCCTGCTGCCTAAGACTTTCCAATGGTTTTGGCATGTGTGAGCATGTTTCAGAAATCAGAGGAGACAGTGGACAGGTTGTGGTTGGAGTCACATTAGGAGTCATAGCATGTTATTGAGCTTAGTTGGCTGGTGAATAGCCTCAACACCCTGCATCTTCACTTACCACAGCTGCTCTATGCCAAATTCCCATAAATACAGGCCAGAGGGTTTAACTTATCAGCACCAGAAGTTTGCATTAGCATTGAGGGAAACAGATCTTTAAACAATGCATTCAAAATAAGGAAAATAATATGTCTGAATGAAGTGCATAGCAGGGTACATGGCACCTGCCCAACTAGAGAGCAGTAGAGAGTGCAACAGAATAGATGCCACCTGCCCAACAGTGACAACAATGAGGAACAAACAGCACAGACACACACACTTTTGCATATAATCACAGTTACAATTGGCAATCCTGACCATTGCTCTGTGTGTCTCATAAAAAATCCAAGGATTGAATGAGCATATCTTCCAATCTACTCTATGAGCTGCTGACAGGCAGTGTGAGAATTATGCACCGCGTTCGGCCTGAACTCCACAGCTCTCAATCATGGCCCACTCACAACACAAACTGACAGAGCTACATAGGAGCAACTCTTTTCGCACTGTCTATTACAACGGAGTAATATGTTACATGAATAACTACAAAAAACACTGTTGGCCTCCTGTGAAGTGTCACTCCTAATTCCTCCTAGTGTGCTGAATTTCATTTTGTTGGCTTTAGGACTCTGTGCACTTTACCACTAGCACTCCCTCTCCCTACAACATGGTGCTATTTGCTTTCACCTGATTGGCACTTTAAGTTTATTTGTACGTCCCTAGATGAGGTGTATCACATGTACCCAGAGCCTGCAGATTAAATGCTACTAGTGGTCTTCAGCACTCATTGTGCCAATCACTAGAGTAGCCTTATTAAACATGTCTGTCAGTGCAGCCTGTTTGCAGTTTTAAACTGCCATTCCGAAATTCAACCTCGTGAAAAAAGCATTTTGCCAGGCCTAAACCATGCCTTTTTAATATATATATATATCACTCCTATGATAGGCCCTCAACAGCCCTATTTAGCCCAAAGATTATTGGCATTATATATAAAAACAGGGAGGTGTCTTTAAGGTGCTCTGCTAGTAAAAACCTCCTACATTTGTCTCTCAATGCTGCTAGGGCCATCTCTCCAAGACACAACATCCACAGCAAAATAGAGACATGGGAAGGGTTCAGCTAGATTACTAGAATTATATTCGTGGTGTTGGTTCCATCTAGTGTCCATGAGTGGTACAGATTGCTATATTTATTTTTGTTTCGGTTTTATATAATTTACCTTCCAATAGCAAACAATGATGTGGGAAGCATAGTATATTCTACATTCTTGATTTGTTTATCCCTCCACTACACATTGATTTTTTTGCATGAAATGAATCATGAACTAATAAAAACTAAATATTCTTTAGAGTGGTGGTTTTTCCATAAAATCTGAAAGACACTTGTGTAACTGCAAATGCATAGTTAACGATTATGCTTCAAAATAAATGTTATCAAACGAATCTGTTCCATCTAAAACTCATTTTACCTTATGCATGTGCATTTTCTCCTGGCCGTCCAGCTACATGACAGCAAGTAGGCTAGGTCACGTAATCCACTCATATTAGTGGAGGATTATGGTGGTTTAAAACATAAAAATGTTCACAAAATTTCCTGAAATTTCTAGGAGAACATTACCCACCCCAACTTCATGTAAAATGTTATTGTATTTGGAGCAATATGCATGGGCAAAAGTACTTAAAAAAAATGTGTGCTGCATTCTACAGCGCGCATTGAAAGGGGAAAATGTCTGTAGTGATGTTTTTTGTGCAGCAAGGTGCCCCTTCCAGCACAAAAACAATCTCCCCATGACGCAGGCAGCCTTGCACCATGGTGCAAGGGTGCCTGCGCAGGCGCATGGCAGCTGTTTGTGTGCCAGCGCAGGGGAGGGCACAGGAATGCGACATATTATTGTAAATCTGTTGCATTCCTGTGCTTTGAAAGTGCTGCAGCCTGGCGCAGCCAAAGATCCCGCGTTGCCAAAGTACTCTAGAAAGAAATCAACAAGCAGCTCACTGTATTCCTGGAACAAAACCACCTCTTGCATGCCTCACAATCAGAATTCCGTGCCAAACACAGCACTGAGACTTTGCTGATCATTGCAAACACTCCTTGACCATTGAGAAATGTTGGCCCTGATCCTCCTCGACCTCTCCGGGGCATTCAACACTCTCCCCAACATCACCCTCATCAACAGACTCTAAAACATACACATACAGCAAGGCGCCCTCAAGTGGATTACCTCCTTCCTTACAGGATGCACACAGAGCATCTGGCTGCCTCCCTTCCCCCCACACCCAAAGACATAATATGTAGCGTGCTACAAGGATCATACCTCAGTCCCACCCAGTTCAACATCTACATGACCTCTCTTGCATGTGTCGTCAGATCCCACGGATTCAACATCACCTCCTATGCAGGTGACATTCATCTGATCTTCTTGCTCACAGTGGACCCCTCCAACACCAAAATTAACTTCACAATGCCATGACCAACGTAGCCAAATGGATGAGAGACAACTTCCTCCAACTCAACTCCAACAAAACGAAGTACTGATCTTTGGGAAGAACCCTTCCACATGGGACCACAGATGGTGCCTTGCTGAACTCAGACGTACATCCACACTGAACAACCATGCACACACACTCTGCATCATTCTCAACAGCCAACTGACCATGAAATGACAAGTCATGCAGTCGCTTCCTTCTGATTCCACACACTTTGTATGCTCTGCAGAATCTTCAGCTGGATCCCAGCCAACACCAGAAAGACCCTCACTCAGGCCTCATCACCTGCTGCCTTAGCTATGTCACTGCCCTCTACGCCAGCATCTCCACTCAGCTCCTCAAAAGACTCTAGACCAGACAGAACGCTACAGTGTGACTCATCCTGGAGCTCCCAAAGTGAACCCACATCATCCTCTACCTGAGAGAAGCACACTGGCTCCCCATCCAAAAGAGAGTCCAGTTCAAGATCCTCACGCACGCCAACAAAACCCTAGACAACCTAGGACCTGCCTACATTAACCTTTGACAGAACTTCCACCAACCTGCTAGACACCTGCGTACCCTTCACTCGCCCTCGTACACACACCCCACATCCGTCTCATCCCCTTCTCCTACACTGGTGCCAAGACCTGAAACAACATTCCCCCCCGATTCCGTACAGCCCTCTTGCTGGTAGACTTCAGAAAGAATCTCAAGTCCTGACTCTTCGATGGAGACAAACGCTCGGATATCCCTAGGGGTGAAAGTGTTCCAATTTACACACTGAAAACAACTGGATTACAGCAAGCAAAAGCCTACAGTGCTCTTGTGAGCACTGATAGAGGCCACTCCCACCAATGCTTGTGAGGCTATGCTGCTGCTCTGACACTGCTTACCAGTACGAGAGCAGTGGCAGGATTGGTTAAGGGAGTTAGCTTGGGCCCTCGAGTTATGAGAGGAGAAGAAAGAGCAATGATGACACAGCAGCAACAACGGTAAGTACTTTTTAATTTTATTTACTTAATTGTTTTCATTTTATAAAAACAAACCCATCTGCTTGCCCCTCCACTTACCCACCACTGAATGGGACTTTGCACACTTTACTCCTGCTAACAGTGCTAAAGTGCTTGTGCTCTCCCTTACAAATAATATAACATTGGTATTCACTTAATTGAACATTTAATTTACCTATGAGTCTGTAGTAAATGGTCCTATATATAGCTAGGGCCTGTAAAATAAATGCTTTCAAGTGGGCAGAATGAGTAAAGTAGCGCTGCAAAACATTTCTCAGGCCTGTCACTACCATTGTAGACCTGCCGCTGCAGTGCTTTTTTAAACTGCCAGACTTGGCAAAATAAACATTTTGCCAGGCCTAAACCTTCTTTTTTTAATGCTTATGAGTCACCGAAAATGAAAGCCCTAAAGACTCGCAGAGCAGAGTACATGGTATTTAAAAAGTAGAACATGTGCACTTCAGTTTTACATGTCCTGGTAGTGAAAACTCTTCAAGGACATTTTTCACTGCAGCAACGCTCTCCCTCCCGTAGGATAATACTGGGTTATTTTTTATTAAATTTAATATATGAAAACTTGAGTTTGGGAACAGGTGTATAAATGCTTCTTCTGCTCATTTGATTTGTAATTTAGATTCCTCTTTCATGGCAACGTCAGATTTTAAATGACTATTCTGAAAATGGCAAATTTTGTAAGTTGGCATTTTTTTGCCTAATGCCTAAACTTAATGTGCTTTCTGCCAGTGTCCAGGGTAAAATTACTGGTAATGGTTCCCCTGTGGTGTGATGTGTATTCCTTCCAGAAATGACACAAAAGGACCTTGGGTGGGGGGAAGGTAGTTCCTGTTCTGAGCAGGATGATCTGCTGGGTTATACCCATCCCTTCCTGAGCTTCAAGCATAGCCTAAGTTCAGAAAATACCTGCTGTGTCACTGGAAAATGCAGTAACACAGCAAGCTTCTGGAGGCCTTTCATTGCAACTGCTCAAATGACTAGCACCAACTGGACTTACCTGAACCCTGCTGCTGTCGTCTGGCTTCTGCTGGAGTGAGTTTAAACCCCCAAGCTGTGGGCTCCAGGTGCTGGACGCTTGACTGGTGTTAGAGTGTACTCCTACAACCCCAAAACTGCAGCAGCTGGACTCCAGGTGAAACACCAGAGTCTCTGGGCTATTTGGAATGAAATTAACTGTCCCCAGCTGCCTCGTGAATGAGAGCAGACTTCAACAACACTAAGGGGCTGATTAAGATGTTTGGAAAGGCTTCGGATGGGATTCGGATTCTGTGAACCCGATTCGGCACCTCTGTTCCCGACCGAATCAGTCACCTTCCTGGATGACCGAGTACAATGCAAAGAAGCCGTTAGGGCTGTCTGAATCAGTTCTGAACAGGATTCAGGCATTTAGAGCCGAATTGTACAGCCCTATGGAGATGGTTTCCGAGCAAGCAAGTACGATGACTGATTCAGACAGCCTTTCTGAATCAGTTTGAAGTGACAACACAGCTGTGGGAATCGGACTTTGGAAGCAGGCCCCCCTTCACCTGTAGACCTCCGGATGGGGCCTGTGGGTGTACCCAAGGGACCCCCCTTCGCAACGAAGAACAGTGTGGCAGGCACAATGGGGTGCAAGGTTTTCCCTACCCCCCCACCCCCCCCCCTTTTTAGGTCTCGCGAGCCAAAGGCTCGAAGAGACATTTTATATGTAGGATTTTCAAAGTGCTACCCACACTTTTGGCTGGCCTAAACCTTGAGTGCACGAGATCACATGCACTGCACAGCTGCTCCTCTGCTAATTGCATTCCCCCCTCCCTTCTCACCCAGTCCTTTGATGCTCTGCTCGATTACTTTCACTTTCGCCGCTTTGACCCTTGCATTCCCCCCTCCCTTCTCACCCAGCCCTTTGATGCTCTGCTTCCATCTCCCTCCTCCCTGGGCGTGAAGGGAGACAGAGACATCCTCCTTAATTGCTGTTTCCCCTCCTGTGGACACGTTATTGATCAGCTCCAAACTCGATACATTGCTCTCAAGTGACCATCTGTCAGAGGAAACAAGCAGCAGGCACTTAAATGACCTCTATACATAATTATGCTTTATTATATGCCACATAATTTTACACCACTCAATGCAACACAATTCCACGCCATGCTACACAATTCTATGTCACATAATTCTACTCCACATCACATAATGCCACTCCACATCATGCCACATAATTTGACAGAACACCACATAATTCAACAAAGTGTAACATAATTCCACTCCTCCCTACATGACTCCACTCCACACAATGGCATTCCACATCACACAATTGCACTCCAAGTTACACATCTGGCCTTCATGCCACACAATTGCTCTCCATGCTGCACAATTCCATGTCTCACAATTCGACTCCACACCACAGAATCCCACGCAACCAAGTTCCATGCAACGTAACTCCACACCACATAATTTCATGCCATATATTACCCCTCCAAGTCACATAATTCCACTCCACCTATTTTCAATCCACTCCATACCACATCATTTCACCCCATGCCACATAATTCCACACCACTCAAGGCCTCGCAGTTCCATGCAACACAATTCCACATCTCATAATTCCACTCATGCCACGAATTTCCACTCACACAATTCCATGCCACATAATTCTACTCCATACCACATAATTCCACTTCAGTGCACAACATATAATTCCACATCATGCCACATACTATGCCACATAATTTCACTCCCTACAACATAATTCCACTCTGTGTCACATAATGCCTCTTCCCTTTCGTGCCACATAATTCAGATCAACATATTTCCACTCAACTCAATTCCTTGCCATGCGACACAATTGCACATCACATAAATCCATGCCACATAATTCTACTATATGCCACACACTTCACTCCACACCACATAATTCCACACCACGTCACATAATTCCACTCCACATCACTTAATCCCACTCCACACAATTGCACTCCATGTCACACAGTGGCACTCCTCACAATTCCATGTCTCAAAATTTCACTCCATGGCACACAATTGCACGCCATACAATTTCACACCACACAATTCCATGCCAAAAAATTCTACGCCACTTAAAGCCAATCCATGGCATGTAATGCCATGCCACACAATTCAAATCAACATAATTCGGCTCCATGCCACATAATTCCACGGCACGTAATTCCACTCAACACCACACAATTCATTACCATGTCACATAATTCCACTCCATGCTATATGATTTCCACTCCACTCAGTGACACTCCATGTCACCCAATTGCACTCCACATCACACAATTGCATTTCACGCCACACAATTCCACGTTGCACAATTCCACTCCAGTCAACACAATTACACTCCATGCAACACAATTCTGAACCACACAATTCAACTCCATGCCACCTAAGTGCACTCCACCCTCATATTTCCAATCCAAGCCACATAATTCCACTCCATGTCGCATAATTCCAATCCTCTCAATGCCGCACAATACCATGCCAAACAATTCCATGCAACACAATTCTTCTCCACATAATTTCACGCCACCTAATTCTACTCTACACCACATAATTCCACTAGTCAACACCCCACAATTCCATGCCACACAATTCAACTCCATCCCACATAATTTCACTCCATGCAACATCACGACTCCACATCATGCTACACAATTCCACTCCATGAGACATAATTCCACTCCATACCACATAATTCCACACTGTACCACCTAAATTTAATCTCCCCAAACCAACATAATTTCACACCACACAATTCCACACCAGGCAATTCCATGCCAGACCATTCCATGCCAGACCATTCCATGTCACATCTCATAATTCTACTCCACGGAGCATAATTCCACTCCTTGCCACCTAATTCTATGCCAAAGCACTTGATTTCACACCATGTCACATAATTCCACTTCACGGCACTGAATTCCTCTCCACACAATTGCACACCACGTCACATAATTGTAGTTCACGCCACACAGTAACATGTCTATCTCAGTGAATGCAAAATAATTCCACTCCACATAATTCCATGCCACATAAAGTGCTCTCCACTTCTCATAAATCCACACCACATAATTCCATTCCATGGCACACAATTGCATGCCACAATTCCATACCACACCCCATAATTCCACACCACATCACATAATTCCACTCCACCCCCATACTTCCTCTCCGCAGAATTGCACTCCATGTCACACAATTGCATACCACACCACACAATTCCATGTCTCACAATTTCCCTCAACACCCCACAATTCTAGGCCACACCACACAAATCCACACCAATTAATTCCATGCCATACCACATAATTACACTCCATGGAACGTAATTCCATGCCACATAATTCCACTCAACTATTAATGAATCCACTCAATAACATAATTCCACTAAGCGGCACATAATTCAAGTCCACCACATAATTTCATTCCATGCCACATATTTCCACTCCATTCCATGACACATACTTCCATTCCTCTCAACACAATTCCATGCCACACAATTCTATGCCACACAATTCCACTCCACACAATTCCACACCACACCATATAATCCTACTTCACGCCATGCCAATTAATTCCACACCACATCCCTTAATTCCACACCATGCCACATAATTTAACTCCAGGTAACATAATTCATTTCCATACAATTGCAGTCTATGCCACACCACGCCAAAGAATTCCACATCTCACAATTCAGCTCCATGCCACACAGTTCCAAGCCACTCAACATACTTTCATGCCACATAATTTCACCCCACACATCATAATTTCACTCTGCATATTTCCACTCTACTTGACAACACGTAATTCTACTCCCCTCTACATTTGCAGAACAAGCATTTGCAATGCAATAGGTCTCGCATTTACGCAAGTTTGAGCTACTCAAATTACAAATAACAATGCCTTTTATTTTTGTTTTCTTTTTTAAAACTTAAATAAAAGGCAGTGTCATTTACAATGCCAATAGCTTAAACTCGCGTGAATGCGAGACCTATTGCATTGCAAATGCTTGTTACTAATGGGAGCCTGTGTTCTTGTTCTGAACACTGACTCCCATTGCAGTCAATTGGAGTCTGATCAAACTGAGTCCGTAAGCATCCAGACACATCTTAATCAGTCGGTAGGACTCCCTAAATACGAATGGTTTGGAAAGCATTCCTAACTCAATTCGGTGGGAATGCTTTCCTGATGACATCGTAATCGGCCCCTAAGATGGGTCCCACATTTAGCTGTCAAATGCAACCTTCCCTATACAGACTCCAGACCTCACAGTATGGAGTTCTTTGCATCATCAATGACCTCCCTGTGTTTCCCACCATCACAAAGTTCAGAAGGTAGGCCAAATTTTCATCCCAATGATGACCATACCACCAACATGAGGTTCCAACTGAGGCCTCGATCTTCTGCAATCTGCCATCAACAAGCCCCTTTCCAGATTTAATCTGCAGCTCAACTGCTGACAACCTCGATGGTGAATGCTTCTGGCATGAAGGTATACTTTCCACTAGAACAAAGCTGGTCTCTGTATCAACATGCGCTTTTTCGAGTCACCTTCACGTTTGACTTTCTACTGGTCCAGTGCGACCAGATAATGGTAATTGGTGCAATGTGTTTTTTGGCATTATTTCTACTAAGAACAATTAGAAATTAATATCTTCTTCTCTTCTAACTGTATTCTAGCAATTTTTCTGTCATTTTATTAATTAGAATTCACTCCATTTTTCTAAATTGGTCTTGTTGTGCTTTCACTTTATTATTGTTCGAGTTCTGCGATGATATTTTACACATTGTTTTTAAGTTAAGACTGACTAGGTTTGTGCAAAGCTACAAGAGAGTTAAGCACAGGTTTATTTAGTTAATTTTGTATCTTATGGATTGCAATTATTACTTGAGTGGAGATCTCACCCCTCCCAACAAATAACCCGGTTCATTACACACGCCACACCGAAATGGGAATAACGACACTAAAACATAGTCATGGTCACAAACATGATATTAGAACAATTGTAGTAGTGTGACCACCTAGATACTGGACATTACAAACATTGTTTACAGTCCTAAACGTTTTGTGATAGCCTAATGCTCCCTGAGTGTTGGTGTCTTGTTTTGTTACAATTGAACTAATGAGAATATCACCCCCGAAATCAATGATTTGTACTTTAAATGTTTGGGACGGAATATAGTGTCCATAATGACTTGGAGCGAGGTGATCACCCTATTGTATTGTGACACTGGTTCCTAAATCCATTTTTGGGGGAAGGCACACCCTGGCAAGATTCATTATCCAACAAAAGTAAAAGGCTGAGAAATCTTCCTACAACTACCACTTTAGCGTATGAGAAAAGGAGACTCACAGCCATAGCTTGTCCCATGTTGATTTATACGAAAGCATGTTCCTTTGAACACACTATATTAATATGTTTCTGAGGTCTCAAATGATTAAGCAATGACGCTGACTGTGACTCTGGAAATAGGTGCACACACCAAGAATGTCATTAAAAAAATTGTTAATAAAGAATGGTTCATTAGAATATTAGGCACTATTCACAGCATCATTTGATAACTCAGCATAATAATGCACTTAAAAAGAATACCAGAATCAGAGCTATTAAATTAAATAGCATTTTGTCATCAATAAAATCAAAATGTTTCAATTGTTGAGTTTGTACTAAAACACTGAATCCCAGTATAACTAGAATATATTCTAGGTATCCGTGTTACTCTTGTTACTGCATAGTAGGTCTTTTAATACAAAGCATAATAGCCAATAGACACATAGGCATACCTGTTAGTAATGGCAAGATAAAGCAGGGTAGGCTTTCAGAGATCTTCATTTCACTTCTTCCATTGATCTTATGAGATGTGCTCTATTGCTAGTGAGTGCTAACCTCCCAGTAGCCCAGAACCCTTGACCCACACTCCTCAGATTACTACTGGACTAGAAAGGACTGTCCCACTTCTCCCTGGACCCAGCTCAAAGAGGCTACACCAATACCTGAACTGCACCAGCTGCGCCCAAGGACCTACAATGAAGACAGTGCCTGCTGTGCCTACTTGTGGAAAAGAGCTCCACGTGTGCCAGGATGGAAGAAGTGACTTCAAGGGCTAAGTGGTTAGCCTTTTGTAAAGCTTCAAGGCCACCAAAAGCTAAGGAACGGTGCAGTCCTCGAGAGCCCAACATGCCTCAATGTCACTGGATGCCCTACTTTTCTTAGGTGTTCCCAAGTCCATGGCAGAGCGAACGTGAACCCTGGTTCCCAGAATGAAAGAAATTGCTTATCTGTAAGCCACCTCTGGACCTGCTGTAACTCTCCAGTTGACAAGTGGTGACTGACCTGCACTCTTCTGCTGCACAGTCAGGAGATTGAGTCCGGAGGCCAGAGATGGCCCTTGAAGTTTCTGGACCCCACAGTGGCCCTAGAAAAACTAACCATCTGTCTTCTGTGCCTTCAACATTTTGGCGTCCTAAACATCTTGCATCCACAGCTTCAGGACAACTTCTTGGCTGGGCCATGTTAAAGGAGAAAAAGACACCATGCACCCTAATACTGCTGGAAGCGGGGTGGAGGGCCAGTCTCTGTGGAACTATGAAAGCAGCCATACTAGCCAGTTGGATAAGAAATGATCAACTGACTACAACAATTTGTTGCATATTTAAAATAGAATTTACTTTCCTTTCTAAAAAATCAGATCTCCGGTTTCCTTCAATAGATTTGTGTTGTTTTGGTGTCAAACTTATGATAAAAATACACTCTATTTTTATACATTGGTGTTGAATTTTTACTGTGTTTTGTTTCTTACTTATTGACTGTTTTGGTACTTCTAAATGCGTTACACTTGTTCCTTTGATTAATCCTAACTGTTCTGTGCTGCTGTCACATAGGACGGAGCAAAGGCTTTTATTAAAGAAACCTATCTGGAAGTCATAAAGATTATCACATTATTACATTGTGAGGTCTCACAACCACACCACATAATAATCCACTTTCCTCCATGGTTGTTTCAGTGGTGGGATCCAGAACTTCTGTTTAGCAGTACCACTCAGCTAGTAAGCAAAGAAATAAAAAATCCTCCAAATTGACATAAGGCAAATATTGTTTTTGATTTTTAATTTGGCCATTTTTAATTGGTTTCCTTTTTCTTTTTCCCAAATTACTTTTGCCTTCTATTTTTGCACTTTTAAAAAAACAAGGGGACCATGGAGTTGGACATGTGCAATCTGTACTCCTTTGAGATCAGTGAGCTGAGGACAAAGTGCCAAGACAGGGGAAGAACTCTAAGCCAATCCACTAGAATAGGAGATTTTATAAAGGCCCTTAGAGTCTGGGAAGAGGTTTGAAAAACCAAATGCTTCCTTGAGGAGAAGGTTACAATAGACAGTGTGGATGGGACCAATCTTAACACACATTCACAGTAGTCTCCCTGACACCCCCTACAATCCCCAGGGCGCTGGAGGTGATTCAAGTTCAGTCATCACAAATGCTTCATAGAGGCCAATTGATAAAGAACTGGTGGCCCAATTCGCACTCATACCCCTGGAGGAAAAGAAGTTTGCCTTGCATAAAAGAGAGAAAGGTCCTCCTGGGTCCATGTTCCAGAAGTAATGGCGGCAGCACATGAGAAGAGGTGTGTGCAAAAGGGATTAGCTGATCCAAGGGTATTGTGCCATTGTTTGTGGTTGAGAACAACATAGTCAAATGGTTTGTTGCATTTGAGAGGGCTTTGAAGATGAGAAAGATAGGTCCACAGTACTGTGTCAACTAGCCCCAATTGTTGAGAGGGATAAGCTATTGCCCTTAAAGGAAGGTGTACCAGAGTCCTACCCCACATGAAGGAAACCCTGATAGCAAAGTGTAGTCCTACCCCAGAGGAGTACAGAAACAGTTCTGAGATGCCCACAGGGATGCACTGCAGTCCTGGCTGATCGTTGGTTGGTTTCCGGGCAATGAAGTTACTACATATGATGGGCTATAAAATTTGATTATTAAAGAGCGCATTTTAAATATTTGTTCCTCAACAAACATAAGCCAGCATCTAGTGGACTCTAAGCTATACAGCTCCAGAGATCAGGACAGTAGGATGGCTGATAAATGGGTATGTACTTGGGTATTCAAAAAGTCCTGTGGAGTTGATCCTAAGAGTAGTTCTTAAAAGGTCTGCCAAATAAGGGGAAGACCCATCCATGTCCAAGGGGGGTGAATATCAGAGAAATAACTATGGCCCTTCAAAGGGTTGGAGTGTTCTTTGACTGTGAGCAGCCAAGGCACGAGAGAGGAGACACAGTTTGCACTAAGAAGCCTCCTATTGGTGGGCGGTACAAGATGACTACCAGTGTAGGGATTGAGAAGGTAATTCACCCACAGGAAATTAGAGGTTATTCCTTAGTTTCCATGGGAGTTGGGTATGTTGAAGCGTTGGCAGCCTTACCTCTCGGCATGATGAAGTATAGGGAATGGCCAGAAATCAACAGTACTAGGGTAGAGTCTCTGAGGGATACAGGTGCCATTAGGACCACTGCAGTGGGTAAACAAATTTCCCCAGAGCAGATTCTCCCAGATCTGTTACACAAGGTAGACAATGCTGACTGTGTATTGTAGAGTTGCATACTAAGGCTATGGTGCACTTTGAGTGGGGAGTGGTGACTAGTCTGACTGGTCTGAAGAAGATAACTGTGTCCCAGGACTTTCCAGTGGAATGTCTGCTGGGGAAATACTTGGAAACCTCTGCTTCAGCAAATGTTGAAAGGAGGACCCATGCAGAAATGTTGAATCACCCTGAATGTGGGAGGGGGGTAACCACCGAAGTCCGAACTACACTTCCGGGAATTAATAATGGCCCAAGCCCATAGCAGCAAAATAACTTGCAATAGGGCTGGGAACCCAGCCTTAGAAAATGGAATCACAAGAAATCACAAGGCCCAAAGGAGAGGGTGCTACCATTAGAGAGCTGCCAAAGGTTGCAGTTTGCAAGGTGTACCTTCTAGGGACTGCTTTTGCCAAGGACTGAGGACCTGTCCAAACTTTGAAGGCCTCCGTCAGGTGAAAGGCAAAAAAAATATGTAGACATAGGTCTACTGGGAAGAAGAAGTGCTGCATTGTGACGCAATGGAGCCCACAACAGATACAAGCAGAAGACCAGTGGTCCTCTAACAATACAGAGCATTCATTCTAAACCTAACATATGACATCCTCCTGGCTTTTCATCTGGGGCAGCCAAAGTCTGGAACAGTTTAGTCATTGATATCTATGTCAGAGAAAGTAAAGGAGTTATGTTGCTCCTGTGTCACCTGCCAACCCAGTGACAAGGCAGAGGAGACATCTAGGGGACCCACAATCCCAATACCTGAGGTTGAGACCCCTTTTTGCTAGGGTAGGGATTAACATTGTTGGTCCTCTAGATCCTCCAAATGCCTGTGGAAACTAATTTTTGTTTGTGGTTGTAAACTTTGCCACCAGATATCCAGAAAACATTTCCCTCAGGACAATCACTGCCCTGCAGTGGCTACAGTCCCGCTTGGCATCTTCACCAGGGTAGGGTCCCCTAAGGAGGTCTGATAGGAGTACCAATTTCATGTTTGTATAAGTGAAAGCTCTGTGGGATAAATGTGGTGTTACTTATAGGTTCACCGCGCCTTGAAAGATTCAACAAAACAATGAAAAACATTATTATGGCTTTTCCTGTTAAACTCTGAAGGAGATGGGATGTTCGCCTACCATGCCTGCTATTTGCCTACACGGAAGTTCTGCAAAAGGGGATGAGTTTCTGCCCCTTCCAGCTTTTGTTTGGGTATCCTGTTATGGTCCCTTGAGTTTGGTTAGAGATGATTGGGAGAAACCCCCTGAAAGAACCCAAACACGATGGAGTGGACTATGTACTAGGCTTGTGGTCTAATAAGGCAGAGTACATGAAGAAGGCAGATACAAATCTGAAGGCCAGCCAGAAGCTTCTGAAACAATGGCATGATCAGAGGTCCTCCCTGGACCAGTCAGGTCAGAGAGCTTGGGTGTTGGAGCCCATGTCTCCCAGTGACTTCCAGGAAAGTGAACTGGACTGTATCTAGTACTAGAGAAGAAAGGAGAGGTCACCTACTTAGTGGACCTACTCACTCCCAGGCACCACATTGGGTGATCCATATTAAATGGCTGACACCACACCCTAGCATGCTGCCATGACTATGCTCCAGGTAACAAATTTTGGAGAGGAAGTAGAAAGTGAGCCTCTACCAGACCCTCTGTCAAGCAGTGTCAAAGATGACTTTGCGGATTAATTTTTGCTTGCCACCCTTATCAAACAACAACAGAAAGACTGTTGCCAGTTGCTGTTCTCCCTAACACCAGGCCAAGCAGAGTGGTGAATCCATGGCATTGATACAGGTGACAGACTTCCTATCAAAAGCAACATTTACAAGTTGTCTGACCAGGTAAAAACTAGCATCAGTCGGGTCTGATTGATCCCACAGTAGTCCTTGGGCAAGCTTAATGGGGGTAATGCCGAAGCCCAAAGGGTGTGAAAATAGAAATGAGATTCTGTGCATACTATAAAGGTCTTAATGCAGTCTTCAAGACTGATGCTCACCTCATCCCAAGATTTGATGAGCTCATTGATAAATTGGGGGTTTGCTAAGTACCTAAGCACTTTAGATTGACTTCAGGTTACTGGCAGTTAGTCCTCACCAAGGAAGCAAAGGAGAAGTCTTCTTTTTCAACTCAAGAGGGACAGGTTTGGTGATTCCAAAGGTTGGCAAACCAGTTTCTGTCTGTGTTTGAAACATTTGGGGAATCATATGTAGATGATACTGATATATCGCCTCCACCTAGGAAGAATACCTGACACACCTAAAGGCAGCAGGCAGGCCTCACTTATATAGCAATCAGATGCCCAATAGGGCAGGGTTCTGTTGTGTACCTGGACCAGCTTGTAGGTAGAGGGCATGTACAGCCTCACCAGCCCAAGATTCAGATAATTCTGGCCTTGGAGCCTCCCGAGACTCAAATCTAGGTAAGGCCTTTCTGGGCTTGACTGGGTATTAAAGGGACATTTTGGAAGGTGTATGGCACACTATTTTGCACCTCACCTCTGAAAGAACCCCCTTCAAGTAAAAACCAAAAAGTCAATTGGTATACAAAGTGTTGGAAGGCCATATGTATAACACCTGTCCTACAAGAGCTTGACTCCAGTAGAGAGTTCATTGTCCAGTCAGATGCTTTAGACCATAGGATTAGGGCAGAGTTATTAAAGGTAAATGATGAGGGGCAGGAACAAACTGTTGCCCTTATTAGTAGCCAACTCCTCCCCAGAGAGCTCAGTTGGAGTGGCATTGGGAGGGAAGGCTTTGCTCTGGTTTGGTAGATGAAGAAGTTGAAACTCTACTTGTATGGGACTCACTTCAAAGGTCCAACTGACCTCTTAGATGGCTCATGCAGATGAGAGGAGAGATCCCCAAACTGTTGAGGTGATCCATTTTCCTACAGGAAATTGACTTTACAGTGGAACATAGACCTGGTAGTGACCATGCCAATGCAAATGGCCTTTACAGGTTATTCCATTTAGATGATAATAACTACCAAGATAATGGTAACAACTTTAACCTTGAGGGGTCTGTGAGGGAAAGGGCCTCTTTTGGTATACTCACCCACGTATTTGGACTGATCCTGCTCGTTGTTGCTACCCTGTAGTGCACTGGGTTCTGCTGTTCAGGCCCCACTGCATGTGCTCCGACCCCCCAAGTACTTGTAAACTTGCCTAATACCTGATTGACTCCTTTAACTTACTTATAAGTCCCTAGTATATGGTGCAAGCTGTACCCAGGGCTAGTAAGTTAAATGTCACTAACAGACTAGAACACTTATTTGTGCCACAATTTCAGTGACATGGTGAAAACGTGATTCAAACCTCCTACTGCAGTCTAGTCAGGAAGCATTAAACTTGCCAGCTTGGCAAGGTAAAATAATCCTTTTTGCCTAGCCAAAACCTTCCTCTTTACTATTAATGAGACACCCATAAGGGAGGCCTTAGTAATCCTCCTGCAAGGGCATGCTGCTTTTGTTTTCAACATGACAGTGAAAACACAAAAGTTCTTCTTTTATTGAAACATGTCGGTGGTCCAAGTGAGTAACATATAATTTCGCTAGCCACACTCTGCTATGTGCAAACGTTAATTTGGGACCACCAAAGTATCAAATTAATCATGACAATAAACCCGACTCCTTGCTGAGGTTGGATTTATGACAACTTTCAAAAGAAAGGTGGCTTAAGAAAGTCCCAACTTTGCTGCCCAATCCTTTTTCCTGACAATCTGCAGCAGTCGTCACCCAAGACAACATGCTGCTATCATTCTAGGAAGTATGAAGTGTTTCCACGAACATGAAACAGAGAGAATTGTTGGAGGAAGGCAATGTACCCTCCTCCAGCAGGGTGATTACAGGACAATGGCCAGCATTCAAAGTGGCTCCCACCTCAGTAAAGCAAATGGTAATCACACCTTTGCCTGCCTGCTTCTTTGTATAGGTAGACAGGCTGGCATCTACTCCAGTGGAGGAAAACCTGTTGCAAAACTCGGTATGCTTGGTCTCCCCAGCGGTATTCCTAAGGCTCCTCATCAGAGATGAAGGCTTGCTCCAAACCCTCAAAGCAGTGATGTAAAGTGGGAATAGTTACCCCACCGGAACTATAGCCCTTTTTGCTAGTCAGTCCTCTCCTCCGACACATCCGAAGATGGCATAAGAGTGGCCGCCACAGTCCTCCGATCACTACTAGACTGGACTGGAACGAAGACATAAGGACGAGCCTGCTGCACCCTTTACCCTACAAAATAAAACTGCACTGCACCTGCTTCACCTGAGGGTACCACAAAGAAGACTGTCCCTAGTTATGGAAAAGTGATCCACTTGTGCCGGAAGAAGTGACTCCAGTGGCCAGGTGCCAAGCCTCATTTAGATCTTTAGACCACCAAAAGGTAAAGAACCCTGGGGCATATCAGCAACAACTAGCGTGAGGATAATTATCGCCGGGTAACGTGGATTTTTATCGCTGAGATAGCGTGCTATTAGCAACGCTTATCTCCTCAGCGATAACAATCCTCAAGCTAGCTGCCTAACATGAGATTATCGCTGGAAACCCAGCGATAATCTCACGTAGTGTGGCGTTAGCTTGCTGATAGGGACTCACAAACTTAGCCATGATATCCACCTTCCATAGGATATCATGGCTAAGTCAGTCCTGAAGCAGGCATAAGGAAAGTAGCGATAACAGGGGTTATCGCTACTTTTCCTGACGCTTTGCTTCATAGCGTGGGGCTTGATAATAGGAGAAATGTCGCTTAGCGACATTTCTCCTGTCATGTTAGGTCAGGAACGCCCACTTTGCATCTCATTAGAGATGCAAAGCTGGGCGTTAGGAATCCTGGCGCTAAAGCAAGGTTTCACGCGTTAGCGTGGCCTTGCTAATTAGGCGATAAAATTATCGCCACTTTTCAGCCGAAAACGGCCGCGAAAGCGCCGATCATTTTTTATGGCCAGCTTGTAAATATGCCCCCATGTACTCCGCAAGAGCTCAGTGGCCCAGGGACACCTGAACACCACATGAAGCAAATGTGACTGCTCTAAAACAGATTCCGACCTTCTTGATGTGTCACCAATTCTGTGGAATCCGAAGTCGAAGTGGACTCTGGTTTTCCGAAAGAAAAAAAATGCTTACCTGCGAGCACCTGCTGGACCTGCTGTAACTGGGAGACCAGCTGGCAAGTGGCGTAGCCATACTAGCCAGTTGGTGAAGAACTGCTCAACCAATTTACAGATTTTATTGATTCTTTAAAAATAATTTACTTACTTTTGAAAAATAGTATCGGCAGTTTCGCTTGATTTTTTTGTCCTTCTAGGATAAACAAACATTATTTATATAAATTGGTGTCTGAGTTTTTTTGTGTTGTGTTTATTATTTAACTATTTTGTTACTTTTAGACACTTTATGCTTGTTCTTTTGATTAAGCCTGACTGTTGTGTTCCAAAGCTACCCTGTTTTAAGCTAAGGGTTTTAGTGAGGAAACCTAACTGGACCCACTAAAGATTGTGATGTTAACATGTGCACAACCACACCACACTTTCCTGTAGCAATCAAGCTGTTATTTTCGCAAGAGATATACATACAAATCATTGAATATATTCACCACATGGCACACTATGTAGAGGCATTGTTCTGCTTGACCTCTAGGCAGCCTTTGACATGATTGAAAATCATTGAATTCCTGGAGTTATAAGCGGGTTTTCCTTCATACTGCAGCACCCGCAATAAGCAATTCAGAATAAAAAATTCAAGCCATTATTTGTGTCTGTCCAGCAATGGTCGAGGTCTCACAGAGATAAATTAAAACTGCCTCCTTAGTCAACATCCTCTCAACACCACTGCATAATTTTTTTGGACATCACACTGCACCATCTCTACAAACTGACGCATTGGGTCCAATGCATCAGTTTGTAGAGCCCTGCGTTTCTGTGCCTGGTAAAATGCACGCCGGTTCGGCGTTCCCACAGGTCTCAACTGGCCCTAGAATTTGGAACAGCTCATAAATTGAGGAAATAACACTTGCCACTTTAATCTAGTAATTTTCCTTGTGTAGTTACAACTCTTTGTGACCACCCCCCTGATCACAGTGGAGTAGCTAGCCCCGTGGGCTCCCGTGGCAGTCTCTGCCTTTGCCACTCGCAACAGCCACAGTGAAGAGCGGGGGGATGAGGGGGGGCTGGTGAATATTTCATCCGTTTGCCGCCTTGAGGCAAATGCATCGAGGAGCGGGAGGGATGTGGGCTTGCTGTTGACGCCCAGAGAAAACAAACAAAAACAATCAGGGCAAAAATCTAAAGATGTTCATTTCCTTCATGATCCGCACCCCAGCAGAAGATAAGTAGAACTACACACCCCAAGGGAGGTCTTATTACTAAGCTGGAAAAACTAGAAGTGTGTGAAACACTGCAGCAGAGTATTTATGCAAAATTACGTGAAATTATTCAAAATGTATCTTGTACTGAAAAAAATAACAAAATTGCCAATTCGGGTAAAAATTCAACTCAAAAATGTAATTTCAAGTTGAATTCTGATTGCTTGTGTTCAAAACACTGCTGCTCATATTTATGAATGGTCCTCTGGAGGAATTGCTATTCACACATTTTCTTGGCAGAACAAATCTGCTTTATTCACTCGCGGTAACCGAGCACCGGGAACACACTCCCGTCTCCCTCTGCCTTCGCGCCCTTTCTCCTTGCGCGCCACGCTCTAAGCCACGCCCCCTTCCAGGCGTGCCCTGGCTCTAAACACTAGAATGCAACGCTACATATCTCCCCCTTTTAACGTCTTTAACAACAACAAATTCGGAGCACCCACCTTATGGTTCAGTCTTACTTGGGTTGCGTTTCACAGTCCTCAAAACCTTCTTGGCATCTTGACCTCTCTGCCCGATCTTGTATAGTACTGTCCCTTCTCTGGAGCCACTTGTTCCTTTCTGGCCGGGGATCCCCCTCCGGTTGCACCATCTCCTTGCTCCACTTCTACTTGCTCCAGAGTCTCCTCCTCCGTGTGGTGCTCCTTTAAGTTATTTTCCAACGCTCAGGCTCTGGCTCTCCCCCCTTCTCCCGGGGACTTTTGGCTTGGTTCTTCCTCGGCTTCACAGTCCTCCCTTTCCGGTGTCTCCTCCTTCGTGGGACCCTGTGTCCTTCTATCCTCCGGTACGTCCCATTTCTCTATTTTGTTGCATTTTGCCATTCTGTCCTGCGACCATACCTTTCCGTCGCTCAATAATGCCGACCTGGTGTACGTTTCTATGACCTGCAGCGGCGGGCTGAATTTGCTCTCTCCTTTTCTTTTCAGCGTGGCCTGTTTTACTCTCACCCACTCTCCCCTCTCCAGGGTCACCCCTTTAGTGTTCCGTCGTTTGTTATAGTACTCTGTGTATATTGCCTGTGCCTTGTCCAGGTTGCGCCTCACTACTGCTGGCGACTATTTACTTTGTATCATTATGTGTTTCCATGCGACATTGTCCTTTGTAAGGGTTCCCGTCCTCTCAATATCTTGAACGGGCTGTACCCTGTGCTGGTCGGGGTAATGCGGTACGCCCAGAGCATGCATTGTAGTGCCTTCTCCCACTGCAACCCTGCACTGATGGCCGCTTGTATGAACCCCATTATTAATCGATTAAATCTTTCGGCCTGTCCATTTCCAGCCGGGTGGTAGATTGGAGTATGTTTGACCTCGATTCCGTTCCTGGACATGAAAGCGTTCCATTTCTCCGAAACAAATTGTGGTCCATTGTCACATGTTATTACTTTGGGTATTCCTTCCCTCAGAAACGTGGCTGTGAGGAATGCTAACACCGTCTCTGTCGCAGACCTCCACTTCAGGCCATTTCGAGTATCTGTCCACCGCCACAATGAGGTACTTGGGTACTCCCTCCGCGTTCAGGGCTGGGCCTAGGATGTCCACTGACAGCATTTCCCAGGGACTCGACTCCCTTGCGAACTTTCCCAGTGGTGGTCGCAGTAGGGTTTGTGTCTTGTGCATTGTTCACATGTCCTGACATAACTTTCCATTTGAGCATCCATGGCTGGCCACCAGTACGCCTGCTTCGCTCTTGCCTTTGTTTTCAAGATCCCTAGATGTCCTTCGTGTAGGATGGCTAAGAGATGGGTCCCCATGGAGCACGGAGGGACCACCTTGTCCGCTCTCAATAGAAACACAGGATTGTCTCCAATGGACATCTCCTCTCTCACTTCCCAGTACTTTCGCAGCTCCCTATCTAGGTGCCTTTTTTCCGGCCACCCGTGTGTCACACAGCCCTTCACTGTGTTCAGGGTTTCGTCCGCCGTGTATGCCTCTTCCCATTCCTGGATGCTGACCACCCCTTCATGGTCCTGTGTAACTGCGACCACATACTCTTCCCATTCCAAAGGTTCTCCGCCTTCCGCGGGTTCCATGGCCGCTGCCCTGCTCAAGAAATCCGCCACCTTGTTTCTAGATCTGGGGATGTACTCCACATCGTACACGTAGTCCAGCAATCTCAAACTCATCCTTGCGATCCGAGGCGTCGCATGCGCGTGCCCACTCAAGGTCAATACTTTCACCAGGGGCTTGTGGTCGGTGCGGAGCAGGAATTTCGCCCCCCATACGTACTGCCTGAACCGTTCCATCGCCCACACCGTGGCTAGCATCTCTTTCTCTATGACGCTGTATTTTTCCTCGTTCGCTGCTAGAGCTCTTAAAGCGAAGCTGACGGTGGTGACTTCTCCGCCTCGGGCCTTCTGCATCAGGACGGCCCCTAGACCCCTGTCACTGGCATCCGTGGTCAGTATGGACAAAGAATCTCGATCGAACCCTTCCAAGGGGACAGCTGTGCAGATGTCTTGCTTTACCCTCTCGAATTCCAATTGCTCCTCCTGTGTCCACTTGAATGCCGTTTTTTCCTTCAGGAGTTGCCGCATGTTGTGCGTCTTGGTCGCGAAGTGCGGGACGAACTTGCTGTAAAATTCAGCCATGCCCAAGAAGGAGCGAACATCCTCTTTCCTCATCGACGTGGGTGCGTCTTTTATGGCCGCCATGTTTGCTCTTTTCGGTTCTATGCCCCTTCCGCTGATCTCGTGGCCCAGGTAGGTCACTGAGTTGACTCCGAACATGCATTTCTGCCATTCCGCTGTGAGGCCATTTTGGGCGAGGATCGCCAGCACCGTGTGTAGTTTCTTGTCTTGATCTTCCTGGGATTTCCCCATCACTAGGATGTCATCCTGGAAGTATTGGACACCTTCCACTTTTTGGAACAACCTGTGCATCAGTTTTTGGAAAACCGCTGCTGCGGATGCAAGACCGAAAGGCATCCTGAGAAATTTGTAGCACCCAAACGGCGTGATGAACGACGTCAGATGATTGCAGGAGGCATGCAATGCAATTTGGTGATACGCAGAGGTGAGATCTATGGTGGAGAACCACTTGACTCCCTTGGTCATCGCTAACATCTCACTTATCCTGGGTAGGGGGAACTTGTCCACTAGAATGTTCTTGTTGAGCTCCCTCTGGTCCACGCATAGTCTCACCTTCCCGTTGGGTTTCTGGGCAACCACCAATGGCGCCAGCCACTCAGCGCTCTCTATCGCCTCTATGACTCCGTTTGCTTCTAGCCGCCTCAATTCTTCCTGAACTGCCTCCCTGCTTCTGAAGGGAATATTGCGGGCTCTGTGACTCACTGGTTTGGCTCCCTCCTTGAGTCGTATCTTGTGTGTGAATTTTGTCATCTTCCCGATGGTTCCTTTGAACACCTCGGGGTACGCCTCCATCCACTTGCCTTCCTCTCGCGGTGGCTTGGTCTCAATTAGCATTATTTGTTTGGAGCCTCCCGGGTTGAGCTGTATGCCCAAGTTCCCTTGGTCCTTCCACCCCAGTACGGAGGGTCCTTTCTCTGCTACGTACAGCTTCCCTTCTGCTCTGCGCCCTCTGAACTCGAACATCAGCTTGCGATAACCCACCATGGGTATTGGCTCTCCGGTGAACGTGACCGGGTGGATATCGGTGGGTAGTAGTTCGTCTCCGACTTTGGAACTAAATTCGTTTTTCCACACTGCCCTCTGGATGATCGTGTACGGGGAGCCCGAGTCTGCCACTATGTGCACTTGTACTCCGCCGATCGTCATCTGTAGTACTGGTTTCTTGGTCCGTATGCAGTTCACTCCCAGTACTTGATCATCTATACATAAGAACTCGTCTTCTTCGTCTTCTTCCGCTTGGGGCTCTTCTTCCCCCTCTGGGTCTTGTGCTACGTACTTCACGTCTCCTCTGCCAAGTTTTCGCCTGCACACCTTCTCGTAGTGCTCTACTATTTTGCAGTACGCGCACCTGGCGCGAAATGCGGGGCAAACCTTGTTGTTGCCTTGGTGTGATTGGCTGCCACACCTGTAGCACCCCTTCTTCCTCTCTTCCGGTGGCTTCTGGTCCTTCACAGTCCTTTGCGGTAATCTCCTTTGCTGCCACCTGCCGCTTGAAGCCTGTTGTTTTGGAGCGTCTGGTCGGTCCCCATCTATTACCTTGCAGACTGGCGTGCGGTCGTTCCCTTCTCTTTTGGCTGCTTCTGCACATCGTTTAGATAGTTCAGCCTTCTTCACTAGCACTACCACTTCCTTTAGCGGGGCATCCCCATTGACCCACAGTTTCTCCTGTATGGCCGTGTTGGTGGTGTGCATGATAATCTGATCTCTAATCAGTTTGTCGTGAAGCGCGCCGAATTTGCACGTTACCGCCATCTTCTGTAGCGCCACGACGTACTCATCCACTGATTCTCCCTTGACCTGTTTTCTCTGGAAGAAGTTGCATCTGTCGATGGCCATGCACACCACCGGCCTGTAGTGAGCGTCTAAGTCTTCCAGCGCGTGTTTAAACACTTCTGTATCCGCTGCTGCCCTGGTCTCTTTTACCAGACTGTCGTATACCCTGATGCCCTCCGGGCCTAGGTTGTGTAGGAGTATCTTCTTTTTCCTGGCGCTTGAGAACTCTCCTTCACTCTCTTCCTCCAGGGCTACAATGTAGTTCAGGAAGTACCATTTCCAGTCTTCCCAGGGCATCGCCGGGTCTCCTCTTTTCGGCAGGAATGGTACTAAGTTGGTGAGAGACGTTGTTTGTGCGCACTTCCTGCCCCTCTCGCCGTGGGCTGTACTGTCCCTGTCGTCTTCCCCTGGAGGACTCCCTGGCGTGTGTCTCCCTCTCTGGACGCTCTCTCGCGTGGGCGAAAGGCTGTCTTGCCCCCTCTGTGAAGGCCATGGGGTCGCCAGGTCTGTCTCTGTCTTCCCCCGTGGGCACTGGGTAGCTGTTGGTGCCCCCTCGTGCTATGGCGTCGCTTCTCCCGCTAAGTCGCTCAGGTGCCGCGGTACTGCTGGCTTCTGTGCGTCCTGGTGATGCTCCACCCCGGTGTGGCTCCTTCCTCTAGGTGCGCCTTGTGCCTGTCGGTGTGCTGCGGCACCTTACCCGGTCTGGCCTCCTGTGCCTGTGGCCTCCTCGCGCCTCTGGCCGCCCTGTTCGCCGTGGCTGTCGCACTCTGCGCTTCCGGGCTGCTGGTGACTACTGGCTGTTGTCCCTGGTGCAGGGTGACTTGGTGCCTCTGTTGTCCCTGGTGCAGGGTGACTGGGTAACGGTCCTTTCTACTACCTGCCTTTAGATGCACGTTTGCAGCGCAGCGCTATTTGGACATCTGTAGATTTTTAAATTTTTCCTGTTAGCATATTTTTGTTTGTTTAATTTTCTTATCCCTGGGTTTTACCTGGCTGTTTGTCCTCTAACTTGCACAATAATCTGTCAGTGCACCGCTGTTTGGCGGGTCCTTGTCCTCGGGGGGAAGCCGGGGAATATTTGGCGGCCATTTTGGGTTGGGGTTCGGCGGGCCATTGTCGGGCGCCATACTGGTGGTGGAGGCGTGCAGCACATGCGCGGACGGGGTACTTTAGGCGGGCAGTTGATCGGGTCAGCTGGAATAGGTAATGGTCCTTTCTACTACCTGCCTTTAGATGCACTTTTGCAGCGCAGCGCTATTTGGACATCTGTATATTTTTAAATTTTTCCTGTTAGCATATTTTTGTTTGTTTAATTTTCTTATCCCTGGGTTTTACCTGGCTGTTTGTCCTCTAACTTGCACAATGATCTGTCAGTGCACCGCTGTTTGGCGGGTCCTTGTCCTCGGGGGGAAGCCGGGGAATATTTGGCGGCCATTTTGGGTTGGGGTTCGGCGGCCCATTGTCGGGCACCATACTGGTGGTGGAGGCGTGCAGCACATGCGCGGACGGGGTACTTTAGGCGGGCAGTTGATCGGGTCAGCTGGAATAGGTAACGGTCCTTTCTACTGCCTGCCTTTAGATGCACGTTTGCAGCGCAGCGCTATTTGGACATCTGTAGATTTTTAAATTTTTCCTGTTAGCATATTTTTGTTTGTTTAATTTTCTTATCCCTGGGTTTTACCTGGCTGTTTGTCCTCTAACTTGCACAATAATCTGTCAGTGCACGGCTGTTTGGCAGGTCCTTGTCCTCGGGGGAAAGCCGGGGGATATTTGGCGGCCATTTTGGGTTGGGGTTCGGCGGGCCATTGTCGGGCGCCATACTGGTGGTGGAGGCGTGCAGCACATGCGCGGACGGGGTACTTTAGGCGGGCAGTTGATCGGGTCAGCTGGAATAGGTAACGGTCCTTTCTACTGCCTGCCTTTAGATGCACGTTTGCAGCACAGCGCTATTTGGACATCTGTAGACTTTTAAATTTTTCCTGTTAGCATATTTTTGTTTGTTTAATTTTCTTATCCCTGGGTTTTACCTGGCTGTTTGTCCTCTAACTTGCACAATAATCTGTCAGTGCACCGCTGTTTGGCGGGTCCTTGTCCTCGGGGGGAAGCCGGTGGATATTTGGCGGCCATTTTGGGTTGGGGTTCAGCGGGCCATTGTCGGGCGCCATACTGGTGGTGGAGGCGTGCAGCACATGCGCGGACGGGGTATTTTAGGCGGGCAGTTGATCGGGTCAGCTGGAATAGGTAACGGTCCTTTCTACTGCCTGCCTTTAGATGCACGTTTGCAGCGCAGCGCTATTTGGACATCTGTAGATTTTTACATTTTTCCTGTTAGCATATTTTTGTTTGTTTAATTTTCTTATCCCTGGGTTTTACCTGGCTGTTTGTCCTCTAACTTGCACAATAATCTGTCAGTGCACCGCTGTTTGGCGGGTCCTTGTCCTCGGGGGGAAGCCGGGGGATATTTGGCGGCCATTTTGGGTTGGGGTTCGGCGGGCCATTGTCGGGCGCCATACTGGTGGTGGAGGCGTGCAGCACATACGGGGTACTTCAGCCAGCCACTTGAACGCGCAGCGGTGACGCGCAGTGGTGGGCGCCCTCTCTGCGCCTGAGTCGCGCCAGAGTCCTGCCCGTCTGAGCTCGTCAGCGTCTCGGAGGCGACCGGAGCGTTGGAGTCGTTAGTCTCGTACTCCTCAGTACAACCATCTGCTGCTGGCATAATGGTATGTTATACGGCGCATGTGCTGCGCTCTCTACAGAGGGTGTCCTGTACCTGTCGCAGAGTTTTTCCTGGGCGGTATAGGGGGAAGAAGCGATGCCCTGGCTGTGGGTGGCTTCCTAATACGGCCACGGCCCTCATATCAAACGAGGAAGTGGGTTGTTTAAGACATTTGTTTCTCCTTCTTAACACTAGATCCCTGCGCAGACACGCGCAGGATATTTACGATCTTCTAGCCACCGAAAAGCCGCTTTGTTTAATGCTGACTGAGACCTGGTTGGGGGATTCCTCCAACCCTGATATAGCTGTAGCAATTCCTCCAGACTACAATATCTACCGTCAAGACAGATCGGGCGGGAGGGGCGGGGGTATGGCTCTTGTAGTGAACAAATCGGTTGCATGTTCCATCATCCCTACAGATGCCATCACAGGATCTGAATCCCTCGCCTTTTCCCTAGCTTTGGCGCCCCATCATTCGTTCAAAGGGCTGTTAGTTTATAGACCTCCTGGCCCGGTGGGTTCTTTCTTTGATGAGCTCCAGTCGATAATTGCTGTGCTTGCTCTTAGAGCTCAGCACTGTGTTTTGGCCGGGGATTTTAACTTTCATATGGAAGATGGATTAGATTCCGATACGATGAATGTGAGAAGTTGGCCTGGTATATGCTGTTCACTAGTTCTAGTGACCACCTTGTACCATGCCAAGCAACCCTTATGGTGTGGTTGTAAGTCAACCTTTTTGGACTAGCTGCCCTAGTGGTAGCGTAGGCTAAGCAGTCTTTGAGGCTAAACTCGTGATGCGTGTTAAGCAAGCTGTTTTACCAATAGTAACCCCCTTTTATACCACTGAAAGGACACCACACAGATATATATTCAAAATATATATGTATTTATTTCTCAAAGTAACCCCTAGTCTCTTTATGAGCACAGGAGCACAAATCGTCAAACAAGATTATCACAGAATACACAGAAGTTGCACTTTATATGGATAGGCCCTGGTGGCCACTCGAACCATATACTAAAATAGTGGTATAAGTACCACGAACAGAAAAGGAAAAAGGCCTAGGGCCTCTAGAATCGCTGGGCCTACAAGGAGCTAACGTCAGTTAGTGACCAGGAGGTCCACGGGTGGCGTGTGCAGAGCAAATAGTCACACGCGTGCTCCCATAGGTTTCAATGGGTGCGTAAAAAGTACAAAGTTACTGCAAAAGGAATCTTCCGGATGACCTAGGAACTTAAGATTTGGAACACAGGCACTAGAGATGTAATACTACACTTGGGCACCGGAGTGCCAGCTTTACCTCACCCACAGGAAGCGGGTGCATAGGCCTCGAAGTGCGTCGGGTTTCTTCTATCGGTTCCGTGGGGCCTGTAGACAAAAGTGCTGCAGGCGGTCGGTCGGGAAGAGATGCAGTGGATCCAAGAGTGGATCGGAGATGTTGAAGACCTGTAAGCAGAGGGGACAGTGTTCACAGTCACTAGCCAGTGACCAGCGTGGCACCAGGTGGGTACCAGGCGATGTCGGGTGCAAACAGGAAGGAAGGTGTAGCTTGACTCTGCAGCCACGTGGTCCCTGAAGGTCGACGACGTCCAGGAGTCGAGTCACGAGCTGTCCCACGCAGGCTCTCGCTGTCGGCGGTGTCGGCGACTTGATCGAAGCAAACAAGCCTTGGCAAAAGCAATTGTTGTAGGCAAGGAGATAAGCTGATGGTTCTGACCAGCAAGGTCAGAGGAACTGCTCCTTTGGAGGGGAGCAAGGGCCAGTCTGGGGCAACCAGACCAGCGGTGTTTGTTGTAGATTTCGTCGCCAAGATGGCCACTAGCCAGCGGGCCAGCAACCGGTTAGGCGCGTCGAGTGGCAAAATGCAGAAGGGCCCCACGCAGATCGTGGAGATGCTGGAGGGCTCACCTTTGGTGCAGATGCTGCTCGAGGGTTGGGCTTCTCAGGACCCAAAGCACAACTTGGAGGGAGCCTCGGTTGTTGCACTGGTCAGCTTGTCGTAGTCGTTTCAAGATGGCTGGCTCCACGTGTCTCGGTGCCTCCACGGGTCTCCTCTTTGCAGGGACTGTGGATCGGGCGGTGAGAGGTCTGGAGGTCCAGGTCTTGTCAGTCTCTGGGCTCGGGCTCCGGCGGGAGGCGGCGGCAAAGCAGACGTTGATTCGCTGGATGGTGCTTGCGTTAGCAAGGTGGTCACTCCCTGACCACAGGGGAGATTGGCTTCAGTCCTCTGTGCAGCAGAGCGTCGAAGTTCCCGTCTTCTTCTTAGTTTTAAGTTGATTCCAGGATGTCTGAAGTCTTAGGACACAGCTCCTACCTTTAAGCGGATTCTAGGGGCCGGACTACCTGCTAGGTCCCTCCCTATGGGTGGGACCAGGAAGGGGGGTGGTTACACCCCCAATCCTTTGTCCAGCTCGCCCCAGGCCCGGGACTGGTGTGCCCCAGGACCGGTTTGAACTGGCATATGCACCGAGGCTCCTTGTGAGCCACAGGCATGTCTGGTTTCTTTCAAGCCCTACCTGACCAATACACAAAATCCTGTCTGGGGTGGTGCACGCACCTCCCCTGGCAGGAAACCCTTTGTCCACACCTCCCAAGCTGGAAGGACTCCCAGCAGCAGGAGGGCAGACTTGTGTCTGTGGTGGCAGCATCCATTTTGTGGAGCTGAGGCTATGTCTGATTTTACCCGGGTTTCAGGTACTGTACATGTCGTGTCCCTCTAGAAGGGTGGAATGCTAACCCCGTCGCCAGAATTGGCGAGGGGTTAGTATTCCAATTCGTATGACACCTTACTCGACATGTTTTGATAAAGCCAAACCAAAGATAGCATTTAACCGCGAGGTTCATAATGCACTTAAGAGTATATGGTATGACGATATCTGGAAACAGTAGAAGGAAGCTGTTCCGACCACTGCAGACAGGCTCAGCTCATGCCAGAGCACCATCTCACATGGAACCAAGCACTCTGCCTTCAGGATTGTTAAGGCCTGCCATAGGAGTGACTTATAGGTTACCAGGTGTCCCATTTAAGGTTAGGTATAGGTATACTACACCTAAGTAAGAGGTGATTACACCAACTTACCCCAGCTGAGTGATCAGCCAGTTGTGTCAAATTGTTAGGCCAAGCCTGGGGTGGCATAATACATGCTGCAGCCCTTGGCAGGCCTTGGGTACACCAATGCCCTGGGTACCTAGTGTACACTGGTACAGGGGCTGACAGGGTGATCCACTTCCAATTGGTTATGCACCTAGGGTGCATAGTTTTAATTTAGTAGAGAGAACAGCAGGCTGGGGGTCTGATTGGCAGGCCCACAGCCTCAATATGTCAAAAACCAGTGAAGCAAAAAGCAAAAATTTGGGGTGACCATAGGATAGCAGACCCTACTCTCCTACATAACCCCCCCCCAAACGCTGGGACATTAAACTAGCCTTGACCAGTCTCGTCTTCATGTCCTAAGTGGAAGTACCTGGAGAGACCATCTGCATTCCCATGGTCAGTACCTGGCCGGTGCTCCACTGTAAAGTCCATCCCCTGTAGGGAAATGGACCACCTAAGCAGTTTGGGGTTTTCACCCTTCATCTGATTTAGCCACAAGAGGGGCTTATGGTCGGTCTGAATCTTGAAGTGAGTGCCAAACAAGTATGGCCTCAGCTTCTTCAGGGCCCACACCACAGCAAAGGCCTCCCTCTCAATAGCTGACCAATTCTTCTCTCTGGGGGTCAACCTTCTGCTAATAAAAGCAATGGGTTGGTCTTGACCATCTACATTAAGTTGTGACAGCACAGCTCCCACACCCAACTCAGAAGCATCTGTTTGGACAATAAACTCTTTGGAGTAGTCAGGACTTTTCAGGATAGGTGCAGAGCACATGGCCTCCTTCAGGTCATCAAATGCCTTTTGACAGCTTACTGTCCACTGAACCTTTTTGGGCATCTTCTTGGATGTCAGATCATTAAGAGGAGTCACAATGGACCCATAGTTCTTAACAAACTTCCTGTAGTACCCAGTCAAGCCCAAGAAAGCTCGAACTTGAGTCTGGGTGGTTGGAGGGGACCAGTCCTTGATGGATTGTATCTTACTCTCCAGTGGTTGAACTTGGCCTCCACCTACAAGGTGGCCCAAATACACAACCTTACTCTGCCCTATCTGGCACTTAGTAGCCTTGATAGTGAGGCCTGCCCTTTGCAGAGCCTCAAGAGCCTTCTTCAGGTGGATCAGGTGATCCTCCCAGGTGGAGCTAAAGACAGCAATGTCATCCAGATATGCTGCGCAAAAGTCATCCAACCCAGTAAGGACTTGGTTCACCAGCCTTTGGAAGGTGGCAGGTGCATTCTTCAGACCAAAGGGCATCACCACAAACTGGTAGTGCCCACCTGGGGTTGAGAATGCTGTTTTGGCCTTAGACTCCTCAGCTAATCTGATTTGCCAATAGCCAGCTGTTAAGTCAAATGTGCTCAAAAACTTTGCAGAAGCTAGTTTGTCTATGAGCTCATCTGCCCTTGGAATAGGGTGTGCATCTGTCCTGGTGACAGCATTGAGTCCTCTGTAATCCACACAGAACCTCATCTCTCTCTTGCCATCTTTGGTGTGAGGTTTGGGGACCAGAACCACTGGGCTAGCCCAGGGGCTCTCTGAGGGTTCAATGACACCTAATTCCAGCATTTTATGTACCTCAGCCTTTATACAGTCCCTGACGTGGTCAGGTTGTCTGTAAAGTTTGTTCTTTACAGGCAGACTGTCACCAGTGTCCACCACATGGGTACACCAGTCAGTTTGACTAGGTATCAAGGAAAACATATGTGAAAATGATTGTAGAACCTGTCTACATTCAGTCTGCTGATGGGCAGTGAGGTTGCCTCCAAGGGTCACTCCTTCAACTGAGCCATCTTCAGGGTTCTGAGACAACAGGTCTGGGAGAGGGTCACTCTCTTCCTCCTGTCCCTCATCTGTAGCCATGAGCAAGCCCATGTCTGCCCTGTCAACATATGCTTTAAGCCTGTTAACATGGAGTACCCTGTGGGGACTCCTGGGAGTTCCTAGGTCGACCAAGTAGGTGACCTCTCCCTTCTTTTCCAGGATTGTATGGGGTCCAGACCATTTGTCTTGGAGTGCTGCTGGGGCCACTGGCTCCAACACCCATAACTTCTGTCCTGGCTGAAACTCAACCAAGACAGCCTTTTGGTCATGCCAAGCTTTCTGTAAGGCCTGGCTTGCCTCAAGGTTTTTGGATGCCTTCTCCATATACTCAGCCATCCTGGAGCGGAGACCAAGTACATAGTCCACTATGTCTAGCTTAGGCTTTTTGAGAGGTAACTCCCAGCCTTCCTTCACCAAACACAGTGGGCCTCTCACAGGGTGCCCAAACAACAATTCAAAGGGGCTGTAGCCAACTCCTTTTTGTGGGACCTCTCTGTAAGCAAACAGAAGGCAGGGTAGAAGGATGTCCCATCTTCGCCTGAGCTTTTCAGGTAATCCTTTGATCATACCCTTTAGGGTCTTGTTGAATCTCTCAACAAGCCCATTGCATTGTGGGTGATAAGGGGTGGTGAACTTGTAGTTGACACCACATTCCTTCCACATAGCTGTTAAGTATCCTGACATAAAGTTGGTACCTCTGTCAGATACTACCTCCTTAGGAAACCCCACTCTGGAGAATACTCCCAGCAGGGCCCTGGCCACAACAGGAGCTGTAGTGGTCCTAAGGGGAATTGCCTCTGGATACCTGGTGGCATGATCCACTACCACCAGTATAAATCTGTGCCCAGATGCAGTGGGAGGATCCATGGGACCCACTATGTCTATTCCCACTCTTTCAAAGGGAACCCCCACCACAGGTAGTGGTATCAGGGGGGCCTTTGCTGTGCCACCTGATTTGCCACTGGCTTGGCAGGTAACACAGGAGCGACAAAACTCCTTTGTATCTTCATTCATATGAGGCCAGTGAAAGTGAGGGACAAGTCTGTCCCAGGTCTTGTTCTGGCCTAGGTGTCCTGCTAAAGGAATATCATGGGCCAAGGTAAGAAGGAAGCCCCTAAATTGCAGAGGTATAACCAACCTCCTGGTTGCACCAGGCTTGGGGTCTCTAGCCTCTGAATAAAGGAGTCCTTCATCCCAATACACTTTATGGGTACCTTGAGCATTCCCAGCAGCCTCAGCAGCAGCCAGCTGTCTGAGGGGTTCAAGAGAGGGACAGGATAACTGAGCCTGCCTCAAGTCAGCCCTTGAAGGTCCCCCTGTCCCCAGAAACTCAACCTGGTCAGGTTCAAGCTCTTCAGGGACAGTTCCTTCAGGGTCCTCTAGATCAGCTTCCTGGGAAGGCTGATCATCACTCTGAGGCAGGGGGGAAGGCACAGCCTTGACCCTCCTGTTCTTCTTCTTGGTAGGTGCTTGGTCCATTGTTCCAGGATCCAAGACCTGTGGTTCAGTGAGGCACTTTTTGGCCTGTGACCTGGTCACAGCAAGGACATGTGATGATATACCTAACATCTCTGCATGAGTCCTGTACTCCACTTCTGACCATAGAGAACTCTCTAGGTCATTGCCCAACAAACATTCTACTGGGAGGTCTGCACTAACCACAACCCTTTTGAGGCCAGTTACCCCTCCCCATGAGAAGTTAACAACTGCCACACTATGTGAAGTAGTGGCATTGCTGGCATTGGTCACCAGGTAGTTCTCACCTGGTATGTACTGTCCAGGGTCCACAAAGCCTGGTGTCACCATAGTGACACTGGCACATGTGTCCCTGTAGGCTTGAGCCACTTTGTCATTAATTAAAGGAGTCTGTCTGTACTTGCCCAGGTTACTGGGGCTCACAGTCAGGGACAAATCAATGTCCCCATCACAGATCAAGACTGCCTGTGTCAGGGTTCTGTCTAAGTCAGAATCTCCTTCAGTTCCCATAGTGATTCCCACTACACCCTTTGTCTGGGGACCAACACTGCTAACAGTAGTACTGGGAGCAGGTGCCTTAGGGGCAACAGTGTTGGGGGCTCCACCCTTTTTGCAATCACTAGTCCAGTGAGTTGTATTTTTACAATGATTGCACCAGGGTTTCTTTTGACCTTCTTTCTTCTTTTTGGACTGTTGGGACCCACCCTCCTTAGCAGTAGTTTGGGGCCCTGTTGAAGACTTCTGGTCTTTAGGTTTCTGATCTCCACCCTTTTGGTCTGTTTTCTTCTGATCACCCCCTTGGCCCTGGTTCTGGTTCTTTTGCTTAACCCTGGTTCTGACCCATTTGTCTGCCTTCTTTCCCAATTCTTGGGGAGAGGTCAGATCAGAGTCAACCAAGTGTTGATGCAGTTGCTGGTTTTGACAGTTATTTAAAATCTGTTCTCTCATCATCAAATTATACAATCCTGTAAAATCAGATACCTTACTTCCCAGCAACCAACCCTCCAAAGCCTTAGTGGCACATTCAATGTATTCAGACCAGTCCTGAGTCTGTGTCTTTTGGGTGTCTCTGAACATTAACCTGTACTGCTCAGTGGTTAAGCCTAACCCATCAACTAGAACACTCTTCAGGACTCTGTAGTTTCTGACATCCTCTTCTCTAACAGTGAGGAGTCTGTCTCTGCCTCTTCCCTCAAAGGAGAGCCAGAGGATTGTTGCCCACTGGTCTTCAGGAACCTGCTGTACTTTGCAGGCTCTCTCAAGAGCAGTTATCCACTTGTGGATGTCATCCCCACTTTTGTAGGGGGGCACAACCTTAGACAGGTTCCTATTATCAAAGACCCTATCTTTGTCCTTAGGGACAATGCTGCCACCAGTGGGTATAGACCCACTCTCTCTAGGTTGCCTAGCTATGTTCAGTTTTTCTTCCATCAGGGCTACTTCTAGCTCCTGCTTCCTGATCCTCAGCTGGGCTTCCTGCATTCTGGCCTCATGTTCCCTCCTCTGAGGGGTGGTCATCCTTCTCCTGGAGTGACCTTGAGAGCCTCTAGAGCCATGGGAAGCATTGGAGTCACCTGAGCGATTCCTTTGCCTTCCAAGCCCTGTGTTAAGTCCACTGGGGAGATCCAGTGGGGTGAACCCACTGTCAGTCCCCAATAGCCTTGGTTTAGCTGGGCCAAGTATAACACTTGGCACTGGGCTAGTTCTCCCTTCATCCTCACCACTGTCTGTATCCCCCTCACTTTCCTCCTCTGTAGTATGGTTTTCATCTAAGGGATGGCTATTGGAAAGGGGTACCTCAGTGGCATCTTCAGAAGGGGGGCCTCCTGTTCCTGTCCCTAAGGGGGCTAACTGGGAAGCTCTCTTGAGCTCTCTTTGATTCTCATCATCTTGCAAGAGTGCTCTGAGCACAGCAGAGGTAGGGTTCTTGGGCTGTTTAAGGCCTCTAAGAGTTGCCAACTGCCTGAGCTCATTCTGATTAAGGGTAGCAAAGATGGATGGTGCCCTCGGGGGGTCACTCTCAACAGAGATGGGTACAGTGGACCCCTCTGCCCCAGCCATTGCTCTTAAGTGTGGGTGGATGTGTTGCAATCTACCTACACTTGGGTTTACCTACTAAACCTATCTAGTAGTTGTAGTCAGGGTGTGCTACTCCCTTTGCTCTACAACAACTAAGTTCAGTAGAACTTAAGTATATCTAATCTTGTTTTATATGTACCTACAGGTACCTATGTGATCTTTCAATTGGTAACCAAGAGATTACAATGGTAAAACACAGCAAGCTCAAATCCAACCGCTGCTCACCAATGTGAGAAGTTGGCCTGGTATATGCTGTTCACTAGTTCTAGTGACCACCTTGTACCATGCCAAGCAACCCTTATGGTGTGGTTGTAAGTCAACCTTTTTGGACTAGCTGCCCTAGTGGTAGCGTAGGCTAAGCAGTCTTTGAGGCTAAACTCGTGATGCGTGTTAAGCAAGCTGTTTTACCAATAGTAACCCCCTTTTATACCACTGAAAGGACACCACACAGATATATATTCAAAATATATATGTATTTATTTCTCAAAGTAACCCCTAGTCTCTTTATGAGCACAGGAGCACAAATCGTCAAACAAGATTATCACAGAATACACAGAAGTTGCACTTTATATGGATAGGCCCTGGTGGCCACTCGAACCATATACTAAAATAGTGGTATAAGTACCACGAACAGAAAAGGAAAAAGGCCTAGGGCCTCTAGAATCGCTGGGCCTACAAGGAGCTAACGTCAGTTAGTGACCAGGAGGTCCACGGGTGGCGTGTGCAGAGCAAATAGTCACACGCGTGCTCCCATAGGTTTCAATGGGTGCGTAAAAAGTACAAAGTTACTGCAAAAGGAATCTTCCGGATGACCTAGGAACTTAAGATTTGGAACACAGGCACTAGAGATGTAATACTACACTTGGGCACCGGAGTGCCAGCTTTACCTCACCCACAGGAAGCGGGTGCATAGGCCTCGAAGTGCGTCGGGTTTCTTCTATCGGTTCCGTGGGGCCTGTAGACAAAAGTGCTGCAGGCGGTCGGTCGGGAAGAGATGCAGTGGATCCAAGAGTGGATCGGAGATGTTGAAGACCTGTAAGCAGAGGGGACAGTGTTCACAGTCACTAGCCAGTGACCAGCGTGGCACCAGGTGGGTACCAGGCGATCTCGGGTGCAAACAGGAAGGAAGGTGTAGCTTGACTCTGCAGCCACGTGGTCCCTGAAGGTCGACGACGTCCAGGAGTCGAGTCACGAGCTGTCCCACGCAGGCTCTCGCTGTCGGCGGTGTCGGCGACTTGATCGAAGCAAACAAGCCTTGGCAAAAGCAATTGTTGTAGGCAAGGAGATAAGCTGATGGTTCTGACCAGCAAGGTCAGAGGAACTGCTCCTTTGGAGGGGAGCAAGGGCCAGTCTGGGGCAACCAGACCAGCGGTGTTTGTCGTAGATTTCGTCGCCAAGATGGCCACTAGCCAGCGGGCCAGCAACCGGTTAGGCGCGTCGAGTGGCAAAATGCAGAAGGGCCCCACGCAGATCGTGGAGATGCTGGAGGGCTCACCTTTGGTGCAGATGCTGCTCGAGGGTTGGGCTTCTCAGGACCCAAAGCACAACTTGGAGGGAGCCTCGGTTGTTGCACTGGTCAGCTTGTCGTAGTCGTTTCAAGATGGCTGGCTCCACGTGTCTCGGTGCCTCCACGGGTCTCCTCTTTGCAGGGACTGTGGATCGGGCGGTGAGAGGTCTGGAGGTCCAGGTCTTGTCAGTCTCTGGGCTCGGGCTCCGGCGGGAGGCGGCGGCAAAGCAGACGTTGATTCGCTGGATGGTGCTTGCGTTAGCAAGGTGGTCACTCCCTGACCACAGGGGAGATTGGCTTCAGTCCTCTGTGCAGCAGAGCGTCGAAGTTCCCGTCTTCTTCTTAGTTTTAAGTTGATTCCAGGATGTCTGAAGTCTTAGGACACAGCTCCTACCTTTAAGCGGATTCTAGGGGCCGGACTACCTGCTAGGTCCCTCCCTATGGGTGGGACCAGGAAGGGGGGTGGTTACACCCCCAATCCTTTGTCCAGCTCGCCCCAGGCCCGGGACTGGTGTGCCCCAGGACCGGTTTGAACTGGCATATGCACCGAGGCTCCTTGTGAGCCACAGGCATGTCTGGTTTCTTTCAAGCCCTACCTGACCAATACACAAAATCCTGTCTGGGGTGGTGCACGCACCTCCCCTGGCAGGAAACCCTTTGTCCACACCTCCCAAGCTGGAAGGACTCCCAGCAGCAGGAGGGCAGACTTGTGTCTGTGGTGGCAGCATCCATTTTGTGGAGCTGAGGCTATGTCTGATTTTACCCGGGTTTCAGGTACTGTACATGTCGTGTCCCTCTAGAAGGGTGGAATGCTAACCCCGTCGCCAGAATTGGCGAGGGGTTAGTATTCCAATTCGTATGACACCTTACTCGACATGTTTTGATAAAGCCAAACCAAAGATAGCATTTAACCGCGAGGTTCATAATGCACTTAAGAGTATATGGTATGACGATATCTGGAAACAGTAGAAGGAAGCTGTTCCGACCACTGCAGACAGGCTCAGCTCATGCCAGAGCACCATCTCACATGGAACCAAGCACTCTGCCTTCAGGATTGTTAAGGCCTGCCATAGGAGTGACTTATAGGTTACCAGGTGTCCCATTTAAGGTTAGGTATAGGTATACTACACCTAAGTAAGAGGTGATTACACCAACTTACCCCAGCTGAGTGATCAGCCAGTTGTGTCAAATTGTTAGGCCAAGCCTGGGGTGGCATAATACATGCTGCAGCCCTTGGCAGGCCTTGGGTACACCAATGCCCTGGGTACCTAGTGTACACTGGTACAGGGGCTGACAGGGTGATCCACTTCCAATTGGTTATGCACCTAGGGTGCATAGTTTTAATTTAGTAGAGAGAACAGCAGGCTGGGGGTCTGATTGGCAGGCCCACAGCCTCAATATGTCAAAAACCAGTGAAGCAAAAAGCAAAAATTTGGGGTGACCATAGGATAGCAGACCCTACTCTCCTACAATGAAGCTTTATGATGTTACGGCTCCTTTAGGTTTCGTCCCTTATCTTTCAGGACCTACACATGATAAGGGTCATACCCTAGACCAGGTTTTTTCTACGTCCCCTATAGAAGTACTTGCACTTCTACCGGTGCTTTGGTCAGATCATAGGCTGGCCAAATTTCATGTACTAGGTACGAAGAAATCTTTCAGCACCGTTCCTAGGCACCAGGGACGCTCCTCTAGGGCATATCATCGGGTGACCCCAGATATGCTGATTCAAGCATCTCTTGATTATCCCTGCTCCTTTACGGGAGATTTGGAGAGTGACCTAGTATCCTTGCAGGCTTGGCTAACGGCGAGACTGAATGATCTGGCACCTGAGATGGCCTCCCGGTTATCATCTAAACGGGTCTCGGCCCCTTGGTTTACTGCAGCACTATCGGCGTTGTGCCGGCAGTGCAAGGTGGCTGAAAGGGCCTGCCGGTCGCAGTACGACTCGGAGGCCAGGCTGTCGTATAGGATGGAGTTCAAAGCATACCATCGCGCTATCCTCTTGGAAAAAAAGGGTTATCTGGCCAAGAGGATAGAGGCTGCCTCCAACACCTGCAAGGAGATCTTTACGATTGTCAGGGAATTCATGTCTCTGCGACAAAATGCGACTGTGGCTGTTTCTTCTGAGTCGTGGGCCTCTGCCCTGTCTGATTTCTTTAGTACCAAGATCAAATCGATCCAGGATACTTTTCCTTCTAGGATCACCGAGGTATGTCCTAGTTATGAGGATGACCTGGACTCGTTGGTCCGTATAGGCCCAGTCCTGGCAGTTTTCCCGCCTATTTCGAATTCGTCATCGTTGGCACTTATGGCCAATCTTAAATCTGGGTCGCCCCTTGACCCGTGTCCTGCCAAGTTTCTGACGAAGGTGGCGGAAGTGGTCAATCCTTTGGCAAATCCTCTTTTAAATCTCTCCCTCAGTCGGGGTTCGGTGCCGCAGGCCTGGAAGCAGGCTATGGTCATTCCTCTCCTTAAAAAGCCTGGCCTGGATCCAAAGGCCTTGGCCAATTATAGGCCTAGTTCCCTCCTTCCTGCGCTGGCCAAGATCTTGGAGAAACACGTGCATATCGTGCTCTCCAATTTTTTGGAATCCCATAGCCTGTTGCACCCATCACAATCAGGTTTTCGCCCTAACTTAAGTACTGAGACGGCGCTTCTGGAAGTGTCTGAAGCTGTAAAAGAGGTACTGGATGCAGGGGGTAAAGCCATGCTCGTAATGCTAGACTTGTCGGCGGCCTTCGACACCGTCCCCCATGAGGGTCTCCTCGTCCGACTGCATGACATCGGTTTGAGGGGGACGGTGCTCAGGTGGTTTAGATCCTTCCTGGAGGGCCGGCAGCAAACGGTCTGGGTCCCGCCCAGCTCTGCCGTGATGCCGCCTCTGGGAGTAGGAGTTCCACAGGGTTCTGTGTTGAGCCCTACTCTCTTCAACATCTTTATGACCCCTTTGGCGGCCCTGGCGGAGTCTCGGGGGGCTCAGATAATTTCCTATGCCGACGATACTCTGCTCCTCTTTACGTGTAGGAAGGGTGAAGACTTTGATGGGGAGAGTATTCGTGAGTGCCTTGGGCTGTTTTTAAATGGTTTCAGCGTAACAGTCTCAAGTGCAACTCTGATAAATCAGAAGTACTCTTCTTTGGTTGTCCATCTGACCCTGACTGGCAGGAATGGTGGCCTGTCAACATGTTCCCTCCAGCAAGTTCTTCTCAGCTAGCAAAGAATCTGGGGATCAAGATTGACAACGGTTTGTCGTTGAGATCTCAGATTCTTGGTCTTACTGGAACATGTTTTGGCCTCCTGAGAATGCTTCGTAAGTTTCTTCCTTTGCTCTCAGAAGAGCATAGGAAGACGACGGTGCAGGCCTTGATTGGCTCAAGATTGGATTATTCTAACATCTTATATCTTGGCCTACCGGAATATCTTTTGCAACGGCTGCAGGTAGTCCAGAACTCGGCCGCGCGAGCCATCTTTGGCCTGCATAGGCGAGCTAGTGCCTCCAGTCTCCTACAGTCACTTCACTGGCTTCCGATCCGGAAACGGATAGTTTTCAAGGCCTTGACTTTAGCGCATAAGGCTCTTTATGCTTCGGGTGCGAAATATCTTCAAAAGAGACTTGCTTTCTATCATCTGGCCCGAGCTTTGAGGTCTGAGTCACTGTTTTTGGCCGTAGTTCCCCACATTAAGAAAGCTCGCATTGGAGGGCGTTCTTTCATGTTTCTGGCACCGCAACGCTGGAATGCTTTGCCTTTGGCACTGCGTTGCACCTCCAATCTGCTGACATTCAGGAAGGGCCTCAAAACCTGACTTTTTGCTATTTAAGTTTGGCGCTTCTCATTTCTGTTTGCGCTGTTTCCTGTCTGCTGTGTTGTGTCTTCTGTTTCAGGTGGTTATTATTAAAAGCGCCGGGACACTCTTTTAGAGTAGCCGAGCGCTATATAAGACTAGTTTTAACATAACATAACATAACATAACATAACTGGGTGCCTCTGGCACGCTCGGTTCCTTTACACGGTGCCTGGGTTCTATGCCGGTTTCATCCCGACCTCGTCGCCATTGTAATGATGCCTTTATCCCTATACACTGTGTGCTGGTGCATATGACAGTTCACCAATTAACACTAGACACCTTCTTGGCAGAACAAATCTTCTTTATTCACTCGCGGTAACCGAGCGCCGGGAACATACTCCCGTCTCCCTCTGCCTTCGTGCCCTTTCTCCCTGCGTGCCGCGCTCTAAGCCACGCCCCCTTCCCGGCGTGCCCTGGCTCTAAACACTAGAGCGCAACGCTACAGGGGGCGGAGATAGACTTTTGGCTGAAGCCTTCCTTGTAATCTGTAGATCATACTCATTTCCTCCATTTTAAACCCTTGGATCACATTGCCTTACGCGCCAGCTTGCAGGTGCAGGATGCACGGTGAATAGCTCTCCGAGCTCTCCAAGGAATGGGACCTTTGTTCCACCAGCAAGAATGGCGCAGTCAGTGGCCAGACTGCAGGCGCCTCCTTAGCAATGCACACACAGGGATTGTTCCTTCTCGAGGCCAAGCAAGAAAACTTTAGAAGGTCCGACCGATTCGCGCAAGGAAAATACAAACTCACCTGGCCATCATTTAGTAAGTAAGATAAAACATAGCCCAGCAAGCAGCAGACTCTAACATGATCTTGGACTGTCCAAAACACCACTGACAAGTCCGTCAGCATATAGATAGACCTACTTAATCCAATGTACAAACCGCACCAAACCACCACAATTGCCTTATAGCAACAAGGGCTCCCAGCGGATTCTTCCAGGAGACCTCTGAGCTATCCCGATTCTCCACGCCGAGAGGATTGAAAGGAACAGCATGACGTACTCTTTGCCTCACCTTGCGCGCCCCTTTAACATAAGCACGCCTATTGACAGCAACAGGTTCAACACTACCGTATGGCAGAATCTCATGCACCCCCGCCCGCACATAGTGAAATATAAGGGTTCTCGCTTCAGGAATAACACTTATGGTTCAGTTGTTTTAGGTGTGAATCTCAAGCACACGTTTTCTTGATGTGAAACTCGGTTGCCCAAAACATGCACCTGAGCATGGCTTATTATGAAATACGCTGCATGCCTTCAAGGCCACTATATGACGTATCTGGTTTGGGAGATGCTGAGAGACTGACCGGGGGAACAAGAGCAGCCACTGCAGTAACACACTAGGAATTCGCACACCAAGCATTTGAAGGGTGTTTACCCTCTTTCTGTTTGGCCGAGAAGAATACAGTAAAACCAGAAGTAAATTTGAATTTCGGAGGGTAAAGTCTGCTTTCCAAGCTTTTGTACAATAAAGAAAAATGCTGAACCCTCTTATTGCTAGTGATCTGCTGTCTTTACAGGGAGTGAGCAGATGTGCTTATTATTTGAAGGGTGATGCTCTGTAAAAACGTAGCATAAATATTCTGGTGGGTGGTTAGGATGTTGCTGAGCATTGCTGTGTTCTTTCAAAAATTGCAATTTAGATTTTTTCAGAAGACATCATTAACCATATGACGTGCTCATCTGAGTGTCTAGATTCTGTTATACCAATCTTTTTTCAAAATAACTGAATTTTGCGCTCTGAAGTGTGCCTCAGATTTCAGGGAATCATCTAAAATATGAATAGGTTCAGATGTTTGCTACCAAATCCAAACCATATGTCTTCGGACAAATACACATTCGGGTCTTGGGCAGTTCCAAAATGGGCTCTTTCTGCACATTTTTAGTTCAAGGGAGTGTCCATACTAATTTGAGAGTAACAATGCCGTTTCTTTAAATGTTTTAAAAACAAAAACAAAAGTACTGTCATGAGCAATGCCAATAGCTCTAACTTTAACAATGCCGAGACCGTTGCATTGTAAATGCTTGTTTACCTGTGTTTTGTATCCGCTTAAACTGTATGTTGGCTCTGGGAATTCTAGTCCCACAAGCATTATTCAGCCTCGTGGTGAGTACTGCGAGAGTGGCATTGCAAGAGGAGACGGCAGCGATTAACTTGTACAGTGCGGAGTGTGCAGCCAACTGAGAGGGCGGCCTATTTCTCAGTACTTTCAGCCTCCGCATTAGCCATGGAAGCATCTATTATGCTGAGACAGGTTTAAACTTGTGTGAATGCACTTGGTGATTAATTAATCGCTGTGATCGGGGAAATTGCAAGACCGTCCTGAAATTAACGTGGCTGTTCTATGAAGAATCAGCGGGCGGGGGGTGGGGGGGCTAGGGGAAACTGGATATGGAAGGCCTGCACTCTGCCTGGTACTGCACCCTGTGCCTTGAGTGAAATATCCCCAAACCCCGAAGGCATGACAAGCAAACAAAACATGAAAATGACTGGCTACCGAAGCAGCTTTCCAAGCTTTGCTGACTTGTGTCACGCTCCGAGTACAGCATGTGAAGGAAAGACTGACTTGTTTATAGAAAGGCTATAAAGCGAACTAGCTGGCCCATGAGATGCGACGCACATTGGGAACACTCATGGCACGGCTCGCATGCCTTTTCAGTGTCGGGCTAGCTGACCCCCACTCCTGCTGCCTAAGACTTTCCAATGGTTTTGGCATGTGTGAGCATGTTTCAGAAATCAGAGGAGACAGTGGACAGGTTGTGGTTGGAGTCACATTAGGAGTCATAGCATGTTATTGAGCTTAGTTGGCTGGTGAATAGCCTCAACACCCTGCATCTTCACTTACCACAGCTGCTCTATGCCAAATTCCCATAAATACAGGCCAGAGGGTTTAACTTATCAGCACCAGAAGTTTGCATTAGCATTGAGGGAAACAGATCTTTAAACAATGCATTCAAAATAAGGAAAATAATATGTCTGAATGAAGTGCATAGCAGGGTACATGGCACCTGCCCAACTAGAGAGCAGTAGAGAGTGCAACAGAATAGATGCCACCTGCCCAACAGTGACAACAATGAGGAACAAACAGCACAGACACACACACTTTTGCATATAATCACAGTTACAATTGGCAATCCTGACCATTGCTCTGTGTGTCTCATAAAAAATCCAAGGATTGAATGAGCATATCTTCCAATCTACTCTATGAGCTGCTGACAGGCAGTGTGAGAATTATGCACCGCGTTCGGCCTGAACTCCACAGCTCTCAATCATGGCCCACTCACAACACAAACTGACAGAGCTACATAGGAGCAACTCTTTTCGCACTGTCTATTACAACGGAGTAATATGTTACATGAATAACTACAAAAAACACTGTTGGCCTCCTGTGAAGTGTCACTCCTAATTCCTCCTAGTGTGCTGAATTTCATTTTGTTGGCTTTAGGACTCTGTGCACTTTACCACTAGCACTCCCTCTCCCTACAACATGGTGCTATTTGCTTTCACCTGATTGGCACTTTAAGTTTATTTGTACGTCCCTAGATGAGGTGTATCACATGTACCCAGAGCCTGCAGATTAAATGCTACTAGTGGTCTTCAGCACTCATTGTGCCACTCACTAGAGTAGCCTTATTAAACATGTCTGTCAGTGCAGCCTGTTTGCAGTTTTAAACTGCCATTCCGAAATTCAACCTCGTGAAAAAAGCATTTTGCCAGGCCTAAACCATGCCTTTTTAATATATATATATATCACTCCTATGATAGGCCCTCAACAGCCCTATTTAGCCCAAAGATTATTGGCATTATATATAAAAACAGGGAGGTGTCTTTAAGGTGCTCTGCTAGTAAAAACCTCCTACATTTGTCTCTCAATGCTGCTAGGGCCATCTCTCCAAGACACAACATCCACAGCAAAATAGAGACATGGGAAGGGTTCAGCTAGATTACTAGAATTATATTCGTGGTGTTGGTTCCATCTAGTGTCCATGAGTGGTACAGATTGCTATATTTATTTTTGTTTCGGTTTTATATAATTTACCTTCCAATAGCAAACAATGATGTGGGAAGCATAGTATATTCTACATTCTTGATTTGTTTATCCCTCCACTACACATTGATTTTTTTGCATGAAATGAATCATGAACTAATAAAAACTAAATATTCTTTAGAGTGGTGGTTTTTCCATAAAATCTGAAAGACACTTGTGTAACTGCAAATGCATAGTTAACGATTATGCTTCAAAATAAATGTTATCAAACGAATCTGTTCCATCTAAAACTCATTTTACCTTATGCATGTGCATTTTCTCCTGGCCGTCCAGCTACATGACAGCAAGTAGGCTAGGTCACGTAATCCACTCATATTAGTGGAGGATTATGGTGGTTTAAAACATAAAAATGTTCACAAAATTTCCTGAAATTTCTAGGAGAACATTACCCACCCCAACTTCATGTAAAATGTTATTGTATTTGGAGCAATATGCATGGGCAAAAGTACTTAAAAAAAATGTGTGCTGCATTCTACAGCGCGCATTGAAAGGGGAAAATGTCTGTAGTGATGTTTTTTGTGCAGCAAGGTGCCCCTTCCAGCACAAAAACAATCTCCCCATGACGCAGGCAGCCTTGCACCATGGTGCAAGGGTGCCTGCGCAGGCGCATGGCAGCTGTTTGTGTGCCAGCGCAGGGGAGGGCACAGGAATGCGACATATTATTGTAAATCTGTTGCATTCCTGTGCTTTGAAAGTGCTGCAGCCTGGCGCAGCCAAAGATCCCGCGTTGCCAAAGTACTCTAGAAAGAAATCAACAAGCAGCTCACTGTATTCCTGGAACAAAACCACCTCTTGCATGCCTCACAATCAGAATTCCGTGCCAAACACAGCACTGAGACTTTGCTGATCATTGCAAACACTCCTTGACCATTGAGAAATGTTGGCCCTGATCCTCCTCGACCTCTCCGGGGCATTCAACACTCTCCCCAACATCACCCTCATCAACAGACTCTAAAACATACACATACAGCAAGGCGCCCTCAAGTGGATTACCTCCTTCCTTACAGGATGCACACAGAGCATCTGGCTGCCTCCCTTCCCCCCACACCCAAAGACATAATATGTAGCGTGCTACAAGGATCATACCTCAGTCCCACCCAGTTCAACATCTACATGACCTCTCTTGCATGTGTCGTCAGATCCCACGGATTCAACATCACCTCCTATGCAGGTGACATTCATCTGATCTTCTTGCTCACAGTGGACCCCTCCAACACCAAAATTAACTTCACAATGCCATGACCAACGTAGCCAAATGGATGAGAGACAACTTCCTCCAACTCAACTCCAACAAAACGAAGTACTGATCTTTGGGAAGAACCCTTCCACATGGGACCACAGATGGTGCCTTGCTGAACTCAGACGTACATCCACACTGAACAACCATGCACACACACTCTGCATCATTCTCAACAGCCAACTGACCATGAAATGACAAGTCATGCAGTCGCTTCCTTCTGATTCCACACACTTTGTATGCTCTGCAGAATCTTCAGCTGGATCCCAGCCAACACCAGAAAGACCCTCACTCAGGCCTCATCACCTGCTGCCTTAGCTATGTCACTGCCCTCTACGCCAGCATCTCCACTCAGCTCCTCAAAAGACTCTAGACCAGACAGAACGCTACAGTGTGACTCATCCTGGAGCTCCCAAAGTGAACCCACATCATCCTCTACCTGAGAGAAGCACACTGGCTCCCCATCCAAAAGAGAGTCCAGTTCAAGATCCTCACGCACGCCAACAAAACCCTAGACAACCTAGGACCTGCCTACATTAACCTTTGACAGAACTTCCACCAACCTGCTAGACACCTGCGTACCCTTCACTCGCCCTCGTACACACACCCCACATCCGTCTCATCCCCTTCTCCTACACTGGTGCCAAGACCTGAAACAACATTCCCCCCCGATTCTGTACAGCCCTCTTGCTGGTAGACTTCAGAAAGAATCTCAAGTCCTGACTCTTCGATGGAGACAAACGCTCGGATATCCCTAGGGGTGAAAGTGTTCCAATTTACACACTGAAAACAACTGGATTACAGCAAGCAAAAGCCTACAGTGCTCTTGTGAGCACTGATAGAGGCCACTCCCACCAATGCTTGTGAGGCTATGCTGCTGCTCTGACACTGCTTACCAGTACGAGAGCAGTGGCAGGATTGGTTAAGGGAGTTAGCTTGGGCCCTCGAGTTATGAGAGGAGAAGAAAGAGCAATGATGACACAGCAGCAACAACGGTAAGTACTTTTTAATTTTATTTACTTAATTGTTTTCATTTTATAAAAACAAACCCATCTGCTTGCCCCTCCACTTACCCACCACTGAATGGGACTTTGCACACTTTACTCCTGCTAACAGTGCTAAAGTGCTTGTGCTCTCCCTTACAAATAATATAACATTGGTATTCACTTAATTGAACATTTAATTTACCTATGAGTCTGTAGTAAATGGTCCTATATATAGCTAGGGCCTGTAAAATAAATGCTTTCAAGTGGGCAGAATGAGTAAAGTAGCGCTGCAAAACATTTCTCAGGCCTGTCACTACCATTGTAGACCTGCCGCTGCAGTGCTTTTTTAAACTGCCAGACTTGGCAAAATAAACCTTTTGCCAGGCCTAAACCTTCTTTTTTTAATGCTTATGAGTCACCGAAAATGAAAGCCCTAAAGACTCGCAGAGCAGAGTACATGGTATTTAAAAAGTAGAACATGTGCACTTCAGTTTTACATGTCCTGGTAGTGAAAACTCTTCAAGGACATTTTTCACTGCAGCAACGCTCTCCCTCCCGTAGGATAATACTGGGTTATTTTTTATTAAATTTAATATATGAAAACTTGAGTTTGGGAACAGGTGTATAAATGCTTCTTCTGCTCATTTGATTTGTAATTTAGATTCCTCTTTCATGGCAACGTCAGATTTTAAATGACTATTCTGAAAATGGCAAATTTTGTAAGTTGGCATTTTTTTGCCTAATGCCTAAACTTAATGTGCTTTCTGCCAGTGTCCAGGGTAAAATTACTGGTAATGGTTCCCCTGTGGTGTGATGTGTATTCCTTCCAGAAATGACACAAAAGGACCTTGGGTGGGGGGAAGGTAGTTCCTGTTCTGAGCAGGATGATCTGCTGGGTTATACCCATCCCTTCCTGAGCTTCAAGCATAGCCTAAGTTCAGAAAATACCTGCTGTGTCACTGGAAAATGCAGTAACACAGCAAGCTTCTGGAGGCCTTTCATTGCAACTGCTCAAATGACTAGCACCAACTGGACTTACCTGAACCCTGCTGCTGTCGTCTGGCTTCTGCTGGAGTGAGTTTAAACCCCCAAGCTGTGGGCTCCAGGTGCTGGACGCTTGACTGGTGTTAGAGTGTACTCCTACAACCCCAAAACTGCAGCAGCTGGACTCCAGGTGAAACACCAGAGTCTCTGGGCTATTTGGAATGAAATTAACTGTCCCCAGCTGCCTCGTGAATGAGAGCAGACTTCAACAACACTAAGGGGCTGATTAAGATGTTTGGAAAGGCTTCGGATGGGATTCGGATTCTGTGAACCCGATTCGGCACCTCTGTTCCCGACCGAATCAGTCACCTTCCTGGATGACCGAGTACAATGCAAAGAAGCCGTTAGGGCTGTCTGAATCAGTTCTGAACAGGATTCAGGCATTTAGAGCCGAATTGTACAGCCCTATGGAGATGGTTTCCGAGCAAGCAAGTACGATGACTGATTCAGACAGCCTTTCTGAATCAGTTTGAAGTGACAACACAGCTGTGGGAATCGGACTTTGGAAGCAGGCCCCCCTTCACCTGTAGACCTCCGGATGGGGCCTGTGGGTGTACCCAAGGGACCCCCCTTCGCAACGAAGAACAGTGTGGCAGGCACAATGGGGTGCAAGGTTTTCCCTACCCCCCCACCCCCCCCCCTTTTTAGGTCTCGCGAGCCAAAGGCTCGAAGAGACATTTTATATGTAGGATTTTCAAAGTGCTACCCACACTTTTGGCTGGCCTAAACCTTGAGTGCACGAGATCACATGCACTGCACAGCTGCTCCTCTGCTAATTGCATTCCCCCCTCCCTTCTCACCCAGTCCTTTGATGCTCTGCTCGATTACTTTCACTTTCGCCGCTTTGACCCTTGCATTCCCCCCTCCCTTCTCACCCAGCCCTTTGATGCTCTGCTTCCATCTCCCTCCTCCCTGGGCGTGAAGGGAGACAGAGACATCCTCCTTAATTGCTGTTTCCCCTCCTGTGGACACGTTATTGATCAGCTCCAAACTCGATACATTGCTCTCAAGTGACCATCTGTCAGAGGAAACAAGCAGCAGGCACTTAAATGACCTCTATACATAATTATGCTTTATTATATGCCACATAATTTTACACCACTCAATGCAACACAATTCCACGCCATGCTACACAATTCTATGTCACATAATTCTACTCCACATCACATAATGCCACTCCACATCATGCCACATAATTTGACAGAACACCACATAATTCAACAAAGTGTAACATAATTCCACTCCTCCCTACATGACTCCACTCCACACAATGGCATTCCACATCACACAATTGCACTCCAAGTTACACATCTGGCCTTCATGCCACACAATTGCTCTCCATGCTGCACAATTCCATGTCTCACAATTCGACTCCACACCACAGAATCCCACGCAACCAAGTTCCATGCAACGTAACTCCACACCACATAATTTCATGCCATATATTACCCCTCCAAGTCACATAATTCCACTCCACCTATTTTCAATCCACTCCATACCACATCATTTCACCCCATGCCACATAATTCCACACCACTCAAGGCCTCGCAGTTCCATGCAACACAATTCCACATCTCATAATTCCACTCATGCCACGAATTTCCACTCACACAATTCCATGCCACATAATTCTACTCCATACCACATAATTCCACTTCAGTGCACAACATATAATTCCACATCATGCCACATACTATGCCACATAATTTCACTCCCTACAACATAATTCCACTCTGTGTCACATAATGCCTCTTCCCTTTCGTGCCACATAATTCAGATCAACATATTTCCACTCAACTCAATTCCTTGCCATGCGACACAATTGCACATCACATAAATCCATGCCACATAATTCTACTATATGCCACACACTTCACTCCACACCACATAATTCCACACCACGTCACATAATTCCACTCCACATCACTTAATCCCACTCCACACAATTGCACTCCATGTCACACAGTGGCACTCCTCACAATTCCATGTCTCAAAATTTCACTCCATGGCACACAATTGCACGCCATACAATTTCACACCACTCAATTCCATGCCAAAAAATTCTACGCCACTTAAAGCCAATCCATGGCATGTAATGCCATGCCACACAATTCAAATCAACATAATTCGGCTCCATGCCACATAATTCCACGGCACGTAATTCCACTCAACACCACACAATTCATTACCATGTCACATAATTCCACTCCATGCTATATGATTTCCACTCCACTCAGTGACACTCCATGTCACCCAATTGCACTCCACATCACACAATTGCATTTCACGCCACACAATTCCACGTTGCACAATTCCACTCCAGTCAACACAATTACACTCCATGCAACACAATTCTGAACCACACAATTCAACTCCATGCCACCTAAGTGCACTCCACCCTCATATTTCCAATCCAAGCCACATAATTCCACTCCATGTCGCATAATTCCAATCCTCTCAATGCCGCACAATACCATGCCAAACAATTCCATGCAACACAATTCTTCTCCACATAATTTCACGCCACCTAATTCTACTCTACACCACATAATTCCACTAGTCAACACCCCACAATTCCATGCCACACAATTCAACTCCATCCCACATAATTTCACTCCATGCAACATCACGACTCCACATCATGCTACACAATTCCACTCCATGAGACATAATTCCACTCCATACCACATAATTCCACACTGTACCACCTAAATTTAATCTCCCCAAACCAACATAATTTCACACCACACAATTCCACACCAGGCAATTCCATGCCAGACCATTCCATGCCAGACCATTCCATGTCACATCTCATAATTCTACTCCACGGAGCATAATTCCACTCCTTGCCACCTAATTCTATGCCAAAGCACTTGATTTCACACCATGTCACATAATTCCACTTCACGGCACTGAATTCCTCTCCACACAATTGCACACCACGTCACATAATTGTAGTTCACGCCACACAGTAACATGTCTATCTCAGTGAATGCAAAATAATTCCACTCCACATAATTCCATGCCACATAAAGTGCTCTCCACTTCTCATAAATCCACACCACATAATTCCATTCCATGGCACACAATTGCATGCCACAATTCCATACCACACCCCATAATTCCACACCACATCACATAATTCCACTCCACCCCCATACTTCCTCTCCGCAGAATTGCACTCCATGTCACACAATTGCATACCACACCACACAATTCCATGTCTCACAATTTCCCTCAACACCCCACAATTCTAGGCCACACCACACAAATCCACACCAATTAATTCCATGCCATACCACATAATTACACTCCATGGAACGTAATTCCATGCCACATAATTCCACTCAACTATTAATGAATCCACTCAATAACATAATTCCACTTAGCGGCACATAATTCAAGTCCACCACATAATTTCATTCCATGCCACATATTTCCACTCCATTCCATGACACATACTTCCATTCCTCTCAACACAATTCCATGCCACACAATTCTATGCCACACAATTCCACTCCACACAATTCCACACCACACCATATAATCCTACTTCACGCCATGCCAATTAATTCCACACCACATCCCTTAATTCCACACCATGCCACATAATTTAACTCCAGGTAACATAATTCATTTCCATACAATTGCAGTCTATGCCACACCACGCCAAAGAATTCCACATCTCACAATTCAGCTCCATGCCACACAGTTCCAAGCCACTCAACATACTTTCATGCCACATAATTTCACCCCACACATCATAATTTCACTCTGCATATTTCCACTCTACTTGACAACACGTAATTCTACTCCCCTCTACATTTGCAGAACAAGCATTTGCAATGCAATAGGTCTCGCATTTACGCAAGTTTGAGCTACTCAAATTACAAATAACAATGCCTTTTATTTTTGTTTTCTTTTTTAAAACTTAAATAAAAGGCAGTGTCATTTACAATGCCAATAGCTTAAACTCGCGTGAATGCGAGACCTATTGCATTGCAAATGCTTGTTACTAATGGGAGCCTGTGTTCTTGTTCTGAACACTGACTCCCATTGCAGTCAATTGGAGTCTGATCAAACTGAGTCCGTAAGCATCCAGACACATCTTAATCAGTCGGTAGGACTCCCTAAATACGAATGGTTTGGAAAGCATTCCTAACTCAATTCGGTGGGAATGCTTTCCTGATGACATCGTAATCGGCCCCTAAGATGGGTCCCACATTTAGCTGTCAAATGCAACCTTCCCTATACAGACTCCAGACCTCACAGTATGGAGTTCTTTGCATCATCAATGACCTCCCTGTGTTTCCCACCATCACAAAGTTCAGAAGGTAGGCCAAATTTTCATCCCAATGATGACCATACCACCAACATGAGGTTCCAACTGAGGCCTCGATCTTCTGCAATCTGCCATCAACAAGCCCCTTTCCAGATTTAATCTGCAGCTCAACTGCTGACAACCTCGATGGTGAATGCTTCTGGCATGAAGGTATACTTTCCACTAGAACAAAGCTGGTCTCTGTATCAACATGCGCTTTTTCGAGTCACCTTCACGTTTGACTTTCTACTGGTCCAGTGCGACCAGATAATGGTAATTGGTGCAATGTGTTTTTTGGCATTATTTCTACTAAGAACAATTAGAAATTAATATCTTCTTCTCTTCTAACTGTATTCTAGCAATTTTTCTGTCATTTTATTAATTAGAATTCACTCCATTTTTCTAAATTGGTCTTGTTGTGCTTTCACTTTATTATTGTTCGAGTTCTGCGATGATATTTTACACATTGTTTTTAAGTTAAGACTGACTAGGTTTGTGCAAAGCTACAAGAGAGTTAAGCACAGGTTTATTTAGTTAATTTTGTATCTTATGGATTGCAATTATTACTTGAGTGGAGATCTCACCCCTCCCAACAAATAACCCGGTTCATTACACACGCCACACCGAAATGGGAATAACGACACTAAAACATAGTCATGGTCACAAACATGATATTAGAACAATTGTAGTAGTGTGACCACCTAGATACTGGACATTACAAACATTGTTTACAGTCCTAAACGTTTTGTGATAGCCTAATGCTCCCTGAGTGTTGGTGTCTTGTTTTGTTACAATTGAACTAATGAGAATATCACCCCCGAAATCAATGATTTGTACTTTAAATGTTTGGGACGGAATATAGTGTCCATAATGACTTGGAGCGAGGTGATCACCCTATTGTATTGTGACACTGGTTCCTAAATCCATTTTTGGGGGAAGGCACACCCTGGCAAGATTCATTATCCAACAAAAGTAAAAGGCTGAGAAATCTTCCTACAACTACCACTTTAGCGTATGAGAAAAGGAGACTCACAGCCATAGCTTGTCCCATGTTGATTTATACGAAAGCATGTTCCTTTGAACACACTATATTAATATGTTTCTGAGGTCTCAAATGATTAAGCAATGACGCTGACTGTGACTCTGGAAATAGGTGCACACACCAAGAATGTCATTAAAAAAATTGTTAATAAAGAATGGTTCATTAGAATATTAGGCACTATTCACAGCATCATTTGATAACTCAGCATAATAATGCACTTAAAAAGAATACCAGAATCAGAGCTATTAAATTAAATAGCATTTTGTCATCAATAAAATCAAAATGTTTCAATTGTTGAGTTTGTACTAAAACACTGAATCCCAGTATAACTAGAATATATTCTAGGTATCCGTGTTACTCTTGTTACTGCATAGTAGGTCTTTTAATACAAAGCATAATAGCCAATAGACACATAGGCATACCTGTTAGTAATGGCAAGATAAAGCAGGGTAGGCTTTCAGAGATCTTCATTTCACTTCTTCCATTGATCTTATGAGATGTGCTCTATTGCTAGTGAGTGCTAACCTCCCAGTAGCCCAGAACCCTTGACCCACACTCCTCAGATTACTACTGGACTAGAAAGGACTGTCCCACTTCTCCCTGGACCCAGCTCAAAGAGGCTACACCAATACCTGAACTGCACCAGCTGCGCCCAAGGACCTACAATGAAGACAGTGCCTGCTGTGCCTACTTGTGGAAAAGAGCTCCACGTGTGCCAGGATGGAAGAAGTGACTTCAAGGGCTAAGTGGTTAGCCTTTTGTAAAGCTTCAAGGCCACCAAAAGCTAAGGAACGGTGCAGTCCTCGAGAGCCCAACATGCCTCAATGTCACTGGATGCCCTACTTTTCTTAGGTGTTCCCAAGTCCATGGCAGAGCGAACGTGAACCCTGGTTCCCAGAATGAAAGAAATTGCTTATCTGTAAGCCACCTCTGGACCTGCTGTAACTCTCCAGTTGACAAGTGGTGACTGACCTGCACTCTTCTGCTGCACAGTCAGGAGATTGAGTCCGGAGGCCAGAGATGGCCCTTGAAGTTTCTGGACCCCACAGTGGCCCTAGAAAAACTAACCATCTGTCTTCTGTGCCTTCAACATTTTGGCGTCCTAAACATCTTGCATCCACAGCTTCAGGACAACTTCTTGGCTGGGCCATGTTAAAGGAGAAAAAGACACCATGCACCCTAATACTGCTGGAAGCGGGGTGGAGGGCCAGTCTCTGTGGAACTATGAAAGCAGCCATACTAGCCAGTTGGATAAGAAATGATCAACTGACTACAACAATTTGTTGCATATTTAAAATAGAATTTACTTTCCTTTCTAAAAAATCAGATCTCCGGTTTCCTTCAATAGATTTGTGTTGTTTTGGTGTCAAACTTATGATAAAAATACACTCTATTTTTATACATTGGTGTTGAATTTTTACTGTGTTTTGTTTCTTACTTATTGACTGTTTTGGTACTTCTAAATGCGTTACACTTGTTCCTTTGATTAATCCTAACTGTTCTGTGCTGCTGTCACATAGGACGGAGCAAAGGCTTTTATTAAAGAAACCTATCTGGAAGTCATAAAGATTATCACATTATTACATTGTGAGGTCTCACAACCACACCACATAATAATCCACTTTCCTCCATGGTTGTTTCAGTGGTGGGATCCAGAACTTCTGTTTAGCAGTACCACTCAGCTAGTAAGCAAAGAAATAAAAAATCCTCCAAATTGACATAAGGCAAATATTGTTTTTGATTTTTAATTTGGCCATTTTTAATTGGTTTCCTTTTTCTTTTTCCCAAATTACTTTTGCCTTCTATTTTTGCACTTTTAAAAAAACAAGGGGACCATGGAGTTGGACATGTGCAATCTGTACTCCTTTGAGATCAGTGAGCTGAGGACAAAGTGCCAAGACAGGGGAAGAACTCTAAGCCAATCCACTAGAATAGGAGATTTTATAAAGGCCCTTAGAGTCTGGGAAGAGGTTTGAAAAACCAAATGCTTCCTTGAGGAGAAGGTTACAATAGACAGTGTGGATGGGACCAATCTTAACACACATTCACAGTAGTCTCCCTGACACCCCCTACAATCCCCAGGGCGCTGGAGGTGATTCAAGTTCAGTCATCACAAATGCTTCATAGAGGCCAATTGATAAAGAACTGGTGGCCCAATTCGCACTCATACCCCTGGAGGAAAAGAAGTTTGCCTTGCATAAAAGAGAGAAAGGTCCTCCTGGGTCCATGTTCCAGAAGTAATGGCGGCAGCACATGAGAAGAGGTGTGTGCAAAAGGGATTAGCTGATCCAAGGGTATTGTGCCATTGTTTGTGGTTGAGAACAACATAGTCAAATGGTTTGTTGCATTTGAGAGGGCTTTGAAGATGAGAAAGATAGGTCCACAGTACTGTGTCAACTAGCCCCAATTGTTGAGAGGGATAAGCTATTGCCCTTAAAGGAAGGTGTACCAGAGTCCTACCCCACATGAAGGAAACCCTGATAGCAAAGTGTAGTCCTACCCCAGAGGAGTACAGAAACAGTTCTGAGATGCCCACAGGGATGCACTGCAGTCCTGGCTGATCGTTGGTTGGTTTCCGGGCAATGAAGTTACTACATATGATGGGCTATAAAATTTGATTATTAAAGAGCGCATTTTAAATATTTGTTCCTCAACAAACATAAGCCAGCATCTAGTGGACTCTAAGCTATACAGCTCCAGAGATCAGGACAGTAGGATGGCTGATAAATGGGTATGTACTTGGGTATTCAAAAAGTCCTGTGGAGTTGATCCTAAGAGTAGTTCTTAAAAGGTCTGCCAAATAAGGGGAAGACCCATCCATGTCCAAGGGGGGTGAATATCAGAGAAATAACTATGGCCCTTCAAAGGGTTGGAGTGTTCTTTGACTGTGAGCAGCCAAGGCACGAGAGAGGAGACACAGTTTGCACTAAGAAGCCTCCTATTGGTGGGCGGTACAAGATGACTACCAGTGTAGGGATTGAGAAGGTAATTCACCCACAGGAAATTAGAGGTTATTCCTTAGTTTCCATGGGAGTTGGGTATGTTGAAGCGTTGGCAGCCTTACCTCTCGGCATGATGAAGTATAGGGAATGGCCAGAAATCAACAGTACTAGGGTAGAGTCTCTGAGGGATACAGGTGCCATTAGGACCACTGCAGTGGGTAAACAAATTTCCCCAGAGCAGATTCTCCCAGATCTGTTACACAAGGTAGACAATGCTGACTGTGTATTGTAGAGTTGCATACTAAGGCTATGGTGCACTTTGAGTGGGGAGTGGTGACTAGTCTGACTGGTCTGAAGAAGATAACTGTGTCCCAGGACTTTCCAGTGGAATGTCTGCTGGGGAAATACTTGGAAACCTCTGCTTCAGCAAATGTTGAAAGGAGGACCCATGCAGAAATGTTGAATCACCCTGAATGTGGGAGGGGGGTAACCACCGAAGTCCGAACTACACTTCCGGGAATTAATAATGGCCCAAGCCCATAGCAGCAAAATAACTTGCAATAGGGCTGGGAACCCAGCCTTAGAAAATGGAATCACAAGAAATCACAAGGCCCAAAGGAGAGGGTGCTACCATTAGAGAGCTGCCAAAGGTTGCAGTTTGCAAGGTGTACCTTCTAGGGACTGCTTTTGCCAAGGACTGAGGACCTGTCCAAACTTTGAAGGCCTCCGTCAGGTGAAAGGCAAAAAAAATATGTAGACATAGGTCTACTGGGAAGAAGAAGTGCTGCATTGTGACGCAATGGAGCCCACAACAGATACAAGCAGAAGACCAGTGGTCCTCTAACAATACAGAGCATTCATTCTAAACCTAACATATGACATCCTCCTGGCTTTTCATCTGGGGCAGCCAAAGTCTGGAACAGTTTAGTCATTGATATCTATGTCAGAGAAAGTAAAGGAGTTATGTTGCTCCTGTGTCACCTGCCAACCCAGTGACAAGGCAGAGGAGACATCTAGGGGACCCACAATCCCAATACCTGAGGTTGAGACCCCTTTTTGCTAGGGTAGGGATTAACATTGTTGGTCCTCTAGATCCTCCAAATGCCTGTGGAAACTAATTTTTGTTTGTGGTTGTAAACTTTGCCACCAGATATCCAGAAAACATTTCCCTCAGGACAATCACTGCCCTGCAGTGGCTACAGTCCCGCTTGGCATCTTCACCAGGGTAGGGTCCCCTAAGGAGGTCTGATAGGAGTACCAATTTCATGTTTGTATAAGTGAAAGCTCTGTGGGATAAATGTGGTGTTACTTATAGGTTCACCGCGCCTTGAAAGATTCAACAAAACAATGAAAAACATTATTATGGCTTTTCCTGTTAAACTCTGAAGGAGATGGGATGTTCGCCTACCATGCCTGCTATTTGCCTACACGGAAGTTCTGCAAAAGGGGATGAGTTTCTGCCCCTTCCAGCTTTTGTTTGGGTATCCTGTTATGGTCCCTTGAGTTTGGTTAGAGATGATTGGGAGAAACCCCCTGAAAGAACCCAAACACGATGGAGTGGACTATGTACTAGGCTTGTGGTCTAATAAGGCAGAGTACATGAAGAAGGCAGATACAAATCTGAAGGCCAGCCAGAAGCTTCTGAAACAATGGCATGATCAGAGGTCCTCCCTGGACCAGTCAGGTCAGAGAGCTTGGGTGTTGGAGCCCATGTCTCCCAGTGACTTCCAGGAAAGTGAACTGGACTGTATCTAGTACTAGAGAAGAAAGGAGAGGTCACCTACTTAGTGGACCTACTCACTCCCAGGCACCACATTGGGTGATCCATATTAAATGGCTGACACCACACCCTAGCATGCTGCCATGACTATGCTCCAGGTAACAAATTTTGGAGAGGAAGTAGAAAGTGAGCCTCTACCAGACCCTCTGTCAAGCAGTGTCAAAGATGACTTTGCGGATTAATTTTTGCTTGCCACCCTTATCAAACAACAACAGAAAGACTGTTGCCAGTTGCTGTTCTCCCTAACACCAGGCCAAGCAGAGTGGTGAATCCATGGCATTGATACAGGTGACAGACTTCCTATCAAAAGCAACATTTACAAGTTGTCTGACCAGGTAAAAACTAGCATCAGTCGGGTCTGATTGATCCCACAGTAGTCCTTGGGCAAGCTTAATGGGGGTAATGCCGAAGCCCAAAGGGTGTGAAAATAGAAATGAGATTCTGTGCATACTATAAAGGTCTTAATGCAGTCTTCAAGACTGATGCTCACCTCATCCCAAGATTTGATGAGCTCATTGATAAATTGGGGGTTTGCTAAGTACCTAAGCACTTTAGATTGACTTCAGGTTACTGGCAGTTAGTCCTCACCAAGGAAGCAGAGGAGAAGTCTTCTTTTTCAACTCAAGAGGGACAGGTTTGGTGATTCCAAAGGTTGGCAAACCAGTTTCTGTCTGTGTTTGAAACATTTGGGGAATCATATGTAGATGATACTGATATATCGCCTCCACCTAGGAAGAATACCTGACACACCTAAAGGCAGCAGGCAGGCCTCACTTATATAGCAATCAGATGCCCAATAGGGCAGGGTTCTGTTGTGTACCTGGACCAGCTTGTAGGTAGAGGGCATGTACAGCCTCACCAGCCCAAGATTCAGATAATTCTGGCCTTGGAGCCTCCCGAGACTCAAATCTAGGTAAGGCCTTTCTGGGCTTGACTGGGTATTAAAGGGACATTTTGGAAGGTGTATGGCACACTATTTTGCACCTCACCTCTGAAAGAACCCCCTTCAAGTAAAAACCAAAAAGTCAATTGGTATACAAAGTGTTGGAAGGCCATATGTATAACACCTGTCCTACAAGAGCTTGACTCCAGTAGAGAGTTCATTGTCCAGTCAGATGCTTTAGACCATAGGATTAGGGCAGAGTTATTAAAGGTAAATGATGAGGGGCAGGAACAAACTGTTGCCCTTATTAGTAGCCAACTCCTCCCCAGAGAGCTCAGTTGGAGTGGCATTGGGAGGGAAGGCTTTGCTCTGGTTTGGTAGATGAAGAAGTTGAAACTCTACTTGTATGGGACTCACTTCAAAGGTCCAACTGACCTCTTAGATGGCTCATGCAGATGAGAGGAGAGATCCCCAAACTGTTGAGGTGATCCATTTTCCTACAGGAAATTGACTTTACAGTGGAACATAGACCTGGTAGTGACCATGCCAATGCAAATGGCCTTTACAGGTTATTCCATTTAGATGATAATAACTACCAAGATAATGGTAACAACTTTAACCTTGAGGGGTCTGTGAGGGAAAGGGCCTCTTTTGGTATACTCACCCACGTATTTGGACTGATCCTGCTCGTTGTTGCTACCCTGTAGTGCACTGGGTTCTGCTGTTCAGGCCCCACTGCATGTGCTCCGACCCCCCAAGTACTTGTAAACTTGCCTAATACCTGATTGACTCCTTTAACTTACTTATAAGTCCCTAGTATATGGTGCAAGCTGTACCCAGGGCTAGTAAGTTAAATGTCACTAACAGACTAGAACACTTATTTGTGCCACAATTTCAGTGACATGGTGAAAACGTGATTCAAACCTCCTACTGCAGTCTAGTCAGGAAGCATTAAACTTGCCAGCTTGGCAAGGTAAAATAATCCTTTTTGCCTAGCCAAAACCTTCCTCTTTACTATTAATGAGACACCCATAAGGGAGGCCTTAGTAATCCTCCTGCAAGGGCATGCTGCTTTTGTTTTCAACATGACAGTGAAAACACAAAAGTTCTTCTTTTATTGAAACATGTCGGTGGTCCAAGTGAGTAACATATAATTTCGCTAGCCACACTCTGCTATGTGCAAACGTTAATTTGGGACCACCAAAGTATCAAATTAATCATGACAATAAACCCGACTCCTTGCTGAGGTTGGATTTATGACAACTTTCAAAAGAAAGGTGGCTTAAGAAAGTCCCAACTTTGCTGCCCAATCCTTTTTCCTGACAATCTGCAGCAGTCGTCACCCAAGACAACATGCTGCTATCATTCTAGGAAGTATGAAGTGTTTCCACGAACATGAAACAGAGAGAATTGTTGGAGGAAGGCAATGTACCCTCCTCCAGCAGGGTGATTACAGGACAATGGCCAGCATTCAAAGTGGCTCCCACCTCAGTAAAGCAAATGGTAATCACACCTTTGCCTGCCTGCTTCTTTGTATAGGTAGACAGGCTGGCATCTACTCCAGTGGAGGAAAACCTGTTGCAAAACTCGGTATGCTTGGTCTCCCCAGCGGTATTCCTAAGGCTCCTCATCAGAGATGAAGGCTTGCTCCAAACCCTCAAAGCAGTGATGTAAAGTGGGAATAGTTACCCCACCGGAACTATAGCCCTTTTTGCTAGTCAGTCCTCTCCTCCGACACATCCGAAGATGGCATAAGAGTGGCCGCCACAGTCCTCCGATCACTACTAGACTGGACTGGAACGAAGACATAAGGACGAGCCTGCTGCACCCTTTACCCTACAAAATAAAACTGCACTGCACCTGCTTCACCTGAGGGTACCACAAAGAAGACTGTCCCTAGTTATGGAAAAGTGATCCACTTGTGCCGGAAGAAGTGACTCCAGTGGCCAGGTGCCAAGCCTCATTTAGATCTTTAGACCACCAAAAGGTAAAGAACCCTGGGGCATATCAGCAACAACTAGCGTGAGGATAATTATCGCCGGGTAACGTGGATTTTTATCGCTGAGATAGCGTGCTATTAGCAACGCTTATCTCCTCAGCGATAACAATCCTCAAGCTAGCTGCCTAACATGAGATTATCGCTGGAAACCCAGCGATAATCTCACGTAGTGTGGCGTTAGCTTGCTGATAGGGACTCACAAACTTAGCCATGATATCCACCTTCCATAGGATATCATGGCTAAGTCAGTCCTGAAGCAGGCATAAGGAAAGTAGCGATAACAGGGGTTATCGCTACTTTTCCTGACGCTTTGCTTCATAGCGTGGGGCTTGATAATAGGAGAAATGTCGCTTAGCGACATTTCTCCTGTCATGTTAGGTCAGGAACGCCCACTTTGCATCTCATTAGAGATGCAAAGCTGGGCGTTAGGAATCCTGGCGCTAAAGCAAGGTTTCACGCGTTAGCGTGGCCTTGCTAATTAGGCGATAAAATTATCGCCACTTTTCAGCCGAAAACGGCCGCGAAAGCGCCGATCATTTTTTATGGCCAGCTTGTAAATATGCCCCCATGTACTCCGCAAGAGCTCAGTGGCCCAGGGACACCTGAACACCACATGAAGCAAATGTGACTGCTCTAAAACAGATTCCGACCTTCTTGATGTGTCACCAATTCTGTGGAATCCGAAGTCGAAGTGGACTCTGGTTTTCCGAAAGAAAAAAAATGCTTACCTGCGAGCACCTGCTGGACCTGCTGTAACTGGGAGACCAGCTGGCAAGTGGCGTAGCCATACTAGCCAGTTGGTGAAGAACTGCTCAACCAATTTACAGATTTTATTGATTCTTTAAAAATAATTTACTTACTTTTGAAAAATAGTATCGGCAGTTTCGCTTGATTTTTTTGTCCTTCTAGGATAAACAAACATTATTTATATAAATTGGTGTCTGAGTTTTTTTGTGTTGTGTTTATTATTTAACTATTTTGTTACTTTTAGACACTTTATGCTTGTTCTTTTGATTAAGCCTGACTGTTGTGTTCCAAAGCTACCCTGTTTTAAGCTAAGGGTTTTAGTGAGGAAACCTAACTGGACCCACTAAAGATTGTGATGTTAACATGTGCACAACCACACCACACTTTCCTGTAGCAATCAAGCTGTTATTTTCGCAAGAGATATACATACAAATCATTGAATATATTCACCACATGGCACACTATGTAGAGGCATTGTTCTGCTTGACCTCTAGGCAGCCTTTGACATGATTGAAAATCATTGAATTCCTGGAGTTATAAGCGGGTTTTCCTTCATACTGCAGCACCCGCAATAAGCAATTCAGAATAAAAAATTCAAGCCATTATTTGTGTCTGTCCAGCAATGGTCGAGGTCTCACAGAGATAAATTAAAACTGCCTCCTTAGTCAACATCCTCTCAACACCACTGCATAATTTTTTTGGACATCACACTGCACCATCTCTACAAACTGACGCATTGGGTCCAATGCATCAGTTTGTAGAGCCCTGCGTTTCTGTGCCTGGTAAAATGCACGCCGGTTCGGCGTTCCCACAGGTCTCAACTGGCCCTAGAATTTGGAACAGCTCATAAATTGAGGAAATAACACTTGCCACTTTAATCTAGTAATTTTCCTTGTGTAGTTACAACTCTTTGTGACCACCCCCCTGATCACAGTGGAGTAGCTAGCCCCGTGGGCTCCCGTGGCAGTCTCTGCCTTTGCCACTCGCAACAGCCACAGTGAAGAGCGGGGGGATGAGGGGGGGCTGGTGAATATTTCATCCGTTTGCCGCCTTGAGGCAAATGCATCGAGGAGCGGGAGGGATGTGGGCTTGCTGTTGACGCCCAGAGAAAACAAACAAAAACAATCAGGGCAAAAATCTAAAGATGTTCATTTCCTTCATGATCCGCACCCCAGCAGAAGATAAGTAGAACTACACACCCCAAGGGAGGTCTTATTACTAAGCTGGAAAAACTAGAAGTGTGTGAAACACTGCAGCAGAGTATTTATGCAAAATTACGTGAAATTATTCAAAATGTATCTTGTACTGAAAAAAATAACAAAATTGCCAATTCGGGTAAAAATTCAACTCAAAAATGTAATTTCAAGTTGAATTCTGATTGCTTGTGTTCAAAACACTGCTGCTCATATTTATGAATGGTCCTCTGGAGGAATTGCTATTCACACATTTTCTTGGCAGAACAAATCTGCTTTATTCACTCGCGGTAACCGAGCACCGGGAACACACTCCCGTCTCCCTCTGCCTTCGCGCCCTTTCTCCTTGCGCGCCACGCTCTAAGCCACGCCCCCTTCCAGGCGTGCCCTGGCTCTAAACACTAGAACGCAACGCTACATATCTCCCCCTTTTAACGTCTTTAACAACAACAAATTCGGAGCACCCACCTTATGGTTCAGTCTTACTTGGGTTGCGTTTCACAGTCCTCAAAACCTTCTTGGCATCTTGACCTCTCTGCCCGATCTTGTATAGTACTGTCCCTTCTCTGGAGCCACTTGTTCCTTTCTGGCCGGGGATCCCCCTCCGGTTGCACCATCTCCTTGCTCCACTTCTACTTGCTCCAGAGTCTCCTCCTCCGTGTGGTGCTCCTTTAAGTTATTTTCCAACGCTCAGGCTCTGGCTCTCCCCCCTTCTCCCGGGGACTTTTGGCTTGGTTCTTCCTCGGCTTCACAGTCCTCCCTTTCCGGTGTCTCCTCCTTCGTGGGACCCTGTGTCCTTCTATCCTCCGGTACGTCCCATTTCTCTATTTTGTTGCATTTTGCCATTCTGTCCTGCGACCATACCTTTCCGTCGCTCAATAATGCCGACCTGGTGTACGTTTCTATGACCTGCAGCGGCGGGCTGAATTTGCTCTCTCCTTTTCTTTTCAGCGTGGCCTGTTTTACTCTCACCCACTCTCCCCTCTCCAGGGTCACCCCTTTAGTGTTCCGTCGTTTGTTATAGTACTCTGTGTATATTGCCTGTGCCTTGTCCAGGTTGCGCCTCACTACTGCTGGCGACTATTTACTTTGTATCATTATGTGTTTCCATGCGACATTGTCCTTTGTAAGGGTTCCCGTCCTCTCAATATCTTGAACGGGCTGTACCCTGTGCTGGTCGGGGTAATGCGGTACGCCCAGAGCATGCATTGTAGTGCCTTCTCCCACTGCAACCCTGCACTGATGGCCGCTTGTATGAACCCCATTATTAATCGATTAAATCTTTCGGCCTGTCCATTTCCAGCCGGGTGGTAGATTGGAGTATGTTTGACCTCGATTCCGTTCCTGGACATGAAAGCGTTCCATTTCTCCGAAACAAATTGTGGTCCATTGTCACATGTTATTACTTTGGGTATTCCTTCCCTCAGAAACGTGGCTGTGAGGAATGCTAACACCGTCTCTGTCGCAGACCTCCACTTCAGGCCATTTCGAGTATCTGTCCACCGCCACAATGAGGTACTTGGGTACTCCCTCCGCGTTCAGGGCTGGGCCTAGGATGTCCACTGACAGCATTTCCCAGGGACTCGACTCCCTTGCGAACTTTCCCAGTGGTGGTCGCAGTAGGGTTTGTGTCTTGTGCATTGTTCACATGTCCTGACATAACTTTCCATTTGAGCATCCATGGCTGGCCACCAGTACGCCTGCTTCGCTCTTGCCTTTGTTTTCAAGATCCCTAGATGTCCTTCGTGTAGGATGGCTAAGAGATGGGTCCCCATGGAGCACGGAGGGACCACCTTGTCCCCTCTCAATAGAAACACAGGATTGTCTCCAATGGACATCTCCTCTCTCACTTCCCAGTACTTTCGCAGCTCCCTATCTAGGTGCCTTTTTTCCGGCCACCCGTGTGTCACACAGCCCTTCACTGTGTTCAGGGTTTCGTCCGCCGTGTATGCCTCTTCCCATTCCTGGATGCTGACCACCCCTTCATGGTCCTGTGTAACTGCGACCACATACTCTTCCCATTCCAAAGGTTCTCCGCCTTCCGCGGGTTCCATGGCCGCTGCCCTGCTCAAGAAATCCGCCACCTTGTTTCTAGATCTGGGGATGTACTCCACATCGTACACGTAGTCCAGCAATCTCAAACTCATCCTTGCGATCCGAGGCGTCGCATGCGCGTGCCCACTCAAGGTCAATACTTTCACCAGGGGCTTGTGGTCGGTGCGGAGCAGGAATTTCGCCCCCCATACGTACTGCCTGAACCGTTCCATCGCCCACACCGTGGCTAGCATCTCTTTCTCTATGACGCTGTATTTTTCCTCGTTCGCTGCTAGAGCTCTTAAAGCGAAGCTGACGGTGGTGACTTCTCCGCCTCGGGCCTTCTGCATCAGGACGGCCCCTAGACCCCTGTCACTGGCATCCGTGGTCAGTATGGACAAAGAATCTCGATCGAACCCTTCCAAGGGGACAGCTGTGCAGATGTCTTGCTTTACCCTCTCGAATTCCAATTGCTCCTCCTGTGTCCACTTGAATGCCGTTTTTTCCTTCAGGAGTTGCCGCATGTTGTGCGTCTTGGTCGCGAAGTGCGGGACGAACTTGCTGTAAAATTCAGCCATGCCCAAGAAGGAGCGAACATCCTCTTTCCTCATCGACGTGGGTGCGTCTTTTATGGCCGCCATGTTTGCTCTTTTCGGTTCTATGCCCCTTCCGCTGATCTCGTGGCCCAGGTAGGTCACTGAGTTGACTCCGAACATGCATTTCTGCCATTCCGCTGTGAGGCCATTTTGGGCGAGGATCGCCAGCACCGTGTGTAGTTTCTTGTCTTGATCTTCCTGGGATTTCCCCATCACTAGGATGTCATCCTGGAAGTATTGGACACCTTCCACTTTTTGGAACAACCTGTGCATCAGTTTTTGGAAAACCGCTGCTGCGGATGCAAGACCGAAAGGCATCCTGAGAAATTTGTAGCACCCAAACGGCGTGATGAACGACGTCAGATGATTGCAGGAGGCATGCAATGCAATTTGGTGATACGCAGAGGTGAGATCTATGGTGGAGAACCACTTGACTCCCTTGGTCATCGCTAACATCTCACTTATCCTGGGTAGGGGGAACTTGTCCACTAGAATGTTCTTGTTGAGCTCCCTCTGGTCCACGCATAGTCTCACCTTCCCGTTGGGTTTCTGGGCAACCACCAATGGCGCCAGCCACTCAGCGCTCTCTATCGCCTCTATGACTCCGTTTGCTTCTAGCCGCCTCAATTCTTCCTGAACTGCCTCCCTGCTTCTGAAGGGAATATTGCGGGCTCTGTGACTCACTGGTTTGGCTCCCTCCTTGAGTCGTATCTTGTGTGTGAATTTTGTCATCTTCCCGATGGTTCCTTTGAACACCTCGGGGTACGCCTCCATCCACTTGCCTTCCTCTCGCGGTGGCTTGGTCTCAATTAGCATTATTTGTTTGGAGCCTCCCGGGTTGAGCTGTATGCCCAAGTTCCCTTGGTCCTTCCACCCCAGTACGGAGGGTCCTTTCTCTGCTACGTACAGCTTCCCTTCTGCTCTGCGCCCTCTGAACTCGAACATCAGCTTGCGATAACCCACCATGGGTATTGGCTCTCCGGTGAACGTGACCGGGTGGATATCGGTGGGTAGTAGTTCGTCTCCGACTTTGGAACTAAATTCGTTTTTCCACACTGCCCTCTGGATGATCGTGTACGGGGAGCCCGAGTCTGCCACTATGTGCACTTGTACTCCGCCGATCGTCATCTGTAGTACTGGTTTCTTGGTCCGTATGCAGTTCACTCCCAGTACTTGATCATCTATACATAAGACCTCGTCTTCTTCGTCTTCTTCCGCTTGGGGCTCTTCTTCCCCCTCTGGGTCTTGTGCTACGTACTTCACGTCTCCTCTGCCAAGTTTTCGCCTGCACACCTTCTCGTAGTGCTCTACTATTTTGCAGTACGCGCACCTGGCGCGAAATGCGGGGCAAACCTTGTTGTTGCCTTGGTGTGATTGGCTGCCACACCTGTAGCACCCCTTCTTCCTCTCTTCCGGTGGCTTCTGGTCCTTCACAGTCCTTTGCGGTAATCTCCTTTGCTGCCACCTGCCGCTTGAAGCCTGTTGTTTTGGAGCGTCTGGTCGGTCCCCATCTATTACCTTGCAGACTGGCGTGCGGTCGTTCCCTTCTCTTTTGGCTGCTTCTGCACATCGTTTAGATAGTTCAGCCTTCTTCACTAGCACTACCACTTCCTTTAGCGGGGCATCCCCATTGACCCACAGTTTCTCCTGTATGGCCGTGTTGGTGGTGTGCATGATAATCTGATCTCTAATCAGTTTGTCGTGAAGCGCGCCGAATTTGCACGTTACCGCCATCTTCTGTAGCGCCACGACGTACTCATCCACTGATTCTCCCTTGACCTGTTTTCTCTGGAAGAAGTTGCATCTGTCGATGGCCATGCACACCACCGGCCTGTAGTGAGCGTCTAAGTCTTCCAGCGCGTGTTTAAACACTTCTGTATCCGCTGCTGCCCTGGTCTCTTTTACCAGACTGTCGTATACCCTGATGCCCTCCGGGCCTAGGTTGTGTAGGAGTATCTTCTTTTTCCTGGCGCTTGAGAACTCTCCTTCACTCTCTTCCTCCAGGGCTACAATGTAGTTCAGGAAGTACCATTTCCAGTCTTCCCAGGGCATCGCCGGGTCTCCTCTTTTCGGCAGGAATGGTACTAAGTTGGTGAGAGACGTTGTTTGTGCGCACTTCCTGCCCCTCTCGCCGTGGGCTGTACTGTCCCTGTCGTCTTCCCCTGGAGGACTCCCTGGCGTGTGTCTCCCTCTCTGGACGCTCTCTCGCGTGGGCGAAAGGCTGTCTTGCCCCCTCTGTGAAGGCCCTGGGGTCGCCAGGTCTGTCTCTGTCTTCCCCCGTGGGCACTGGGTAGCTGTTGGTGCCCCCTCGTGCTATGGCGTCGCTTCTCCCGCTAAGTCGCTCAGGTGCCGCGGTACTGCTGGCTTCTGTGCGTCCTGGTGATGCTCCACCCCGGTGTGGCTCCTTCCTCTAGGTGCGCCTTGTGCCTGTCGGTGTGCTGCGGCACCTTACCCGGTCTGGCCTCCTGTGCCTGTGGCCTCCTCGCGCCTCTGGCCGCCCTGTTCGCCGTGGCTGTCGCACTCTGCGCTTCCGGGCTGCTGGTGACTACTGGCTGTTGTCCCTGGTGCAGGGTGACTTGGTGCCTCTGTTGTCCCTGGTGCAGGGTGACTGGGTAACGGTCCTTTCTACTACCTGCCTTTAGATGCACGTTTGCAGCGCAGCGCTATTTGGACATCTGTAGATTTTTAAATTTTTCCTGTTAGCATATTTTTGTTTGTTTAATTTTCTTATCCCTGGGTTTTACCTGGCTGTTTGTCCTCTAACTTGCACAATGATCTGTCAGTGCACCGCTGTTTGGCGGGTCCTTGTCCTCGGGGGGAAGCCGGGGAATATTTGGCGGCCATTTTGGGTTGGGGTTCGGCGGCCCATTGTCGGGCACCATACTGGTGGTGGAGGCGTGCAGCACATGCGCGGACGGGGTACTTTAGGCGGGCAGTTGATCGGGTCAGCTGGAATAGGTAACGGTCCTTTCTACTGCCTGCCTTTAGATGCACGTTTGCAGCGCAGCGCTATTTGGACATCTGTAGATTTTTAAATTTTTCCTGTTAGCATATTTTTGTTTGTTTAATTTTCTTATCCCTGGGTTTTACCTGGCTGTTTGTCCTCTAACTTGCACAATAATCTGTCAGTGCACCGCTGTTTGGCGGGTCCTTGTCCTCGGGGGGAAGCCGGGGAATATTTGGCGGCCATTTTGGGTTGGGGTTCGGCGGCCCATTGTCGGGCACCATACTGGTGGTGGAGGCGTGCAGCACATGCGCGGACGGGGTACTTTAGGCGGGCAGTTGATCGGGTCAGCTGGAATAGGTAACGGTCCTTTCTACTGCCTGCCTTTAGATGCACGTTTGCAGCGCAGCGCTATTTGGACATCTGTAGATTTTTAAATTTTTCCTGTTAGCATATTTTTGTTTGTTTAATTTTCTTATCCCTGGGTTTTACCTGGCTGTTTGTCCTCTAACTTGCACAATAATCTGTCAGTGCACGGCTGTTTGGCAGGTCCTTGTCCTCGGGGGAAAGCCGGGGGATATTTGGCGGCCATTTTGGGTTGGGGTTCGGCGGGCCATTGTCGGGCGCCATACTGGTGGTGGAGGCGTGCAGCACATGCGCGGACGGGGTACTTTAGGCGGGCAGTTGATCGGGTCAGCTGGAATAGGTAACGGTCCTTTCTACTGCCTGCCTTTAGATGCACGTTTGCAGCACAGCGCTATTTGGACATCTGTAGACTTTTAAATTTTTCCTGTTAGCATATTTTTGTTTGTTTAATTTTCTTATCCCTGGGTTTTACCTGGCTGTTTGTCCTCTAACTTGCACAATAATCTGTCAGTGCACCGCTGTTTGGCGGGTCCTTGTCCTCGGGGGGAAGCCGGGGGATATTTGGCGGCCATTTTGGGTTGGGGTTCAGCGGGCCATTGTCGGGCGCCATACTGGTGGTGGAGGCGTGCAGCACATGCGCGGACGGGGTATTTTAGGCGGGCAGTTGATCGGGTCAGCTGGAATAGGTAACGGTCCTTTCTACTGCCTGCCTTTAGATGCACGTTTGCAGCGCAGCGCTATTTGGACATCTGTAGATTTTTACATTTTTCCTGTTAGCATATTTTTGTTTGTTTAATTTTCTTATCCCTGGGTTTTACCTGGCTGTTTGTCCTCTAACTTGCACAATAATCTGTCAGTGCACCGCTGTTTGGCGGGTCCTTGTCCTCGGGGGGAAGCCGGGGGATATTTGGCGGCCATTTTGGGTTGGGGTTCGGCGGGCCATTGTCGGGCGCCATACTGGTGGTGGAGGCGTGCAGCACATACGGGGTACTTCAGCCAGCCACTTGAACGCGCAGCGGTGACGCGCAGTGGTGGGCGCCCTCTCTGCGCCTGAGTCGCGCCAGAGTCCTGCCCGTCTGAGCTCGTCAGCGTCTCGGAGGCGACCGGAGCGTTGGAGTCGTTAGTCTCGTACTCCTCAGTACAACCATCTGCTGCTGGCATAATGGTATGTTATACGGCGCATGCGCTGCGCTCTCTACAGAGGGTGTCCTGTACCTGTCGCAGAGTTTTTCCTGGGCGGTATAGGGGGAAGAAGCGATGCCCTGGCTGTGGGTGGCTTCCTAATACGGCCACGGCCCTCATATCAAACGAGGAAGTGGGTTGTTTAAGACATTTGTTTCTCCTTCTTAACACTAGATCCCTGCGCAGACACGCGCAGGATATTTACGATCTTCTAGCCACCGAAAAGCCGCTTTGTTTAATGCTGACTGAGACCTGGTTGGGGGATTCCTCCAACCCTGATATAGCTGTAGCAATTCCTCCAGACTACAATATCTACCGTCAAGACAGATCGGGCGGGAGGGGCGGGGGTATGGCTCTTGTAGTGAACAAATCGGTTGCATGTTCCATCATCCCTACAGATGCCATCACAGGATCTGAATCCCTCGCCTTTTCCCTAGCTTTGGCGCCCCATCATTCGTTCAAAGGGCTGTTAGTTTATAGACCTCCTGGCCCGGTGGGTTCTTTCTTTGATGAGCTCCAGTCGATAATTGCTGTGCTTGCTCTTAGAGCTCAGCACTGTGTTTTGGCCGGGGATTTTAACTTTCATATGGAAGATGGATTAGATTCCGATACGATGAATGTGAGAAGTTGGCCTGGTATATGCTGTTCACTAGTTCTAGTGACCACCTTGTACCATGCCAAGCAACCCTTATGGTGTGGTTGTAAGTCAACCTTTTTGGACTAGCTGCCCTAGTGGTAGCGTAGGCTAAGCAGTCTTTGAGGCTAAACTCGTGATGCGTGTTAAGCAAGCTGTTTTACCAATAGTAACCCCCTTTTATACCACTGAAAGGACACCACACAGATATATATTCAAAATATATATGTATTTATTTCTCAAAGTAACCCCTAGTCTCTTTATGAGCACAGGAGCACAAATCGTCAAACAAGATTATCACAGAATACACAGAAGTTGCACTTTATATGGATAGGCCCTGGTGGCCACTCGAACCATTTACTAAAATAGTGGTATAAGTACCACGAACAGAAAAGGAAAAAGGCCTAGGGCCTCTAGAATCGCTGGGCCTACAAGGAGCTAACGTCAGTTAGTGACCAGGAGGTCCACGGGTGGCGTGTGCAGAGCAAATAGTCACACGCGTGCTCCCATAGGTTTCAATGGGTGCGTAAAAAGTACAAAGTTACTGCAAAAGGAATCTTCCGGATGACCTAGGAACTTAAGATTTGGAACACAGGCACTAGAGATGTAATACTACACTTGGGCACCGGAGTGCCAGCTTTACCTCACCCACAGGAAGCGGGTGCATAGGCCTCGAAGTGCGTCGGGTTTCTTCTATCGGTTCCGTGGGGCCTGTAGACAAAAGTGCTGCAGGCGGTCGGTCGGGAAGAGATGCAGTGGATCCAAGAGTGGATCGGAGATGTTGAAGACCTGTAAGCAGAGGGGACAGTGTTCACAGTCACTAGCCAGTGACCAGCGTGGCACCAGGTGGGTACCAGGCGATGTCGGGTGCAAACAGGAAGGAAGGTGTAGCTTGACTCTGCAGCCACGTGGTCCCTGAAGGTCGACGACGTCCAGGAGTCGAGTCACGAGCTGTCCCACGCAGGCTCTCGCTGTCGGCGGTGTCGGCGACTTGATCGAAGCAAACAAGCCTTGGCAAAAGCAATTGTTGTAGGCAAGGAGATAAGCTGATGGTTCTGACCAGCAAGGTCAGAGGAACTGCTCCTTTGGAGGGGAGCAAGGGCCAGTCTGGGGCAACCAGACCAGCGGTGTTTGTTGTAGATTTCGTCGCCAAGATGGCCACTAGCCAGCGGGCCAGCAACCGGTTAGGCGCGTCGAGTGGCAAAATGCAGAAGGGCCCCACGCAGATCGTGGAGATGCTGGAGGGCTCACCTTTGGTGCAGATGCTGCTCGAGGGTTGGGCTTCTCAGGACCCAAAGCACAACTTGGAGGGAGCCTCGGTTGTTGCACTGGTCAGCTTGTCGTAGTCGTTTCAAGATGGCTGGCTCCACGTGTCTCGGTGCCTCCACGGGTCTCCTCTTTGCAGGGACTGTGGATCGGGCGGTGAGAGGTCTGGAGGTCCAGGTCTTGTCAGTCTCTGGGCTCGGGCTCCGGCGGGAGGCGGCGGCAAAGCAGACGTTGATTCGCTGGATGGTGCTTGCGTTAGCAAGGTGGTCACTCCCTGACCACAGGGGAGATTGGCTTCAGTCCTCTGTGCAGCAGAGCGTCGAAGTTCCCGTCTTCTTCTTAGTTTTAAGTTGATTCCAGGATGTCTGAAGTCTTAGGACACAGCTCCTACCTTTAAGCGGATTCTAGGGGCCGGACTACCTGCTAGGTCCCTCCCTATGGGTGGGACCAGGAAGGGGGGTGGTTACACCCCCAATCCTTTGTCCAGCTCGCCCCAGGCCCGGGACTGGTGTGCCCCAGGACCGGTTTGAACTGGCATATGCACCGAGGCTCCTTGTGAGCCACAGGCATGTCTGGTTTCTTTCAAGCCCTACCTGACCAATACACAAAATCCTGTCTGGGGTGGTGCACGCACCTCCCCTGGCAGGAAACCCTTTGTCCACACCTCCCAAGCTGGAAGGACTCCCAGCAGCAGGAGGGCAGACTTGTGTCTGTGGTGGCAGCATCCATTTTGTGGAGCTGAGGCTATGTCTGATTTTACCCGGGTTTCAGGTACTGTACATGTCGTGTCCCTCTAGAAGGGTGGAATGCTAACCCCGTCGCCAGAATTGGCGAGGGGTTAGTATTCCAATTCGTATGACACCTTACTCGACATGTTTTGATAAAGCCAAACCAAAGATAGCATTTAACCGCGAGGTTCATAATGCACTTAAGAGTATATGGTATGACGATATCTGGAAACAGTAGAAGGAAGCTGTTCCGACCACTGCAGACAGGCTCAGCTCATGCCAGAGCACCATCTCACATGGAACCAAGCACTCTGCCTTCAGGATTGTTAAGGCCTGCCATAGGAGTGACTTATAGGTTACCAGGTGTCCCATTTAAGGTTAGGTATAGGTATACTACACCTAAGTAAGAGGTGATTACACCAACTTACCCCAGCTGAGTGATCAGCCAGTTGTGTCAAATTGTTAGGCCAAGCCTGGGGTGGCATAATACATGCTGCAGCCCTTGGCAGGCCTTGGGTACACCAATGCCCTGGGTACCTAGTGTACACTGGTACAGGGGCTGACAGGGTGATCCACTTCCAATTGGTTATGCACCTAGGGTGCATAGTTTTAATTTAGTAGAGAGAACAGCAGGCTGGGGGTCTGATTGGCAGGCCCACAGCCTCAATATGTCAAAAACCAGTGAAGCAAAAAGCAAAAATTTGGGGTGACCATAGGATAGCAGACCCTACTCTCCTACATAACCCCCCCCCAAACGCTGGGACATTAAACTAGCCTTGACCAGTCTCGTCTTCATGTCCTAAGTGGAAGTACCTGGAGAGACCATCTGCATTCCCATGGTCAGTACCTGGCCGGTGCTCCACTGTAAAGTCCATCCCCTGTAGGGAAATGGACCACCTAAGCAGTTTGGGGTTTTCACCCTTCATCTGATTTAGCCACAAGAGGGGCTTATGGTCGGTCTGAATCTTGAAGTGAGTGCCAAACAAGTATGGCCTCAGCTTCTTCAGGGCCCACACCACAGCAAAGGCCTCCCTCTCAATAGCTGACCAATTCTTCTCTCTGGGGGTCAACCTTCTGCTAATAAAAGCAATGGGTTGGTCTTGACCATCTACATTAAGTTGTGACAGCACAGCTCCCACACCCAACTCAGAAGCATCTGTTTGGACAATAAACTCTTTGGAGTAGTCAGGACTTTTCAGGATAGGTGCAGAGCACATGGCCTCCTTCAGGTCATCAAATGCCTTTTGACAGCTTACTGTCCACTGAACCTTTTTGGGCATCTTCTTGGATGTCAGATCATTAAGAGGAGTCACAATGGACCCATAGTTCTTAACAAACTTCCTGTAGTACCCAGTCAAGCCCAAGAAAGCTCGAACTTGAGTCTGGGTGGTTGGAGGGGACCAGTCCTTGATGGATTGTATCTTACTCTCCAGTGGTTGAACTTGGCCTCCACCTACAAGGTGGCCCAAATACACAACCTTACTCTGCCCTATCTGGCACTTAGTAGCCTTGATAGTGAGGCCTGCCCTTTGCAGAGCCTCAAGAGCCTTCTTCAGGTGGATCAGGTGATCCTCCCAGGTGGAGCTAAAGACAGCAATGTCATCCAGATATGCTGCGCAAAAGTCATCCAACCCAGTAAGGACTTGGTTCACCAGCCTTTGGAAGGTGGCAGGTGCATTCTTCAGACCAAAGGGCATCACCACAAACTGGTAGTGCCCACCTGGGGTTGAGAATGCTGTTTTGGCCTTAGACTCCTCAGCTAATCTGATTTGCCAATAGCCAGCTGTTAAGTCAAATGTGCTCAAAAACTTTGCAGAAGCTAGTTTGTCTATGAGCTCATCTGCCCTTGGAATAGGGTGTGCATCTGTCCTGGTGACAGCATTGAGTCCTCTGTAATCCACACAGAACCTCATCTCTCTCTTGCCATCTTTGGTGTGAGGTTTGGGGACCAGAACCACTGGGCTAGCCCAGGGGCTCTCTGAGGGTTCAATGACACCTAATTCCAGCATTTTATGTACCTCAGCCTTTATACAGTCCCTGACGTGGTCAGGTTGTCTGTAAAGTTTGTTCTTTACAGGCAGACTGTCACCAGTGTCCACCACATGGGTACACCAGTCAGTTTGACTAGGTATCAAGGAAAACATATGTGAAAATGATTGTAGAACCTGTCTACATTCAGTCTGCTGATGGGCAGTGAGGTTGCCTCCAAGGGTCACTCCTTCAACTGAGCCATCTTCAGGGTTCTGAGACAACAGGTCTGGGAGAGGGTCACTCTCTTCCTCCTGTCCCTCATCTGTAGCCATGAGCAAGCCCATGTCTGCCCTGTCAACATATGCTTTAAGCCTGTTAACATGGAGTACCCTGTGGGGACTCCTGGGAGTTCCTAGGTCGACCAAGTAGGTGACCTCTCCCTTCTTTTCCAGGATTGTATGGGGTCCAGACCATTTGTCTTGGAGTGCTGCTGGGGCCACTGGCTCCAACACCCATAACTTCTGTCCTGGCTGAAACTCAACCAAGACAGCCTTTTGGTCATGCCAAGCTTTCTGTAAGGCCTGGCTTGCCTCAAGGTTTTTGGATGCCTTCTCCATATACTCAGCCATCCTGGAGCGGAGACCAAGTACATAGTCCACTATGTCTAGCTTAGGCTTTTTGAGAGGTAACTCCCAGCCTTCCTTCACCAAACACAGTGGGCCTCTCACAGGGTGCCCAAACAACAATTCAAAGGGGCTGTAGCCAACTCCTTTTTGTGGGACCTCTCTGTAAGCAAACAGAAGGCAGGGTAGAAGGATGTCCCATCTTCGCCTGAGCTTTTCAGGTAATCCTTTGATCATACCCTTTAGGGTCTTGTTGAATCTCTCAACAAGCCCATTGCATTGTGGGTGATAAGGGGTGGTGAACTTGTAGTTGACACCACATTCCTTCCACATAGCTGTTAAGTATCCTGACATAAAGTTGGTACCTCTGTCAGATACTACCTCCTTAGGAAACCCCACTCTGGAGAATACTCCCAGCAGGGCCCTGGCCACAACAGGAGCTGTAGTGGTCCTAAGGGGAATTGCCTCTGGATACCTGGTGGCATGATCCACTACCACCAGTATAAATCTGTGCCCAGATGCAGTGGGAGGATCCATGGGACCCACTATGTCTATTCCCACTCTTTCAAAGGGAACCCCCACCACAGGTAGTGGTATCAGGGGGGCCTTTGCTGTGCCACCTGATTTGCCACTGGCTTGGCAGGTAACACAGGAGCGACAAAACTCCTTTGTATCTTCATTCATATGAGGCCAGTGAAAGTGAGGGACAAGTCTGTCCCAGGTCTTGTTCTGGCCTAGGTGTCCTGCTAAAGGAATATCATGGGCCAAGGTAAGAAGGAAGCCCCTAAATTGCAGAGGTATAACCAACCTCCTGGTTGCACCAGGCTTGGGGTCTCTAGCCTCTGAATAAAGGAGTCCTTCATCCCAATACACTTTATGGGTACCTTGAGCATTCCCAGCAGCCTCAGCAGCAGCCAGCTGTCTGAGGGGTTCAAGAGAGGGACAGGATAACTGAGCCTGCCTCAAGTCAGCCCTTGAAGGTCCCCCTGTCCCCAGAAACTCAACCTGGTCAGGTTCAAGCTCTTCAGGGACAGTTCCTTCAGGGTCCTCTAGATCAGCTTCCTGGGAAGGCTGATCATCACTCTGAGGCAGGGGGGAAGGCACAGCCTTGACCCTCCTGTTCTTCTTCTTGGTAGGTGCTTGGTCCATTGTTCCAGGATCCAAGACCTGTGGTTCAGTGAGGCACTTTTTGGCCTGTGACCTGGTCACAGCAAGGACATGTGATGATATACCTAACATCTCTGCATGAGTCCTGTACTCCACTTCTGACCATAGAGAACTCTCTAGGTCATTGCCCAACAAACATTCTACTGGGAGGTCTGCACTAACCACAACCCTTTTGAGGCCAGTTACCCCTCCCCATGAGAAGTTAACAACTGCCACACTATGTGAAGTAGTGGCATTGCTGGCATTGGTCACCAGGTAGTTCTCACCTGGTATGTACTGTCCAGGGTCCACAAAGCCTGGTGTCACCATAGTGACACTGGCACATGTGTCCCTGTAGGCTTGAGCCACTTTGTCATTAATTAAAGGAGTCTGTCTGTACTTGCCCAGGTTACTGGGGCTCACAGTCAGGGACAAATCAATGTCCCCATCACAGATCAAGACTGCCTGTGTCAGGGTTCTGTCTAAGTCAGAATCTCCTTCAGTTCCCATAGTGATTCCCACTACACCCTTTGTCTGGGGACCAACACTGCTAACAGTAGTACTGGGAGCAGGTGCCTTAGGGGCAACAGTGTTGGGGGCTCCACCCTTTTTGCAATCACTAGTCCAGTGAGTTGTATTTTTACAATGATTGCACCAGGGTTTCTTTTGACCTTCTTTCTTCTTTTTGGACTGTTGGGACCCACCCTCCTTAGCAGTAGTTTGGGGCCCTGTTGAAGACTTCTGGTCTTTAGGTTTCTGATCTCCACCCTTTTGGTCTGTTTTCTTCTGATCACCCCCTTGGCCCTGGTTCTGGTTCTTTTGCTTAACCCTGGTTCTGACCCATTTGTCTGCCTTCTTTCCCAATTCTTGGGGAGAGGTCAGATCAGAGTCAACCAAGTGTTGATGCAGTTGCTGGTTTTGACAGTTATTTAAAATCTGTTCTCTCATCATCAAATTATACAATCCTGTAAAATCAGATACCTTACTTCCCAGCAACCAACCCTCCAAAGCCTTAGTGGCACATTCAATGTATTCAGACCAGTCCTGAGTCTGTGTCTTTTGGGTGTCTCTGAACATTAACCTGTACTGCTCAGTGGTTAAGCCTAACCCATCAACTAGAACACTCTTCAGGACTCTGTAGTTTCTGACATCCTCTTCTCTAACAGTGAGGAGTCTGTCTCTGCCTCTTCCCTCAAAGGAGAGCCAGAGGATTGCTGCCCACTGGTCTTCAGGAACCTGCTGTACTTTGCAGGCTCTCTCAAGAGCAGTTATCCACTTGTGGATGTCATCCCCACTTTTGTAGGGGGGCACAACCTTAGACAGGTTCCTATTATCAAAGACCCTATCTTTGTCCTTAGGGACAATGCTGCCACCAGTGGGTATAGACCCACTCTCTCTAGGTTGCCTAGCTATGTTCAGTTTTTCTTCCATCAGGGCTACTTCTAGCTCCTGCTTCCTGATCCTCAGCTGGGCTTCCTGCATTCTGGCCTCATGTTCCCTCCTCTGAGGGGTGGTCATCCTTCTCCTGGAGTGACCTTGAGAGCCTCTAGAGCCATGGGAAGCATTGGAGTCACCTGAGCGATTCCTTTGCCTTCCAAGCCCTGTGTTAAGTCCACTGGGGAGATCCAGTGGGGTGAACCCACTGTCAGTCCCCAATAGCCTTGGTTTAGCTGGGCCAAGTATAACACTTGGCACTGGGCTAGTTCTCCCTTCATCCTCACCACTGTCTGTATCCCCCTCACTTTCCTCCTCTGTAGTATGGTTTTCATCTAAGGGATGGCTATTGGAAAGGGGTACCTCAGTGGCATCTTCAGAAGGGGGGCCTCCTGTTCCTGTCCCTAAGGGGGCTAACTGGGAAGCTCTCTTGAGCTCTCTTTGATTCTCATCATCTTGCAAGAGTGCTCTGAGCACAGCAGAGGTAGGGTTCTTGGGCTGTTTAAGGCCTCTAAGAGTTGCCAACTGCCTGAGCTCATTCTGATTAAGGGTAGCAAAGATGGATGGTGCCCTCGGGGGGTCACTCTCAACAGAGATGGGTACAGTGGACCCCTCTGCCCCAGCCATTGCTCTTAAGTGTGGGTGGATGTGTTGCAATCTACCTACACTTGGGTTTACCTACTAAACCTATCTAGTAGTTGTAGTCAGGGTGTGCTACTCCCTTTGCTCTACAACAACTAAGTTCAGTAGAACTTAAGTATATCTAATCTTGTTTTATATGTACCTACAGGTACCTATGTGATCTTTCAATTGGTAACCAAGAGATTACAATGGTAAAACACAGCAAGCTCAAATCCAACCGCTGCTCACCAATGTGAGAAGTTGGCCTGGTATATGCTGTTCACTAGTTCTAGTGACCACCTTGTACCATGCCAAGCAACCCTTATGGTGTGGTTGTAAGTCAACCTTTTTGGACTAGCTGCCCTAGTGGTAGCGTAGGCTAAGCAGTCTTTGAGGCTAAACTCGTGATGCGTGTTAAGCAAGCTGTTTTACCAATAGTAACCCCCTTTTATACCACTGAAAGGACACCACACAGATATATATTCAAAATATATATGTATTTATTTCTCAAAGTAACCCCTAGTCTCTTTATGAGCACAGGAGCACAAATCGTCAAACAAGATTATCACAGAATACACAGAAGTTGCACTTTATATGGATAGGCCCTGGTGGCCACTCGAACCATATACTAAAATAGTGGTATAAGTACCACGAACAGAAAAGGAAAAAGGCCTAGGGCCTCTAGAATCGCTGGGCCTACAAGGAGCTAACGTCAGTTAGTGACCAGGAGGTCCACGGGTGGCGTGTGCAGAGCAAATAGTCACACGCGTGCTCCCATAGGTTTCAATGGGTGCGTAAAAAGTACAAAGTTACTGCAAAAGGAATCTTCCGGATGACCTAGGAACTTAAGATTTGGAACACAGGCACTAGAGATGTAATACTACACTTGGGCACCGGAGTGCCAGCTTTACCTCACCCACAGGAAGCGGGTGCATAGGCCTCGAAGTGCGTCGGGTTTCTTCTATCGGTTCCGTGGGGCCTGTAGACAAAAGTGCTGCAGGCGGTCGGTCGGGAAGAGATGCAGTGGATCCAAGAGTGGATCGGAGATGTTGAAGACCTGTAAGCAGAGGGGACAGTGTTCACAGTCACTAGCCAGTGACCAGCGTGGCACCAGGTGGGTACCAGGCGATCTCGGGTGCAAACAGGAAGGAAGGTGTAGCTTGACTCTGCAGCCACGTGGTCCCTGAAGGTCGACGACGTCCAGGAGTCGAGTCACGAGCTGTCCTATGCAGGCTCTCGCTGTCGGCGGTGTCGGCGACTTGATCGAAGCAAACAAGCCTTGGCAAAAGCAATTGTTGTAGGCAAGGAGATAAGCTGATGGTTCTGACCAGCAAGGTCAGAGGAACTGCTCCTTTGGAGGGGAGCAAGGGCCAGTCTGGGGCAACCAGACCAGCGGTGTTTGTCGTAGATTTCGTCGCCAAGATGGCCACTAGCCAGCGGGCCAGCAACCGGTTAGGCGCGTCGAGTGGCAAAATGCAGAAGGGCCCCACGCAGATCGTGGAGATGCTGGAGGGCTCACCTTTGGTGCAGATGCTGCTCGAGGGTTGGGCTTCTCAGGACCCAAAGCACAACTTGGAGGGAGCCTCGGTTGTTGCACTGGTCAGCTTGTCGTAGTCGTTTCAAGATGGCTGGCTCCACGTGTCTCGGTGCCTCCACGGGTCTCCTCTTTGCAGGGACTGTGGATCGGGCGGTGAGAGGTCTGGAGGTCCAGGTCTTGTCAGTCTCTGGGCTCGGGCTCTGGCGGGAGGCGGCGGCAAAGCAGACGTTGATTCGCTGGATGGTGCTTGCGTTAGCAAGGTGGTCACTCCCTGACCACAGGGGAGATTGGCTTCAGTCCTCTGTGCAGCAGAGCGTCGAAGTTCCCGTCTTCTTCTTAGTTTTAAGTTGATTCCAGGATGTCTGAAGTCTTAGGACACAGCTCCTACCTTTAAGCGGATTCTAGGGGCCGGACTACCTGCTAGGTCCCTCCCTATGGGTGGGACCAGGAAGGGGGGTGGTTACACCCCCAATCCTTTGTCCAGCTCGCCCCAGGCCCGGGACTGGTGTGCCCCAGGACCGGTTTGAACTGGCATATGCACCGAGGCTCCTTGTGAGCCACAGGCATGTCTGGTTTCTTTCAAGCCCTACCTGACCAATACACAAAATCCTGTCTGGGGTGGTGCACGCACCTCCCCTGGCAGGAAACCCTTTGTCCACACCTCCCAAGCTGGAAGGACTCCCAGCAGCAGGAGGGCAGACTTGTGTCTGTGGTGGCAGCATCCATTTTGTGGAGCTGAGGCTATGTCTGATTTTACCCGGGTTTCAGGTACTGTACATGTCGTGTCCCTCTAGAAGGGTGGAATGCTAACCCCGTCGCCAGAATTGGCGAGGGGTTAGTATTCCAATTCGTATGACACCTTACTCGACATGTTTTGATAAAGCCAAACCAAAGATAGCATTTAACCGCGAGGTTCATAATGCACTTAAGAGTGTATGGTATGACGATATCTGGAAACAGTAGAAGGAAGCTGTTCCGACCACTGCAGACAGGCTCAGCTCATGCCAGAGCACCATCTCACATGGAACCAAGCACTCTGCCTTCAGGATTGTTAAGGCCTGCCATAGGAGTGACTTATAGGTTACCAGGTGTCCCATTTAAGGTTAGGTATAGGTATACTACACCTAAGTAAGAGGTGATTACACCAACTTACCCCAGCTGAGTGATCAGCCAGTTGTGTCAAATTGTTAGGCCAAGCCTGGGGTGGCATAATACATGCTGCAGCCCTTGGCAGGCCTTGGGTACACCAATGCCCTGGGTACCTAGTGTACACTGGTACAGGGGCTGACAGGGTGATCCACTTCCAATTGGTTATGCACCTAGGGTGCATAGTTTTAATTTAGTAGAGAGAACAGCAGGCTGGGGGTCTGATTGGCAGGCCCACAGCCTCAATATGTCAAAAACCAGTGAAGCAAAAAGCAAAAATTTGGGGTGACCATAGGATAGCAGACCCTACTCTCCTACAATGAAGCTTTATGATGTTACGGCTCCTTTAGGTTTCGTCCCTTATCTTTCAGGACCTACACATGATAAGGGTCATACCCTAGACCAGGTTTTTTCTACGTCCCCTATAGAAGTACTTGCACTTCTACCGGTGCTTTGGTCAGATCATAGGCTGGCCAAATTTCATGTACTAGGTACGAAGAAATCTTTCAGCACCGTTCCTAGGCACCAGGGACGCTCCTCTAGGGCATATCATCGGGTGACCCCAGATATGCTGATTCAAGCATCTCTTGATTATCCCTGCTCCTTTACGGGAGATTTGGAGAGTGACCTAGTATCCTTGCAGGCTTGGCTAACGGCGAGACTGAATGATCTGGCACCTGAGATGGCCTCCCGGTTATCATCTAAACGGGTCTCGGCCCCTTGGTTTACTGCAGCACTATCGGCGTTGTGCCGGCAGTGCAAGGTGGCTGAAAGGGCCTGCCGGTCGCAGTACGACTCGGAGGCCAGGCTGTCGTATAGGATGGAGTTCAAAGCATACCATCGCGCTATCCTCTTGGAAAAAAAGGGTTATCTGGCCAAGAGGATAGAGGCTGCCTCCAACACCTGCAAGGAGATCTTTACGATTGTCAGGGAATTCATGTCTCTGCGACAAAATGCGACTGTGGCTGTTTCTTCTGAGTCGTGGGCCTCTGCCCTGTCTGATTTCTTTAGTACCAAGATCAAATCGATCCAGGATACTTTTCCTTCTAGGATCACCGAGGTATGTCCTAGTTATGAGGATGACCTGGACTCGTTGGTCCGTATAGGCCCAGTCCTGGCAGTTTTCCCGCCTATTTCGAATTCGTCATCGTTGGCACTTATGGCCAATCTTAAATCTGGGTCGCCCCTTGACCCGTGTCCTGCCAAGTTTCTGACGAAGGTGGCGGAAGTGGTCAATCCTTTGGCAAATCCTCTTTTAAATCTCTCCCTCAGTCGGGGTTCGGTGCCGCAGGCCTGGAAGCAGGCTATGGTCATTCCTCTCCTTAAAAAGCCTGGCCTGGATCCAAAGGCCTTGGCCAATTATAGGCCTAGTTCCCTCCTTCCTGCGCTGGCCAAGATCTTGGAGAAACACGTGCATATCGTGCTCTCCAATTTTTTGGAATCCCATAGCCTGTTGCACCCATCACAATCAGGTTTTCGCCCTAACTTAAGTACTGAGACGGCGCTTCTGGAAGTGTCTGAAGCTGTAAAAGAGGTACTGGATGCAGGGGGTAAAGCCATGCTCGTAATGCTAGACTTGTCGGCGGCCTTCGACACCGTCCCCCATGAGGGTCTCCTCGTCCGACTGCATGACATCGGTTTGAGGGGGACGGTGCTCAGGTGGTTTAGATCCTTCCTGGAGGGCCGGCAGCAAACGGTCTGGGTCCCGCCCAGCTCTGCCGTGATGCCGCCTCTGGGAGTAGGAGTTCCACAGGGTTCTGTGTTGAGCCCTACTCTCTTCAACATCTTTATGACCCCTTTGGCGGCCCTGGCGGAGTCTCGGGGGGCTCAGATAATTTCCTATGCCGACGATACTCTGCTCCTCTTTACGTGTAGGAAGGGTGAAGACTTTGATGGGGAGAGTATTCGTGAGTGCCTTGGGCTGTTTTTAAATGGTTTCAGCGTAACAGTCTCAAGTGCAACTCTGATAAATCAGAAGTACTCTTCTTTGGTTGTCCATCTGACCCTGACTGGCAGGAATGGTGGCCTGTCAACATGTTCCCTCCAGCAAGTTCTTCTCAGCTAGCAAAGAATCTGGGGATCAAGATTGACAACGGTTTGTCGTTGAGATCTCAGATTCTTGGTCTTACTGGAACATGTTTTGGCCTCCTGAGAATGCTTCGTAAGTTTCTTCCTTTGCTCTCAGAAGAGCATAGGAAGACGACGGTGCAGGCCTTGATTGGCTCAAGATTGGATTATTCTAACATCTTATATCTTGGCCTACCGGAATATCTTTTTCAACGGCTGCAGGTAGTCCAGAACTCGGCCGCGCGAGCCATCTTTGGCCTGCATAGGCGAGCTAGTGCCTCCAGTCTCCTACAGTCACTTCACTGGCTTCCGATCCAGAAACGGATAGTTTTCAAGGCCTTGACTTTAGCGCATAAGGCTCTTTATGCTTCGGGTGCGAAATATCTTCAAAAGAGACTTGCTTTCTATCATCTGGCCCGAGCTTTGAGGTCTGAGTCACTGTTTTTGGCCGTAGTTCCCCACATTAAGAAAGCTCGCATTGGAGGGCGTTCTTTCATGTTTCTGGCACCGCAACGCTGGAATGCTTTGCCTTTGGCACTGCGTTGCACCTCCAATCTGCTGACATTCAGGAAGGGCCTCAAAACCTGACTTTTTGCTATTTAAGTTTGGCGCTTCTCATTTCTGTTTGCGCTGTTTCCTGTCTGCTGTGTTGTGTCTTCTGTTTCAGGTGGTTATTATTAAAAGCGCCGGGACACTCTTTTAGAGTAGCCGAGCGCTATATAAGACTAGTTTTAACATAACATAACATAACATAACATAACTGGGTGCCTCTGGCACGCTCGGTTCCTTTACACGGTGCCTGGGTTCTATGCCGGTTTCATCCCGACCTCGTCGCCATTGTAATGATGCCTTTATCCCTATACACTGTGTGCTGGTGCATATGACAGTTCACCAATTAACACTAGACACCTTCTTGGCAGAACAAATCTTCTTTATTCACTCGCGGTAACCGAGCGCCGGGAACATACTCCCGTCTCCCTCTGCCTTCGTGCCCTTTCTCCCTGCGTGCCGCGCTCTAAGCCACGCCCCCTTCCCGGCGTGCCCTGGCTCTAAACACTAGAGCGCAACGCTACAGGGGGCGGAGATAGACTTTTGGCTGAAGCCTTCCTTGTAATCTGTAGATCATACTCATTTCCTCCATTTTAAACCCTTGGATCACATTGCCTTACGCGCCAGCTTGCAGGTGCAGGATGCACGGTGAATAGCTCTCCGAGCTCTCCAAGGAATGGGACCTTTGTTCCACCAGCAAGAATGGCGCAGTCAGTGGCCAGACTGCAGGCGCCTCCTTAGCAATGCACACACAGGGATTGTTCCTTCTCGAGGCCAAGCAAGAAAACTTTAGAAGGTCCGACCGATTCGCGCAAGGAAAATACAAACTCACCTGGCCATCATTCAGTAAGTAAGATAAAACATAGCCCAGCAAGCAGCAGACTCTAACATGATCTTGGACTGTCCAAAACACCACTGACAAGTCCGTCAGCATATAGATAGACCTACTTAATCCAATGTACAAACCGCACCAAACCACCACAATTGCCTTATAGCAACAAGGGCTCCCAGCGGATTCTTCCAGGAGACCTCTGAGCTATCCCGATTCTCCACGCCGAGAGGATTGAAAGGAACAGCATGACGTACTCTTTGCCTCACCTTGCGCGCCCCTTTAACATAAGCACGCCTATTGACAGCAACAGGTTCAACACTACCGTATGGCAGAATCTCATGCACCCCCGCCCGCACATAGTGAAATATAAGGGTTCTCGCTTCAGGAATAACACTTATGGTTCAGTTGTTTTAGGTGTGAATCTCAAGCACACGTTTTCTTGATGTGAAACTCGGTTGCCCAAAACATGCACCTGAGCATGGCTTATTATGAAATACGCTGCATGCCTTCAAGGCCACTATATGACGTATCTGGTTTGGGAGATGCTGAGAGACTGACCGGGGGAACAAGAGCAGCCACTGCAGTAACACACTAGGAATTCGCACACCAAGCATTTGAAGGGTGTTTACCCTCTTTCTGTTTGGCCGAGAAGAATACAGTAAAACCAGAAGTAAATTTGAATTTCGGAGGGTAAAGTCTGCTTTCCAAGCTTTTGTACAATAAAGAAAAATGCTGAACCCTCTTATTGCTAGTGATCTGCTGTCTTTACAGGGAGTGAGCAGATGTGCTTATTATTTGAAGGGTGATGCTCTGTAAAAACGTAGCATAAATATTCTGGTGGGTGGTTAGGATGTTGCTGAGCATTGCTGTGTTCTTTCAAAAATTGCAATTTAGATTTTTTCAGAAGACATCATTAACCATATGACGTGCTCATCTGAGTGTCTAGATTCTGTTATACCAATCTTTTTTCAAAATAACTGAATTTTGCGCTCTGAAGTGTGCCTCAGATTTCAGGGAATCATCTAAAATATGAATAGGTTCAGATGTTTGCTACCAAATCCAAACCATATGTCTTCGGACAAATACACATTCGGGTCTTGGGCAGTTCCAAAATGGGCTCTTTCTGCACATTTTTAGTTCAAGGGAGTGTCCATACTAATTTGAGAGTAACAATGCCGTTTCTTTAAATGATTTAAAAACAAAAACAAAAGTACTGTCATGAGCAATGCCAATAGCTCTAACTTTAACAATGCCGAGACCGTTGCATTGTAAATGCTTGTTTACCTGTGTTTTGTATCCGCTTAAACTGTATGTTGGCTCTGGGAATTCTTATCCCACAAGCATTATTCAGCCTCGTGGTGAGTACTGCGAGAGTGGCATTGCAAGAGGAGACGGCAGCGATTAACTTGTACAGTGCGGAGTGTGCAGCCAACTGAGAGGGCGGCCTATTTCTCAGTACTTTCAGCCTCCGCATTAGCCATGGAAGCATCTATTATGCTGAGACAGGTTTAAACTTGTGTGAATGCACTTGGTGATTAATTAATCGCTGTGATCGGGGAAATTGCAAGACCGTCCTGAAATTAACGTGGCTGTTCTATGAAGAATCAGCGGGCGGGGGGTGGGGGGGCTAGGGGAAACTGGATATGGAAGGCCTGCACTCTGCCTGGTACTGCACCCTGTGCCTTGAGTGAAATATCCCCAAACCCCGAAGGCATGACAAGCAAACAAAACATGAAAATGACTGGCTACCGAAGCAGCTTTCCAAGCTTTGCTGACTTGTGTCACGCTCCGAGTACAGCATGTGAAGGAAAGACTGACTTGTTTATAGAAAGGCTATAAAGCGAACTAGCTGGCCCATGAGATGCGACGCACATTGGGAACACTCATGGCACGGCTCGCATGCCTTTTCAGTGTCGGGCTAGCTGACCCCCACTCCTGCTGCCTAAGACTTTCCAATGGTTTTGGCATGTGTGAGCATGTTTCAGAAATCAGAGGAGACAGTGGACAGGTTGTGGTTGGAGTCACATTAGGAGTCATAGCATGTTATTGAGCTTAGTTGGCTGGTGAATAGCCTCAACACCCTGCATCTTCACTTACCACAGCTGCTCTATGCCAAATTCCCATAAATACAGGCCAGAGGGTTTAACTTATCAGCACCAGAAGTTTGCATTAGCATTGAGGGAAACAGATCTTTAAACAATGCATTCAAAATAAGGAAAATAATATGTCTGAATGAAGTGCATAGCAGGGTACATGGCACCTGCCCAACTAGAGAGCAGTAGAGAGTGCAACAGAATAGATGCCACCTGCCCAACAGTGACAACAATGAGGAACAAACAGCACAGACACACACACTTTTGCATATAATCACAGTTACAATTGGCAATCCTGACCATTGCTCTGTGTGTCTCATAAAAAATCCAAGGATTGAATGAGCATATCTTCCAATCTACTCTATGAGCTGCTGACAGGCAGTGTGAGAATTATGCACCGCGTTCGGCCTGAACTCCACAGCTCTCAATCATGGCCCACTCACAACACAAACTGACAGAGCTACATAGGAGCAACTCTTTTCGCACTGTCTATTACAACGGAGTAATATGTTACATGAATAACTACAAAAAACACTGTTGGCCTCCTGTGAAGTGTCACTCCTAATTCCTCCTAGTGTGCTGAATTTCATTTTGTTGGCTTTAGGACTCTGTGCACTTTACCACTAGCACTCCCTCTCCCTACAACATGGTGCTATTTGCTTTCACCTGATTGGCACTTTAAGTTTATTTGTACGTCCCTAGATGAGGTGTATCACATGTACCCAGAGCCTGCAGATTAAATGCTACTAGTGGTCTTCAGCACTCATTGTGCCAATCACTAGAGTAGCCTTATTAAACATGTCTGTCAGTGCAGCCTGTTTGCAGTTTTAAACTGCCATTCCGAAATTCAACCTCGTGAAAAAAGCATTTTGCCAGGCCTAAACCATGCCTTTTTAATATATATATATATCACTCCTATGATAGGCCCTCAACAGCCCTATTTAGCCCAAAGATTATTGGCATTATATATAAAAACAGGGAGGTGTCTTTAAGGTGCTCTGCTAGTAAAAACCTCCTACATTTGTCTCTCAATGCTGCTAGGGCCATCTCTCCAAGACACAACATCCACAGCAAAATAGAGACATGGGAAGGGTTCAGCTAGATTACTAGAATTATATTCGTGGTGTTGGTTCCATCTAGTGTCCATGAGTGGTACAGATTGCTATATTTATTTTTGTTTCGGTTTTATATAATTTACCTTCCAATAGCAAACAATGATGTGGGAAGCATAGTATATTCTACATTCTTGATTTGTTTATCCCTCCACTACACATTGATTTTTTTGCATGAAATGAATCATGAACTAATAAAAACTAAATATTCTTTAGAGTGGTGGTTTTTCCATAAAATCTGAAAGACACTTGTGTAACTGCAAATGCATAGTTAACGATTATGCTTCAAAATAAATGTTATCAAACGAATCTGTTCCATCTAAAACTCATTTTACCTTATGCATGTGCATTTTCTCCTGGCCGTCCAGCTACATGACAGCAAGTAGGCTAGGTCACGTAATCCACTCATATTAGTGGAGGATTATGGTGGTTTAAAACATAAAAATGTTCACAAAATTTCCTGAAATTTCTAGGAGAACATTACCCACCCCAACTTCATGTAAAATGTTATTGTATTTGGAGCAATATGCATGGGCAAAAGTACTTAAAAAAAATGTGTGCTGCATTCTACAGCGCGCATTGAAAGGGGAAAATGTCTGTAGTGATGTTTTTTGTGCAGCAAGGTGCCCCTTCCAGCACAAAAACAATCTCCCCATGACGCAGGCAGCCTTGCACCATGGTGCAAGGGTGCCTGCGCAGGCGCATGGCAGCTGTTTGTGTGCCAGCGCAGGGGAGGGCACAGGAATGCGACATATTATTGTAAATCTGTTGCATTCCTGTGCTTTGAAAGTGCTGCAGCCTGGCGCAGCCAAAGATCCCGCGTTGCCAAAGTACTCTAGAAAGAAATCAACAAGCAGCTCACTGTATTCCTGGAACAAAACCACCTCTTGCATGCCTCACAATCAGAATTCCGTGCCAAACACAGCACTGAGACTTTGCTGATCATTGCAAACACTCCTTGACCATTGAGAAATGTTGGCCCTGATCCTCCTCGACCTCTCCGGGGCATTCAACACTCTCCCCAACATCACCCTCATCAACAGACTCTAAAACATACACATACAGCAAGGCGCCCTCAAGTGGATTACCTCCTTCCTTACAGGATGCACACAGAGCATCTGGCTGCCTCCCTTCCCCCCACACCCAAAGACATAATATGTAGCGTGCTACAAGGATCATACCTCAGTCCCACCCAGTTCAACATCTACATGACCTCTCTTGCATGTGTCGTCAGATCCCACGGATTCAACATCACCTCCTATGCAGGTGACATTCATCTGATCTTCTTGCTCACAGTGGACCCCTCCAACACCAAAATTAACTTCACAATGCCATGACCAACGTAGCCAAATGGATGAGAGACAACTTCCTCCAACTCAACTCCAACAAAACGAAGTACTGATCTTTGGGAAGAACCCTTCCACATGGGACCACAGATGGTGCCTTGCTGAACTCAGACGTACATCCACACTGAACAACCATGCACACACACTCTGCATCATTCTCAACAGCCAACTGACCATGAAATGACAAGTCATGCAGTCGCTTCCTTCTGATTCCACACACTTTGTATGCTCTGCAGAATCTTCAGCTGGATCCCAGCCAACACCAGAAAGACCCTCACTCAGGCCTCATCACCTGCTGCCTTAGCTATGTCACTGCCCTCTACGCCAGCATCTCCACTCAGCTCCTCAAAAGACTCTAGACCAGACAGAACGCTACAGTGTGACTCATCCTGGAGCTCCCAAAGTGAACCCACATCATCCTCTACCTGAGAGAAGCACACTGGCTCCCCATCCAAAAGAGAGTCCAGTTCAAGATCCTCACGCACGCCAACAAAACCCTAGACAACCTAGGACCTGCCTACATTAACCTTTGACAGAACTTCCACCAACCTGCTAGACACCTGCGTACCCTTCACTCGCCCTCGTACACACACCCCACATCCGTCTCATCCCCTTCTCCTACACTGGTGCCAAGACCTGAAACAACATTCCCCCCCGATTCCGTACAGCCCTCTTGCTGGTAGACTTCAGAAAGAATCTCAAGTCCTGACTCTTCGATGGAGACAAACGCTCGGATATCCCTAGGGGTGAAAGTGTTCCAATTTACACACTGAAAACAACTGGATTACAGCAAGCAAAAGCCTACAGTGCTCTTGTGAGCACTGATAGAGGCCACTCCCACCAATGCTTGTGAGGCTATGCTGCTGCTCTGACACTGCTTACCAGTACGAGAGCAGTGGCAGGATTGGTTAAGGGAGTTAGCTTGGGCCCTCGAGTTATGAGAGGAGAAGAAAGAGCAATGATGACACAGCAGCAACAACGGTAAGTACTTTTTAATTTTATTTACTTAATTGTTTTCATTTTATAAAAACAAACCCATCTGCTTGCCCCTCCACTTACCCACCACTGAATGGGACTTTGCACACTTTACTCCTGCTAACAGTGCTAAAGTGCTTGTGCTCTCCCTTACAAATAATATAACATTGGTATTCACTTAATTGAACATTTAATTTACCTATGAGTCTGTAGTAAATGGTCCTATATATAGCTAGGGCCTGTAAAATAAATGCTTTCAAGTGGGCAGAATGAGTAAAGTAGCGCTGCAAAACATTTCTCAGGCCTGTCACTACCATTGTAGACCTGCCGCTGCAGTGCTTTTTTAAACTGCCAGACTTGGCAAAATAAACATTTTGCCAGGCCTAAACCTTCTTTTTTTAATGCTTATGAGTCACCGAAAATGAAAGCCCTAAAGACTCGCAGAGCAGAGTACATGGTATTTAAAAAGTAGAACATGTGCACTTCAGTTTTACATGTCCTGGTAGTGAAAACTCTTCAAGGACATTTTTCACTGCAGCAACGCTCTCCCTCCCGTAGGATAATACTGGGTTATTTTTTATTAAATTTAATATATGAAAACTTGAGTTTGGGAACAGGTGTATAAATGCTTCTTCTGCTCATTTGATTTGTAATTTAGATTCCTCTTTCATGGCAACGTCAGATTTTAAATGACTATTCTGAAAATGGCAAATTTTGTAAGTTGGCATTTTTTTGCCTAATGCCTAAACTTAATGTGCTTTCTGCCAGTGTCCAGGGTAAAATTACTGGTAATGGTTCCCCTGTGGTGTGATGTGTATTCCTTCCAGAAATGACACAAAAGGACCTTGGGTGGGGGGAAGGTAGTTCCTGTTCTGAGCAGGATGATCTGCTGGGTTATACCCATCCCTTCCTGAGCTTCAAGCATAGCCTAAGTTCAGAAAATACCTGCTGTGTCACTGGAAAATGCAGTAACACAGCAAGCTTCTGGAGGCCTTTCATTGCAACTGCTCAAATGACTAGCACCAACTGGACTTACCTGAACCCTGCTGCTGTCGTCTGGCTTCTGCTGGAGTGAGTTTAAACCCCCAAGCTGTGGGCTCCAGGTGCTGGACGCTTGACTGGTGTTAGAGTGTACTCCTACAACCCCAAAACTGCAGCAGCTGGACTCCAGGTGAAACACCAGAGTCTCTGGGCTATTTGGAATGAAATTAACTGTCCCCAGCTGCCTCGTGAATGAGAGCAGACTTCAACAACACTAAGGGGCTGATTAAGATGTTTGGAAAGGCTTCGGATGGGATTCGGATTCTGTGAACCCGATTCGGCACCTCTGTTCCCGACCGAATCAGTCACCTTCCTGGATGACCGAGTACAATGCAAAGAAGCCGTTAGGGCTGTCTGAATCAGTTCTGAACAGGATTCAGGCATTTAGAGCCGAATTGTACAGCCCTATGGAGATGGTTTCCGAGCAAGCAAGTACGATGACTGATTCAGACAGCCTTTCTGAATCAGTTTGAAGTGACAACACAGCTGTGGGAATCGGACTTTGGAAGCAGGCCCCCCTTCACCTGTAGACCTCCGGATGGGGCCTGTGGGTGTACCCAAGGGACCCCCCTTCGCAACGAAGAACAGTGTGGCAGGCACAATGGGGTGCAAGGTTTTCCCTACCCCCCCACCCCCCCCCCTTTTTAGGTCTCGCGAGCCAAAGGCTCGAAGAGACATTTTATATGTAGGATTTTCAAAGTGCTACCCACACTTTTGGCTGGCCTAAACCTTGAGTGCACGAGATCACATGCACTGCACAGCTGCTCCTCTGCTAATTGCATTCCCCCCTCCCTTCTCACCCAGTCCTTTGATGCTCTGCTCGATTACTTTCACTTTCGCCGCTTTGACCCTTGCATTCCCCCCTCCCTTCTCACCCAGCCCTTTGATGCTCTGCTTCCATCTCCCTCCTCCCTGGGCGTGAAGGGAGACAGAGACATCCTCCTTAATTGCTGTTTCCCCTCCTGTGGACACGTTATTGATCAGCTCCAAACTCGATACATTGCTCTCAAGTGACCATCTGTCAGAGGAAACAAGCAGCAGGCACTTAAATGACCTCTATACATAATTATGCTTTATTATATGCCACATAATTTTACACCACTCAATGCAACACAATTCCACGCCATGCTACACAATTCTATGTCACATAATTCTACTCCACATCACATAATGCCACTCCACATCATGCCACATAATTTGACAGAACACCACATAATTCAACAAAGTGTAACATAATTCCACTCCTCCCTACATGACTCCACTCCACACAATGGCATTCCACATCACACAATTGCACTCCAAGTTACACATCTGGCCTTCATGCCACACAATTGCTCTCCATGCTGCACAATTCCATGTCTCACAATTCGACTCCACACCACAGAATCCCACGCAACCAAGTTCCATGCAACGTAACTCCACACCACATAATTTCATGCCATATATTACCCCTCCAAGTCACATAATTCCACTCCACCTATTTTCAATCCACTCCATACCACATCATTTCACCCCATGCCACATAATTCCACACCACTCAAGGCCTCGCAGTTCCATGCAACACAATTCCACATCTCATAATTCCACTCATGCCACGAATTTCCACTCACACAATTCCATGCCACATAATTCTACTCCATACCACATAATTCCACTTCAGTGCACAACATATAATTCCACATCATGCCACATACTATGCCACATAATTTCACTCCCTACAACATAATTCCACTCTGTGTCACATAATGCCTCTTCCCTTTCGTGCCACATAATTCAGATCAACATATTTCCACTCAACTCAATTCCTTGCCATGCGACACAATTGCACATCACATAAATCCATGCCACATAATTCTACTATATGCCACACACTTCACTCCACACCACATAATTCCACACCACGTCACATAATTCCACTCCACATCACTTAATCCCACTCCACACAATTGCACTCCATGTCACACAGTGGCACTCCTCACAATTCCATGTCTCAAAATTTCACTCCATGGCACACAATTGCACGCCATACAATTTCACACCACACAATTCCATGCCAAAAAATTCTACGCCACTTAAAGCCAATCCATGGCATGTAATGCCATGCCACACAATTCAAATCAACATAATTCGGCTCCATGCCACATAATTCCACGGCACGTAATTCCACTCAACACCACACAATTCATTACCATGTCACATAATTCCACTCCATGCTATATGATTTCCACTCCACTCAGTGACACTCCATGTCACCCAATTGCACTCCACATCACACAATTGCATTTCACGCCACACAATTCCACGTTGCACAATTCCACTCCAGTCAACACAATTACACTCCATGCAACACAATTCTGAACCACACAATTCAACTCCATGCCACCTAAGTGCACTCCACCCTCATATTTCCAATCCAAGCCACATAATTCCACTCCATGTCGCATAATTCCAATCCTCTCAATGCCGCACAATACCATGCCAAACAATTCCATGCAACACAATTCTTCTCCACATAATTTCACGCCACCTAATTCTACTCTACACCACATAATTCCACTAGTCAACACCCCACAATTCCATGCCACACAATTCAACTCCATCCCACATAATTTCACTCCATGCAACATCACGACTCCACATCATGCTACACAATTCCACTCCATGAGACATAATTCCACTCCATACCACATAATTCCACACTGTACCACCTAAATTTAATCTCCCCAAACCAACATAATTTCACACCACACAATTCCACACCAGGCAATTCCATGCCAGACCATTCCATGCCAGACCATTCCATGTCACATCTCATAATTCTACTCCACGGAGCATAATTCCACTCCTTGCCACCTAATTCTATGCCAAAGCACTTGATTTCACACCATGTCACATAATTCCACTTCACGGCACTGAATTCCTCTCCACACAATTGCACACCACGTCACATAATTGTAGTTCACGCCACACAGTAACATGTCTATCTCAGTGAATGCAAAATAATTCCACTCCACATAATTCCATGCCACATAAAGTGCTCTCCACTTCTCATAAATCCACACCACATAATTCCATTCCATGGCACACAATTGCATGCCACAATTCCATACCACACCCCATAATTCCACACCACATCACATAATTCCACTCCACCCCCATACTTCCTCTCCGCAGAATTGCACTCCATGTCACACAATTGCATACCACACCACACAATTCCATGTCTCACAATTTCCCTCAACACCCCACAATTCTAGGCCACACCACACAAATCCACACCAATTAATTCCATGCCATACCACATAATTACACTCCATGGAACGTAATTCCATGCCACATAATTCCACTCAACTATTAATGAATCCACTCAATAACATAATTCCACTAAGCGGCACATAATTCAAGTCCACCACATAATTTCATTCCATGCCACATATTTCCACTCCATTCCATGACACATACTTCCATTCCTCTCAACACAATTCCATGCCACACAATTCTATGCCACACAATTCCACTCCACACAATTCCACACCACACCATATAATCCTACTTCACGCCATGCCAATTAATTCCACACCACATCCCTTAATTCCACACCATGCCACATAATTTAACTCCAGGTAACATAATTCATTTCCATACAATTGCAGTCTATGCCACACCACGCCAAAGAATTCCACATCTCACAATTCAGCTCCATGCCACACAGTTCCAAGCCACTCAACATACTTTCATGCCACATAATTTCACCCCACACATCATAATTTCACTCTGCATATTTCCACTCTACTTGACAACACGTAATTCTACTCCCCTCTACATTTGCAGAACAAGCATTTGCAATGCAATAGGTCTCGCATTTACGCAAGTTTGAGCTACTCAAATTACAAATAACAATGCCTTTTATTTTTGTTTTCTTTTTTAAAACTTAAATAAAAGGCAGTGTCATTTACAATGCCAATAGCTTAAACTCGCGTGAATGCGAGACCTATTGCATTGCAAATGCTTGTTACTAATGGGAGCCTGTGTTCTTGTTCTGAACACTGACTCCCATTGCAGTCAATTGGAGTCTGATCAAACTGAGTCCGTAAGCATCCAGACACATCTTAATCAGTCGGTAGGACTCCCTAAATACGAATGGTTTGGAAAGCATTCCTAACTCAATTCGGTGGGAATGCTTTCCTGATGACATCGTAATCGGCCCCTAAGATGGGTCCCACATTTAGCTGTCAAATGCAACCTTCCCTATACAGACTCCAGACCTCACAGTATGGAGTTCTTTGCATCATCAATGACCTCCCTGTGTTTCCCACCATCACAAAGTTCAGAAGGTAGGCCAAATTTTCATCCCAATGATGACCATACCACCAACATGAGGTTCCAACTGAGGCCTCGATCTTCTGCAATCTGCCATCAACAAGCCCCTTTCCAGATTTAATCTGCAGCTCAACTGCTGACAACCTCGATGGTGAATGCTTCTGGCATGAAGGTATACTTTCCACTAGAACAAAGCTGGTCTCTGTATCAACATGCGCTTTTTCGAGTCACCTTCACGTTTGACTTTCTACTGGTCCAGTGCGACCAGATAATGGTAATTGGTGCAATGTGTTTTTTGGCATTATTTCTACTAAGAACAATTAGAAATTAATATCTTCTTCTCTTCTAACTGTATTCTAGCAATTTTTCTGTCATTTTATTAATTAGAATTCACTCCATTTTTCTAAATTGGTCTTGTTGTGCTTTCACTTTATTATTGTTCGAGTTCTGCGATGATATTTTACACATTGTTTTTAAGTTAAGACTGACTAGGTTTGTGCAAAGCTACAAGAGAGTTAAGCACAGGTTTATTTAGTTAATTTTGTATCTTATGGATTGCAATTATTACTTGAGTGGAGATCTCACCCCTCCCAACAAATAACCCGGTTCATTACACACGCCACACCGAAATGGGAATAACGACACTAAAACATAGTCATGGTCACAAACATGATATTAGAACAATTGTAGTAGTGTGACCACCTAGATACTGGACATTACAAACATTGTTTACAGTCCTAAACGTTTTGTGATAGCCTAATGCTCCCTGAGTGTTGGTGTCTTGTTTTGTTACAATTGAACTAATGAGAATATCACCCCCGAAATCAATGATTTGTACTTTAAATGTTTGGGACGGAATATAGTGTCCATAATGACTTGGAGCGAGGTGATCACCCTATTGTATTGTGACACTGGTTCCTAAATCCATTTTTGGGGGAAGGCACACCCTGGCAAGATTCATTATCCAACAAAAGTAAAAGGCTGAGAAATCTTCCTACAACTACCACTTTAGCGTATGAGAAAAGGAGACTCACAGCCATAGCTTGTCCCATGTTGATTTATACGAAAGCATGTTCCTTTGAACACACTATATTAATATGTTTCTGAGGTCTCAAATGATTAAGCAATGACGCTGACTGTGACTCTGGAAATAGGTGCACACACCAAGAATGTCATTAAAAAAATTGTTAATAAAGAATGGTTCATTAGAATATTAGGCACTATTCACAGCATCATTTGATAACTCAGCATAATAATGCACTTAAAAAGAATACCAGAATCAGAGCTATTAAATTAAATAGCATTTTGTCATCAATAAAATCAAAATGTTTCAATTGTTGAGTTTGTACTAAAACACTGAATCCCAGTATAACTAGAATATATTCTAGGTATCCGTGTTACTCTTGTTACTGCATAGTAGGTCTTTTAATACAAAGCATAATAGCCAATAGACACATAGGCATACCTGTTAGTAATGGCAAGATAAAGCAGGGTAGGCTTTCAGAGATCTTCATTTCACTTCTTCCATTGATCTTATGAGATGTGCTCTATTGCTAGTGAGTGCTAACCTCCCAGTAGCCCAGAACCCTTGACCCACACTCCTCAGATTACTACTGGACTAGAAAGGACTGTCCCACTTCTCCCTGGACCCAGCTCAAAGAGGCTACACCAATACCTGAACTGCACCAGCTGCGCCCAAGGACCTACAATGAAGACAGTGCCTGCTGTGCCTACTTGTGGAAAAGAGCTCCACGTGTGCCAGGATGGAAGAAGTGACTTCAAGGGCTAAGTGGTTAGCCTTTTGTAAAGCTTCAAGGCCACCAAAAGCTAAGGAACGGTGCAGTCCTCGAGAGCCCAACATGCCTCAATGTCACTGGATGCCCTACTTTTCTTAGGTGTTCCCAAGTCCATGGCAGAGCGAACGTGAACCCTGGTTCCCAGAATGAAAGAAATTGCTTATCTGTAAGCCACCTCTGGACCTGCTGTAACTCTCCAGTTGACAAGTGGTGACTGACCTGCACTCTTCTGCTGCACAGTCAGGAGATTGAGTCCGGAGGCCAGAGATGGCCCTTGAAGTTTCTGGACCCCACAGTGGCCCTAGAAAAACTAACCATCTGTCTTCTGTGCCTTCAACATTTTGGCGTCCTAAACATCTTGCATCCACAGCTTCAGGACAACTTCTTGGCTGGGCCATGTTAAAGGAGAAAAAGACACCATGCACCCTAATACTGCTGGAAGCGGGGTGGAGGGCCAGTCTCTGTGGAACTATGAAAGCAGCCATACTAGCCAGTTGGATAAGAAATGATCAACTGACTACAACAATTTGTTGCATATTTAAAATAGAATTTACTTTCCTTTCTAAAAAATCAGATCTCCGGTTTCCTTCAATAGATTTGTGTTGTTTTGGTGTCAAACTTATGATAAAAATACACTCTATTTTTATACATTGGTGTTGAATTTTTACTGTGTTTTGTTTCTTACTTATTGACTGTTTTGGTACTTCTAAATGCGTTACACTTGTTCCTTTGATTAATCCTAACTGTTCTGTGCTGCTGTCACATAGGACGGAGCAAAGGCTTTTATTAAAGAAACCTATCTGGAAGTCATAAAGATTATCACATTATTACATTGTGAGGTCTCACAACCACACCACATAATAATCCACTTTCCTCCATGGTTGTTTCAGTGGTGGGATCCAGAACTTCTGTTTAGCAGTACCACTCAGCTAGTAAGCAAAGAAATAAAAAATCCTCCAAATTGACATAAGGCAAATATTGTTTTTGATTTTTAATTTGGCCATTTTTAATTGGTTTCCTTTTTCTTTTTCCCAAATTACTTTTGCCTTCTATTTTTGCACTTTTAAAAAAACAAGGGGACCATGGAGTTGGACATGTGCAATCTGTACTCCTTTGAGATCAGTGAGCTGAGGACAAAGTGCCAAGACAGGGGAAGAACTCTAAGCCAATCCACTAGAATAGGAGATTTTATAAAGGCCCTTAGAGTCTGGGAAGAGGTTTGAAAAACCAAATGCTTCCTTGAGGAGAAGGTTACAATAGACAGTGTGGATGGGACCAATCTTAACACACATTCACAGTAGTCTCCCTGACACCCCCTACAATCCCCAGGGCGCTGGAGGTGATTCAAGTTCAGTCATCACAAATGCTTCATAGAGGCCAATTGATAAAGAACTGGTGGCCCAATTCGCACTCATACCCCTGGAGGAAAAGAAGTTTGCCTTGCATAAAAGAGAGAAAGGTCCTCCTGGGTCCATGTTCCAGAAGTAATGGCGGCAGCACATGAGAAGAGGTGTGTGCAAAAGGGATTAGCTGATCCAAGGGTATTGTGCCATTGTTTGTGGTTGAGAACAACATAGTCAAATGGTTTGTTGCATTTGAGAGGGCTTTGAAGATGAGAAAGATAGGTCCACAGTACTGTGTCAACTAGCCCCAATTGTTGAGAGGGATAAGCTATTGCCCTTAAAGGAAGGTGTACCAGAGTCCTACCCCACATGAAGGAAACCCTGATAGCAAAGTGTAGTCCTACCCCAGAGGAGTACAGAAACAGTTCTGAGATGCCCACAGGGATGCACTGCAGTCCTGGCTGATCGTTGGTTGGTTTCCGGGCAATGAAGTTACTACATATGATGGGCTATAAAATTTGATTATTAAAGAGCGCATTTTAAATATTTGTTCCTCAACAAACATAAGCCAGCATCTAGTGGACTCTAAGCTATACAGCTCCAGAGATCAGGACAGTAGGATGGCTGATAAATGGGTATGTACTTGGGTATTCAAAAAGTCCTGTGGAGTTGATCCTAAGAGTAGTTCTTAAAAGGTCTGCCAAATAAGGGGAAGACCCATCCATGTCCAAGGGGGGTGAATATCAGAGAAATAACTATGGCCCTTCAAAGGGTTGGAGTGTTCTTTGACTGTGAGCAGCCAAGGCACGAGAGAGGAGACACAGTTTGCACTAAGAAGCCTCCTATTGGTGGGCGGTACAAGATGACTACCAGTGTAGGGATTGAGAAGGTAATTCACCCACAGGAAATTAGAGGTTATTCCTTAGTTTCCATGGGAGTTGGGTATGTTGAAGCGTTGGCAGCCTTACCTCTCGGCATGATGAAGTATAGGGAATGGCCAGAAATCAACAGTACTAGGGTAGAGTCTCTGAGGGATACAGGTGCCATTAGGACCACTGCAGTGGGTAAACAAATTTCCCCAGAGCAGATTCTCCCAGATCTGTTACACAAGGTAGACAATGCTGACTGTGTATTGTAGAGTTGCATACTAAGGCTATGGTGCACTTTGAGTGGGGAGTGGTGACTAGTCTGACTGGTCTGAAGAAGATAACTGTGTCCCAGGACTTTCCAGTGGAATGTCTGCTGGGGAAATACTTGGAAACCTCTGCTTCAGCAAATGTTGAAAGGAGGACCCATGCAGAAATGTTGAATCACCCTGAATGTGGGAGGGGGGTAACCACCGAAGTCCGAACTACACTTCCGGGAATTAATAATGGCCCAAGCCCATAGCAGCAAAATAACTTGCAATAGGGCTGGGAACCCAGCCTTAGAAAATGGAATCACAAGAAATCACAAGGCCCAAAGGAGAGGGTGCTACCATTAGAGAGCTGCCAAAGGTTGCAGTTTGCAAGGTGTACCTTCTAGGGACTGCTTTTGCCAAGGACTGAGGACCTGTCCAAACTTTGAAGGCCTCCGTCAGGTGAAAGGCAAAAAAAATATGTAGACATAGGTCTACTGGGAAGAAGAAGTGCTGCATTGTGACGCAATGGAGCCCACAACAGATACAAGCAGAAGACCAGTGGTCCTCTAACAATACAGAGCATTCATTCTAAACCTAACATATGACATCCTCCTGGCTTTTCATCTGGGGCAGCCAAAGTCTGGAACAGTTTAGTCATTGATATCTATGTCAGAGAAAGTAAAGGAGTTATGTTGCTCCTGTGTCACCTGCCAACCCAGTGACAAGGCAGAGGAGACATCTAGGGGACCCACAATCCCAATACCTGAGGTTGAGACCCCTTTTTGCTAGGGTAGGGATTAACATTGTTGGTCCTCTAGATCCTCCAAATGCCTGTGGAAACTAATTTTTGTTTGTGGTTGTAAACTTTGCCACCAGATATCCAGAAAACATTTCCCTCAGGACAATCACTGCCCTGCAGTGGCTACAGTCCCGCTTGGCATCTTCACCAGGGTAGGGTCCCCTAAGGAGGTCTGATAGGAGTACCAATTTCATGTTTGTATAAGTGAAAGCTCTGTGGGATAAATGTGGTGTTACTTATAGGTTCACCGCGCCTTGAAAGATTCAACAAAACAATGAAAAACATTATTATGGCTTTTCCTGTTAAACTCTGAAGGAGATGGGATGTTCGCCTACCATGCCTGCTATTTGCCTACACGGAAGTTCTGCAAAAGGGGATGAGTTTCTGCCCCTTCCAGCTTTTGTTTGGGTATCCTGTTATGGTCCCTTGAGTTTGGTTAGAGATGATTGGGAGAAACCCCCTGAAAGAACCCAAACACGATGGAGTGGACTATGTACTAGGCTTGTGGTCTAATAAGGCAGAGTACATGAAGAAGGCAGATACAAATCTGAAGGCCAGCCAGAAGCTTCTGAAACAATGGCATGATCAGAGGTCCTCCCTGGACCAGTCAGGTCAGAGAGCTTGGGTGTTGGAGCCCATGTCTCCCAGTGACTTCCAGGAAAGTGAACTGGACTGTATCTAGTACTAGAGAAGAAAGGAGAGGTCACCTACTTAGTGGACCTACTCACTCCCAGGCACCACATTGGGTGATCCATATTAAATGGCTGACACCACACCCTAGCATGCTGCCATGACTATGCTCCAGGTAACAAATTTTGGAGAGGAAGTAGAAAGTGAGCCTCTACCAGACCCTCTGTCAAGCAGTGTCAAAGATGACTTTGCGGATTAATTTTTGCTTGCCACCCTTATCAAACAACAACAGAAAGACTGTTGCCAGTTGCTGTTCTCCCTAACACCAGGCCAAGCAGAGTGGTGAATCCATGGCATTGATACAGGTGACAGACTTCCTATCAAAAGCAACATTTACAAGTTGTCTGACCAGGTAAAAACTAGCATCAGTCGGGTCTGATTGATCCCACAGTAGTCCTTGGGCAAGCTTAATGGGGGTAATGCCGAAGCCCAAAGGGTGTGAAAATAGAAATGAGATTCTGTGCATACTATAAAGGTCTTAATGCAGTCTTCAAGACTGATGCTCACCTCATCCCAAGATTTGATGAGCTCATTGATAAATTGGGGGTTTGCTAAGTACCTAAGCACTTTAGATTGACTTCAGGTTACTGGCAGTTAGTCCTCACCAAGGAAGCAAAGGAGAAGTCTTCTTTTTCAACTCAAGAGGGACAGGTTTGGTGATTCCAAAGGTTGGCAAACCAGTTTCTGTCTGTGTTTGAAACATTTGGGGAATCATATGTAGATGATACTGATATATCGCCTCCACCTAGGAAGAATACCTGACACACCTAAAGGCAGCAGGCAGGCCTCACTTATATAGCAATCAGATGCCCAATAGGGCAGGGTTCTGTTGTGTACCTGGACCAGCTTGTAGGTAGAGGGCATGTACAGCCTCACCAGCCCAAGATTCAGATAATTCTGGCCTTGGAGCCTCCCGAGACTCAAATCTAGGTAAGGCCTTTCTGGGCTTGACTGGGTATTAAAGGGACATTTTGGAAGGTGTATGGCACACTATTTTGCACCTCACCTCTGAAAGAACCCCCTTCAAGTAAAAACCAAAAAGTCAATTGGTATACAAAGTGTTGGAAGGCCATATGTATAACACCTGTCCTACAAGAGCTTGACTCCAGTAGAGAGTTCATTGTCCAGTCAGATGCTTTAGACCATAGGATTAGGGCAGAGTTATTAAAGGTAAATGATGAGGGGCAGGAACAAACTGTTGCCCTTATTAGTAGCCAACTCCTCCCCAGAGAGCTCAGTTGGAGTGGCATTGGGAGGGAAGGCTTTGCTCTGGTTTGGTAGATGAAGAAGTTGAAACTCTACTTGTATGGGACTCACTTCAAAGGTCCAACTGACCTCTTAGATGGCTCATGCAGATGAGAGGAGAGATCCCCAAACTGTTGAGGTGATCCATTTTCCTACAGGAAATTGACTTTACAGTGGAACATAGACCTGGTAGTGACCATGCCAATGCAAATGGCCTTTACAGGTTATTCCATTTAGATGATAATAACTACCAAGATAATGGTAACAACTTTAACCTTGAGGGGTCTGTGAGGGAAAGGGCCTCTTTTGGTATACTCACCCACGTATTTGGACTGATCCTGCTCGTTGTTGCTACCCTGTAGTGCACTGGGTTCTGCTGTTCAGGCCCCACTGCATGTGCTCCGACCCCCCAAGTACTTGTAAACTTGCCTAATACCTGATTGACTCCTTTAACTTACTTATAAGTCCCTAGTATATGGTGCAAGCTGTACCCAGGGCTAGTAAGTTAAATGTCACTAACAGACTAGAACACTTATTTGTGCCACAATTTCAGTGACATGGTGAAAACGTGATTCAAACCTCCTACTGCAGTCTAGTCAGGAAGCATTAAACTTGCCAGCTTGGCAAGGTAAAATAATCCTTTTTGCCTAGCCAAAACCTTCCTCTTTACTATTAATGAGACACCCATAAGGGAGGCCTTAGTAATCCTCCTGCAAGGGCATGCTGCTTTTGTTTTCAACATGACAGTGAAAACACAAAAGTTCTTCTTTTATTGAAACATGTCGGTGGTCCAAGTGAGTAACATATAATTTCGCTAGCCACACTCTGCTATGTGCAAACGTTAATTTGGGACCACCAAAGTATCAAATTAATCATGACAATAAACCCGACTCCTTGCTGAGGTTGGATTTATGACAACTTTCAAAAGAAAGGTGGCTTAAGAAAGTCCCAACTTTGCTGCCCAATCCTTTTTCCTGACAATCTGCAGCAGTCGTCACCCAAGACAACATGCTGCTATCATTCTAGGAAGTATGAAGTGTTTCCACGAACATGAAACAGAGAGAATTGTTGGAGGAAGGCAATGTACCCTCCTCCAGCAGGGTGATTACAGGACAATGGCCAGCATTCAAAGTGGCTCCCACCTCAGTAAAGCAAATGGTAATCACACCTTTGCCTGCCTGCTTCTTTGTATAGGTAGACAGGCTGGCATCTACTCCAGTGGAGGAAAACCTGTTGCAAAACTCGGTATGCTTGGTCTCCCCAGCGGTATTCCTAAGGCTCCTCATCAGAGATGAAGGCTTGCTCCAAACCCTCAAAGCAGTGATGTAAAGTGGGAATAGTTACCCCACCGGAACTATAGCCCTTTTTGCTAGTCAGTCCTCTCCTCCGACACATCCGAAGATGGCATAAGAGTGGCCGCCACAGTCCTCCGATCACTACTAGACTGGACTGGAACGAAGACATAAGGACGAGCCTGCTGCACCCTTTACCCTACAAAATAAAACTGCACTGCACCTGCTTCACCTGAGGGTACCACAAAGAAGACTGTCCCTAGTTATGGAAAAGTGATCCACTTGTGCCGGAAGAAGTGACTCCAGTGGCCAGGTGCCAAGCCTCATTTAGATCTTTAGACCACCAAAAGGTAAAGAACCCTGGGGCATATCAGCAACAACTAGCGTGAGGATAATTATCGCCGGGTAACGTGGATTTTTATCGCTGAGATAGCGTGCTATTAGCAACGCTTATCTCCTCAGCGATAACAATCCTCAAGCTAGCTGCCTAACATGAGATTATCGCTGGAAACCCAGCGATAATCTCACGTAGTGTGGCGTTAGCTTGCTGATAGGGACTCACAAACTTAGCCATGATATCCACCTTCCATAGGATATCATGGCTAAGTCAGTCCTGAAGCAGGCATAAGGAAAGTAGCGATAACAGGGGTTATCGCTACTTTTCCTGACGCTTTGCTTCATAGCGTGGGGCTTGATAATAGGAGAAATGTCGCTTAGCGACATTTCTCCTGTCATGTTAGGTCAGGAACGCCCACTTTGCATCTCATTAGAGATGCAAAGCTGGGCGTTAGGAATCCTGGCGCTAAAGCAAGGTTTCACGCGTTAGCGTGGCCTTGCTAATTAGGCGATAAAATTATCGCCACTTTTCAGCCGAAAACGGCCGCGAAAGCGCCGATCATTTTTTATGGCCAGCTTGTAAATATGCCCCCATGTACTCCGCAAGAGCTCAGTGGCCCAGGGACACCTGAACACCACATGAAGCAAATGTGACTGCTCTAAAACAGATTCCGACCTTCTTGATGTGTCACCAATTCTGTGGAATCCGAAGTCGAAGTGGACTCTGGTTTTCCGAAAGAAAAAAAATGCTTACCTGCGAGCACCTGCTGGACCTGCTGTAACTGGGAGACCAGCTGGCAAGTGGCGTAGCCATACTAGCCAGTTGGTGAAGAACTGCTCAACCAATTTACAGATTTTATTGATTCTTTAAAAATAATTTACTTACTTTTGAAAAATAGTATCGGCAGTTTCGCTTGATTTTTTTGTCCTTCTAGGATAAACAAACATTATTTATATAAATTGGTGTCTGAGTTTTTTTGTGTTGTGTTTATTATTTAACTATTTTGTTACTTTTAGACACTTTATGCTTGTTCTTTTGATTAAGCCTGACTGTTGTGTTCCAAAGCTACCCTGTTTTAAGCTAAGGGTTTTAGTGAGGAAACCTAACTGGACCCACTAAAGATTGTGATGTTAACATGTGCACAACCACACCACACTTTCCTGTAGCAATCAAGCTGTTATTTTCGCAAGAGATATACATACAAATCATTGAATATATTCACCACATGGCACACTATGTAGAGGCATTGTTCTGCTTGACCTCTAGGCAGCCTTTGACATGATTGAAAATCATTGAATTCCTGGAGTTATAAGCGGGTTTTCCTTCATACTGCAGCACCCGCAATAAGCAATTCAGAATAAAAAATTCAAGCCATTATTTGTGTCTGTCCAGCAATGGTCGAGGTCTCACAGAGATAAATTAAAACTGCCTCCTTAGTCAACATCCTCTCAACACCACTGCATAATTTTTTTGGACATCACACTGCACCATCTCTACAAACTGACGCATTGGGTCCAATGCATCAGTTTGTAGAGCCCTGCGTTTCTGTGCCTGGTAAAATGCACGCCGGTTCGGCGTTCCCACAGGTCTCAACTGGCCCTAGAATTTGGAACAGCTCATAAATTGAGGAAATAACACTTGCCACTTTAATCTAGTAATTTTCCTTGTGTAGTTACAACTCTTTGTGACCACCCCCCTGATCACAGTGGAGTAGCTAGCCCCGTGGGCTCCCGTGGCAGTCTCTGCCTTTGCCACTCGCAACAGCCACAGTGAAGAGCGGGGGGATGAGGGGGGGCTGGTGAATATTTCATCCGTTTGCCGCCTTGAGGCAAATGCATCGAGGAGCGGGAGGGATGTGGGCTTGCTGTTGACGCCCAGAGAAAACAAACAAAAACAATCAGGGCAAAAATCTAAAGATGTTCATTTCCTTCATGATCCGCACCCCAGCAGAAGATAAGTAGAACTACACACCCCAAGGGAGGTCTTATTACTAAGCTGGAAAAACTAGAAGTGTGTGAAACACTGCAGCAGAGTATTTATGCAAAATTACGTGAAATTATTCAAAATGTATCTTGTACTGAAAAAAATAACAAAATTGCCAATTCGGGTAAAAATTCAACTCAAAAATGTAATTTCAAGTTGAATTCTGATTGCTTGTGTTCAAAACACTGCTGCTCATATTTATGAATGGTCCTCTGGAGGAATTGCTATTCACACATTTTCTTGGCAGAACAAATCTGCTTTATTCACTCGCGGTAACCGAGCACCGGGAACACACTCCCGTCTCCCTCTGCCTTCGCGCCCTTTCTCCTTGCGCGCCACGCTCTAAGCCACGCCCCCTTCCAGGCGTGCCCTGGCTCTAAACACTAGAACGCAACGCTACATATCTCCCCCTTTTAACGTCTTTAACAACAACAAATTCGGAGCACCCACCTTATGGTTCAGTCTTACTTGGGTTGCGTTTCACAGTCCTCAAAACCTTCTTGGCATCTTGACCTCTCTGCCCGATCTTGTATAGTACTGTCCCTTCTCTGGAGCCACTTGTTCCTTTCTGGCCGGGGATCCCCCTCCGGTTGCACCATCTCCTTGCTCCACTTCTACTTGCTCCAGAGTCTCCTCCTCCGTGTGGTGCTCCTTTAAGTTATTTTCCAACGCTCAGGCTCTGGCTCTCCCCCCTTCTCCCGGGGACTTTTGGCTTGGTTCTTCCTCGGCTTCACAGTCCTCCCTTTCCGGTGTCTCCTCCTTCGTGGGACCCTGTGTCCTTCTATCCTCCGGTACGTCCCATTTCTCTATTTTGTTGCATTTTGCCATTCTGTCCTGCGACCATACCTTTCCGTCGCTCAATAATGCCGACCTGGTGTACGTTTCTATGACCTGCAGCGGCGGGCTGAATTTGCTCTCTCCTTTTCTTTTCAGCGTGGCCTGTTTTACTCTCACCCACTCTCCCCTCTCCAGGGTCACCCCTTTAGTGTTCCGTCGTTTGTTATAGTACTCTGTGTATATTGCCTGTGCCTTGTCCAGGTTGCGCCTCACTACTGCTGGCGACTATTTACTTTGTATCATTATGTGTTTCCATGCGACATTGTCCTTTGTAAGGGTTCCCGTCCTCTCAATATCTTGAACGGGCTGTACCCTGTGCTGGTCGGGGTAATGCGGTACGCCCAGAGCATGCATTGTAGTGCCTTCTCCCACTGCAACCCTGCACTGATGGCCGCTTGTATGAACCCCATTATTAATCGATTAAATCTTTCGGCCTGTCCATTTCCAGCCGGGTGGTAGATTGGAGTATGTTTGACCTCGATTCCGTTCCTGGACATGAAAGCGTTCCATTTCTCCGAAACAAATTGTGGTCCATTGTCACATGTTATTACTTTGGGTATTCCTTCCCTCAGAAACGTGGCTGTGAGGAATGCTAACACCGTCTCTGTCGCAGACCTCCACTTCAGGCCATTTCGAGTATCTGTCCACCGCCACAATGAGGTACTTGGGTACTCCCTCCGCGTTCAGGGCTGGGCCTAGGATGTCCACTGACAGCATTTCCCAGGGACTCGACTCCCTTGCGAACTTTCCCAGTGGTGGTCGCAGTAGGGTTTGTGTCTTGTGCATTGTTCACATGTCCTGACATAACTTTCCATTTGAGCATCCATGGCTGGCCACCAGTACGCCTGCTTCGCTCTTGCCTTTGTTTTCAAGATCCCTAGATGTCCTTCGTGTAGGATGGCTAAGAGATGGGTCCCCATGGAGCACGGAGGGACCACCTTGTCCGCTCTCAATAGAAACACAGGATTGTCTCCAATGGACATCTCCTCTCTCACTTCCCAGTACTTTCGCAGCTCCCTATCTAGGTGCCTTTTTTCCGGCCACCCGTGTGTCACACAGCCCTTCACTGTGTTCAGGGTTTCGTCCGCCGTGTATGCCTCTTCCCATTCCTGGATGCTGACCACCCCTTCATGGTCCTGTGTAACTGCGACCACATACTCTTCCCATTCCAAAGGTTCTCCGCCTTCCGCGGGTTCCATGGCCGCTGCCCTGCTCAAGAAATCCGCCACCTTGTTTCTAGATCTGGGGATGTACTCCACATCGTACACGTAGTCCAGCAATCTCAAACTCATCCTTGCGATCCGAGGCGTCGCATGCGCGTGCCCACTCAAGGTCAATACTTTCACCAGGGGCTTGTGGTCGGTGCGGAGCAGGAATTTCGCCCCCCATACGTACTGCCTGAACCGTTCCATCGCCCACACCGTGGCTAGCATCTCTTTCTCTATGACGCTGTATTTTTCCTCGTTCGCTGCTAGAGCTCTTAAAGCGAAGCTGACGGTGGTGACTTCTCCGCCTCGGGCCTTCTGCATCAGGACGGCCCCTAGACCCCTGTCACTGGCATCCGTGGTCAGTATGGACAAAGAATCTCGATCGAACCCTTCCAAGGGGACAGCTGTGCAGATGTCTTGCTTTACCCTCTCGAATTCCAATTGCTCCTCCTGTGTCCACTTGAATGCCGTTTTTTCCTTCAGGAGTTGCCGCATGTTGTGCGTCTTGGTCGCGAAGTGCGGGACGAACTTGCTGTAAAATTCAGCCATGCCCAAGAAGGAGCGAACATCCTCTTTCCTCATCGACGTGGGTGCGTCTTTTATGGCCGCCATGTTTGCTCTTTTCGGTTCTATGCCCCTTCCGCTGATCTCGTGGCCCAGGTAGGTCACTGAGTTGACTCCGAACATGCATTTCTGCCATTCCGCTGTGAGGCCATTTTGGGCGAGGATCGCCAGCACCGTGTGTAGTTTCTTGTCTTGATCTTCCTGGGATTTCCCCATCACTAGGATGTCATCCTGGAAGTATTGGACACCTTCCACTTTTTGGAACAACCTGTGCATCAGTTTTTGGAAAACCGCTGCTGCGGATGCAAGACCGAAAGGCATCCTGAGAAATTTGTAGCACCCAAACGGCGTGATGAACGACGTCAGATGATTGCAGGAGGCATGCAATGCAATTTGGTGATACGCAGAGGTGAGATCTATGGTGGAGAACCACTTGACTCCCTTGGTCATCGCTAACATCTCACTTATCCTGGGTAGGGGGAACTTGTCCACTAGAATGTTCTTGTTGAGCTCCCTCTGGTCCACGCATAGTCTCACCTTCCCGTTGGGTTTCTGGGCAACCACCAATGGCGCCAGCCACTCAGCGCTCTCTATCGCCTCTATGACTCCGTTTGCTTCTAGCCGCCTCAATTCTTCCTGAACTGCCTCCCTGCTTCTGAAGGGAATATTGCGGGCTCTGTGACTCACTGGTTTGGCTCCCTCCTTGAGTCGTATCTTGTGTGTGAATTTTGTCATCTTCCCGATGGTTCCTTTGAACACCTCGGGGTACGCCTCCATCCACTTGCCTTCCTCTCGCGGTGGCTTGGTCTCAATTAGCATTATTTGTTTGGAGCCTCCCGGGTTGAGCTGTATGCCCAAGTTCCCTTGGTCCTTCCACCCCAGTACGGAGGGTCCTTTCTCTGCTACGTACAGCTTCCCTTCTGCTCTGCGCCCTCTGAACTCGAACATCAGCTTGCGATAACCCACCATGGGTATTGGCTCTCCGGTGAACGTGACCGGGTGGATATCGGTGGGTAGTAGTTCGTCTCCGACTTTGGAACTAAATTCGTTTTTCCACACTGCCCTCTGGATGATCGTGTACGGGGAGCCCGAGTCTGCCACTATGTGCACTTGTACTCCGCCGATCGTCATCTGTAGTACTGGTTTCTTGGTCCGTATGCAGTTCACTCCCAGTACTTGATCATCTATACATAAGAACTCGTCTTCTTCGTCTTCTTCCGCTTGGGGCTCTTCTTCCCCCTCTGGGTCTTGTGCTACGTACTTCACGTCTCCTCTGCCAAGTTTTCGCCTGCACACCTTCTCGTAGTGCTCTACTATTTTGCAGTACGCGCACCTGGCGCGAAATGCGGGGCAAACCTTGTTGTTGCCTTGGTGTGATTGGCTGCCACACCTGTAGCACCCCTTCTTCCTCTCTTCCGGTGGCTTCTGGTCCTTCACAGTCCTTTGCGGTAATCTCCTTTGCTGCCACCTGCCGCTTGAAGCCTGTTGTTTTGGAGCGTCTGGTCGGTCCCCATCTATTACCTTGCAGACTGGCGTGCGGTCGTTCCCTTCTCTTTTGGCTGCTTCTGCACATCGTTTAGATAGTTCAGCCTTCTTCACTAGCACTACCACTTCCTTTAGCGGGGCATCCCCATTGACCCACAGTTTCTCCTGTATGGCCGTGTTGGTGGTGTGCATGATAATCTGATCTCTAATCAGTTTGTCGTGAAGCGCGCCGAATTTGCACGTTACCGCCATCTTCTGTAGCGCCACGACGTACTCATCCACTGATTCTCCCTTGACCTGTTTTCTCTGGAAGAAGTTGCATCTGTCGATGGCCATGCACACCACCGGCCTGTAGTGAGCGTCTAAGTCTTCCAGCGCGTGTTTAAACACTTCTGTATCCGCTGCTGCCCTGGTCTCTTTTACCAGACTGTCGTATACCCTGATGCCCTCCGGGCCTAGGTTGTGTAGGAGTATCTTCTTTTTCCTGGCGCTTGAGAACTCTCCTTCACTCTCTTCCTCCAGGGCTACAATGTAGTTCAGGAAGTACCATTTCCAGTCTTCCCAGGGCATCGCCGGGTCTCCTCTTTTCGGCAGGAATGGTACTAAGTTGGTGAGAGACGTTGTTTGTGCGCACTTCCTGCCCCTCTCGCCGTGGGCTGTACTGTCCCTGTCGTCTTCCCCTGGAGGACTCCCTGGCGTGTGTCTCCCTCTCTGGACGCTCTCTCGCGTGGGCGAAAGGCTGTCTTGCCCCCTCTGTGAAGGCCATGGGGTCGCCAGGTCTGTCTCTGTCTTCCCCCGTGGGCACTGGGTAGCTGTTGGTGCCCCCTCGTGCTATGGCGTCGCTTCTCCCGCTAAGTCGCTCAGGTGCCGCGGTACTGCTGGCTTCTGTGCGTCCTGGTGATGCTCCACCCCGGTGTGGCTCCTTCCTCTAGGTGCGCCTTGTGCCTGTCGGTGTGCTGCGGCACCTTACCCGGTCTGGCCTCCTGTGCCTGTGGCCTCCTCGCGCCTCTGGCCGCCCTGTTCGCCGTGGCTGTCGCACTCTGCGCTTCCGGGCTGCTGGTGACTACTGGCTGTTGTCCCTGGTGCAGGGTGACTTGGTGCCTCTGTTGTCCCTGGTGCAGGGTGACTGGGTAACGGTCCTTTCTACTACCTGCCTTTAGATGCACGTTTGCAGCGCAGCGCTATTTGGACATCTGTAGATTTTTAAATTTTTCCTGTTAGCATATTTTTGTTTGTTTAATTTTCTTATCCCTGGGTTTTACCTGGCTGTTTGTCCTCTAACTTGCACAATAATCTGTCAGTGCACCGCTGTTTGGCGGGTCCTTGTCCTCGGGGGGAAGCCGGGGAATATTTGGCGGCCATTTTGGGTTGGGGTTCGGCGGGCCATTGTCGGGCGCCATACTGGTGGTGGAGGCGTGCAGCACATGCGCGGACGGGGTACTTTAGGCGGGCAGTTGATCGGGTCAGCTGGAATAGGTAATGGTCCTTTCTACTACCTGCCTTTAGATGCACTTTTGCAGCGCAGCGCTATTTGGACATCTGTATATTTTTAAATTTTTCCTGTTAGCATATTTTTGTTTGTTTAATTTTCTTATCCCTGGGTTTTACCTGGCTGTTTGTCCTCTAACTTGCACAATGATCTGTCAGTGCACCGCTGTTTGGCGGGTCCTTGTCCTCGGGGGGAAGCCGGGGAATATTTGGCGGCCATTTTGGGTTGGGGTTCGGCGGCCCATTGTCGGGCACCATACTGGTGGTGGAGGCGTGCAGCACATGCGCGGACGGGGTACTTTAGGCGGGCAGTTGATCGGGTCAGCTGGAATAGGTAACGGTCCTTTCTACTGCCTGCCTTTAGATGCACGTTTGCAGCGCAGCGCTATTTGGACATCTGTAGATTTTTAAATTTTTCCTGTTAGCATATTTTTGTTTGTTTAATTTTCTTATCCCTGGGTTTTACCTGGCTGTTTGTCCTCTAACTTGCACAATAATCTGTCAGTGCACGGCTGTTTGGCAGGTCCTTGTCCTCGGGGGAAAGCCGGGGGATATTTGGCGGCCATTTTGGGTTGGGGTTCGGCGGGCCATTGTCGGGCGCCATACTGGTGGTGGAGGCGTGCAGCACATGCGCGGACGGGGTACTTTAGGCGGGCAGTTGATCGGGTCAGCTGGAATAGGTAACGGTCCTTTCTACTGCCTGCCTTTAGATGCACGTTTGCAGCACAGCGCTATTTGGACATCTGTAGACTTTTAAATTTTTCCTGTTAGCATATTTTTGTTTGTTTAATTTTCTTATCCCTGGGTTTTACCTGGCTGTTTGTCCTCTAACTTGCACAATAATCTGTCAGTGCACCGCTGTTTGGCGGGTCCTTGTCCTCGGGGGGAAGCCGGTGGATATTTGGCGGCCATTTTGGGTTGGGGTTCAGCGGGCCATTGTCGGGCGCCATACTGGTGGTGGAGGCGTGCAGCACATGCGCGGACGGGGTATTTTAGGCGGGCAGTTGATCGGGTCAGCTGGAATAGGTAACGGTCCTTTCTACTGCCTGCCTTTAGATGCACGTTTGCAGCGCAGCGCTATTTGGACATCTGTAGATTTTTACATTTTTCCTGTTAGCATATTTTTGTTTGTTTAATTTTCTTATCCCTGGGTTTTACCTGGCTGTTTGTCCTCTAACTTGCACAATAATCTGTCAGTGCACCGCTGTTTGGCGGGTCCTTGTCCTCGGGGGGAAGCCGGGGGATATTTGGCGGCCATTTTGGGTTGGGGTTCGGCGGGCCATTGTCGGGCGCCATACTGGTGGTGGAGGCGTGCAGCACATACGGGGTACTTCAGCCAGCCACTTGAACGCGCAGCGGTGACGCGCAGTGGTGGGCGCCCTCTCTGCGCCTGAGTCGCGCCAGAGTCCTGCCCGTCTGAGCTCGTCAGCGTCTCGGAGGCGACCGGAGCGTTGGAGTCGTTAGTCTCGTACTCCTCAGTACAACCATCTGCTGCTGGCATAATGGTATGTTATACGGCGCATGTGCTGCGCTCTCTACAGAGGGTGTCCTGTACCTGTCGCAGAGTTTTTCCTGGGCGGTATAGGGGGAAGAAGCGATGCCCTGGCTGTGGGTGGCTTCCTAATACGGCCACGGCCCTCATATCAAACGAGGAAGTGGGTTGTTTAAGACATTTGTTTCTCCTTCTTAACACTAGATCCCTGCGCAGACACGCGCAGGATATTTACGATCTTCTAGCCACCGAAAAGCCGCTTTGTTTAATGCTGACTGAGACCTGGTTGGGGGATTCCTCCAACCCTGATATAGCTGTAGCAATTCCTCCAGACTACAATATCTACCGTCAAGACAGATCGGGCGGGAGGGGCGGGGGTATGGCTCTTGTAGTGAACAAATCGGTTGCATGTTCCATCATCCCTACAGATGCCATCACAGGATCTGAATCCCTCGCCTTTTCCCTAGCTTTGGCGCCCCATCATTCGTTCAAAGGGCTGTTAGTTTATAGACCTCCTGGCCCGGTGGGTTCTTTCTTTGATGAGCTCCAGTCGATAATTGCTGTGCTTGCTCTTAGAGCTCAGCACTGTGTTTTGGCCGGGGATTTTAACTTTCATATGGAAGATGGATTAGATTCCGATACGATGAATGTGAGAAGTTGGCCTGGTATATGCTGTTCACTAGTTCTAGTGACCACCTTGTACCATGCCAAGCAACCCTTATGGTGTGGTTGTAAGTCAACCTTTTTGGACTAGCTGCCCTAGTGGTAGCGTAGGCTAAGCAGTCTTTGAGGCTAAACTCGTGATGCGTGTTAAGCAAGCTGTTTTACCAATAGTAACCCCCTTTTATACCACTGAAAGGACACCACACAGATATATATTCAAAATATATATGTATTTATTTCTCAAAGTAACCCCTAGTCTCTTTATGAGCACAGGAGCACAAATCGTCAAACAAGATTATCACAGAATACACAGAAGTTGCACTTTATATGGATAGGCCCTGGTGGCCACTCGAACCATATACTAAAATAGTGGTATAAGTACCACGAACAGAAAAGGAAAAAGGCCTAGGGCCTCTAGAATCGCTGGGCCTACAAGGAGCTAACGTCAGTTAGTGACCAGGAGGTCCACGGGTGGCGTGTGCAGAGCAAATAGTCACACGCGTGCTCCCATAGGTTTCAATGGGTGCGTAAAAAGTACAAAGTTACTGCAAAAGGAATCTTCCGGATGACCTAGGAACTTAAGATTTGGAACACAGGCACTAGAGATGTAATACTACACTTGGGCACCGGAGTGCCAGCTTTACCTCACCCACAGGAAGCGGGTGCATAGGCCTCGAAGTGCGTCGGGTTTCTTCTATCGGTTCCGTGGGGCCTGTAGACAAAAGTGCTGCAGGCGGTCGGTCGGGAAGAGATGCAGTGGATCCAAGAGTGGATCGGAGATGTTGAAGACCTGTAAGCAGAGGGGACAGTGTTCACAGTCACTAGCCAGTGACCAGCGTGGCACCAGGTGGGTACCAGGCGATGTCGGGTGCAAACAGGAAGGAAGGTGTAGCTTGACTCTGCAGCCACGTGGTCCCTGAAGGTCGACGACGTCCAGGAGTCGAGTCACGAGCTGTCCCACGCAGGCTCTCGCTGTCGGCGGTGTCGGCGACTTGATCGAAGCAAACAAGCCTTGGCAAAAGCAATTGTTGTAGGCAAGGAGATAAGCTGATGGTTCTGACCAGCAAGGTCAGAGGAACTGCTCCTTTGGAGGGGAGCAAGGGCCAGTCTGGGGCAACCAGACCAGCGGTGTTTGTTGTAGATTTCGTCGCCAAGATGGCCACTAGCCAGCGGGCCAGCAACCGGTTAGGCGCGTCGAGTGGCAAAATGCAGAAGGGCCCCACGCAGATCGTGGAGATGCTGGAGGGCTCACCTTTGGTGCAGATGCTGCTCGAGGGTTGGGCTTCTCAGGACCCAAAGCACAACTTGGAGGGAGCCTCGGTTGTTGCACTGGTCAGCTTGTCGTAGTCGTTTCAAGATGGCTGGCTCCACGTGTCTCGGTGCCTCCACGGGTCTCCTCTTTGCAGGGACTGTGGATCGGGCGGTGAGAGGTCTGGAGGTCCAGGTCTTGTCAGTCTCTGGGCTCGGGCTCCGGCGGGAGGCGGCGGCAAAGCAGACGTTGATTCGCTGGATGGTGCTTGCGTTAGCAAGGTGGTCACTCCCTGACCACAGGGGAGATTGGCTTCAGTCCTCTGTGCAGCAGAGCGTCGAAGTTCCCGTCTTCTTCTTAGTTTTAAGTTGATTCCAGGATGTCTGAAGTCTTAGGACACAGCTCCTACCTTTAAGCGGATTCTAGGGGCCGGACTACCTGCTAGGTCCCTCCCTATGGGTGGGACCAGGAAGGGGGGTGGTTACACCCCCAATCCTTTGTCCAGCTCGCCCCAGGCCCGGGACTGGTGTGCCCCAGGACCGGTTTGAACTGGCATATGCACCGAGGCTCCTTGTGAGCCACAGGCATGTCTGGTTTCTTTCAAGCCCTACCTGACCAATACACAAAATCCTGTCTGGGGTGGTGCACGCACCTCCCCTGGCAGGAAACCCTTTGTCCACACCTCCCAAGCTGGAAGGACTCCCAGCAGCAGGAGGGCAGACTTGTGTCTGTGGTGGCAGCATCCATTTTGTGGAGCTGAGGCTATGTCTGATTTTACCCGGGTTTCAGGTACTGTACATGTCGTGTCCCTCTAGAAGGGTGGAATGCTAACCCCGTCGCCAGAATTGGCGAGGGGTTAGTATTCCAATTCGTATGACACCTTACTCGACATGTTTTGATAAAGCCAAACCAAAGATAGCATTTAACCGCGAGGTTCATAATGCACTTAAGAGTATATGGTATGACGATATCTGGAAACAGTAGAAGGAAGCTGTTCCGACCACTGCAGACAGGCTCAGCTCATGCCAGAGCACCATCTCACATGGAACCAAGCACTCTGCCTTCAGGATTGTTAAGGCCTGCCATAGGAGTGACTTATAGGTTACCAGGTGTCCCATTTAAGGTTAGGTATAGGTATACTACACCTAAGTAAGAGGTGATTACACCAACTTACCCCAGCTGAGTGATCAGCCAGTTGTGTCAAATTGTTAGGCCAAGCCTGGGGTGGCATAATACATGCTGCAGCCCTTGGCAGGCCTTGGGTACACCAATGCCCTGGGTACCTAGTGTACACTGGTACAGGGGCTGACAGGGTGATCCACTTCCAATTGGTTATGCACCTAGGGTGCATAGTTTTAATTTAGTAGAGAGAACAGCAGGCTGGGGGTCTGATTGGCAGGCCCACAGCCTCAATATGTCAAAAACCAGTGAAGCAAAAAGCAAAAATTTGGGGTGACCATAGGATAGCAGACCCTACTCTCCTACATAACCCCCCCCCAAACGCTGGGACATTAAACTAGCCTTGACCAGTCTCGTCTTCATGTCCTAAGTGGAAGTACCTGGAGAGACCATCTGCATTCCCATGGTCAGTACCTGGCCGGTGCTCCACTGTAAAGTCCATCCCCTGTAGGGAAATGGACCACCTAAGCAGTTTGGGGTTTTCACCCTTCATCTGATTTAGCCACAAGAGGGGCTTATGGTCGGTCTGAATCTTGAAGTGAGTGCCAAACAAGTATGGCCTCAGCTTCTTCAGGGCCCACACCACAGCAAAGGCCTCCCTCTCAATAGCTGACCAATTCTTCTCTCTGGGGGTCAACCTTCTGCTAATAAAAGCAATGGGTTGGTCTTGACCATCTACATTAAGTTGTGACAGCACAGCTCCCACACCCAACTCAGAAGCATCTGTTTGGACAATAAACTCTTTGGAGTAGTCAGGACTTTTCAGGATAGGTGCAGAGCACATGGCCTCCTTCAGGTCATCAAATGCCTTTTGACAGCTTACTGTCCACTGAACCTTTTTGGGCATCTTCTTGGATGTCAGATCATTAAGAGGAGTCACAATGGACCCATAGTTCTTAACAAACTTCCTGTAGTACCCAGTCAAGCCCAAGAAAGCTCGAACTTGAGTCTGGGTGGTTGGAGGGGACCAGTCCTTGATGGATTGTATCTTACTCTCCAGTGGTTGAACTTGGCCTCCACCTACAAGGTGGCCCAAATACACAACCTTACTCTGCCCTATCTGGCACTTAGTAGCCTTGATAGTGAGGCCTGCCCTTTGCAGAGCCTCAAGAGCCTTCTTCAGGTGGATCAGGTGATCCTCCCAGGTGGAGCTAAAGACAGCAATGTCATCCAGATATGCTGCGCAAAAGTCATCCAACCCAGTAAGGACTTGGTTCACCAGCCTTTGGAAGGTGGCAGGTGCATTCTTCAGACCAAAGGGCATCACCACAAACTGGTAGTGCCCACCTGGGGTTGAGAATGCTGTTTTGGCCTTAGACTCCTCAGCTAATCTGATTTGCCAATAGCCAGCTGTTAAGTCAAATGTGCTCAAAAACTTTGCAGAAGCTAGTTTGTCTATGAGCTCATCTGCCCTTGGAATAGGGTGTGCATCTGTCCTGGTGACAGCATTGAGTCCTCTGTAATCCACACAGAACCTCATCTCTCTCTTGCCATCTTTGGTGTGAGGTTTGGGGACCAGAACCACTGGGCTAGCCCAGGGGCTCTCTGAGGGTTCAATGACACCTAATTCCAGCATTTTATGTACCTCAGCCTTTATACAGTCCCTGACGTGGTCAGGTTGTCTGTAAAGTTTGTTCTTTACAGGCAGACTGTCACCAGTGTCCACCACATGGGTACACCAGTCAGTTTGACTAGGTATCAAGGAAAACATATGTGAAAATGATTGTAGAACCTGTCTACATTCAGTCTGCTGATGGGCAGTGAGGTTGCCTCCAAGGGTCACTCCTTCAACTGAGCCATCTTCAGGGTTCTGAGACAACAGGTCTGGGAGAGGGTCACTCTCTTCCTCCTGTCCCTCATCTGTAGCCATGAGCAAGCCCATGTCTGCCCTGTCAACATATGCTTTAAGCCTGTTAACATGGAGTACCCTGTGGGGACTCCTGGGAGTTCCTAGGTCGACCAAGTAGGTGACCTCTCCCTTCTTTTCCAGGATTGTATGGGGTCCAGACCATTTGTCTTGGAGTGCTGCTGGGGCCACTGGCTCCAACACCCATAACTTCTGTCCTGGCTGAAACTCAACCAAGACAGCCTTTTGGTCATGCCAAGCTTTCTGTAAGGCCTGGCTTGCCTCAAGGTTTTTGGATGCCTTCTCCATATACTCAGCCATCCTGGAGCGGAGACCAAGTACATAGTCCACTATGTCTAGCTTAGGCTTTTTGAGAGGTAACTCCCAGCCTTCCTTCACCAAACACAGTGGGCCTCTCACAGGGTGCCCAAACAACAATTCAAAGGGGCTGTAGCCAACTCCTTTTTGTGGGACCTCTCTGTAAGCAAACAGAAGGCAGGGTAGAAGGATGTCCCATCTTCGCCTGAGCTTTTCAGGTAATCCTTTGATCATACCCTTTAGGGTCTTGTTGAATCTCTCAACAAGCCCATTGCATTGTGGGTGATAAGGGGTGGTGAACTTGTAGTTGACACCACATTCCTTCCACATAGCTGTTAAGTATCCTGACATAAAGTTGGTACCTCTGTCAGATACTACCTCCTTAGGAAACCCCACTCTGGAGAATACTCCCAGCAGGGCCCTGGCCACAACAGGAGCTGTAGTGGTCCTAAGGGGAATTGCCTCTGGATACCTGGTGGCATGATCCACTACCACCAGTATAAATCTGTGCCCAGATGCAGTGGGAGGATCCATGGGACCCACTATGTCTATTCCCACTCTTTCAAAGGGAACCCCCACCACAGGTAGTGGTATCAGGGGGGCCTTTGCTGTGCCACCTGATTTGCCACTGGCTTGGCAGGTAACACAGGAGCGACAAAACTCCTTTGTATCTTCATTCATATGAGGCCAGTGAAAGTGAGGGACAAGTCTGTCCCAGGTCTTGTTCTGGCCTAGGTGTCCTGCTAAAGGAATATCATGGGCCAAGGTAAGAAGGAAGCCCCTAAATTGCAGAGGTATAACCAACCTCCTGGTTGCACCAGGCTTGGGGTCTCTAGCCTCTGAATAAAGGAGTCCTTCATCCCAATACACTTTATGGGTACCTTGAGCATTCCCAGCAGCCTCAGCAGCAGCCAGCTGTCTGAGGGGTTCAAGAGAGGGACAGGATAACTGAGCCTGCCTCAAGTCAGCCCTTGAAGGTCCCCCTGTCCCCAGAAACTCAACCTGGTCAGGTTCAAGCTCTTCAGGGACAGTTCCTTCAGGGTCCTCTAGATCAGCTTCCTGGGAAGGCTGATCATCACTCTGAGGCAGGGGGGAAGGCACAGCCTTGACCCTCCTGTTCTTCTTCTTGGTAGGTGCTTGGTCCATTGTTCCAGGATCCAAGACCTGTGGTTCAGTGAGGCACTTTTTGGCCTGTGACCTGGTCACAGCAAGGACATGTGATGATATACCTAACATCTCTGCATGAGTCCTGTACTCCACTTCTGACCATAGAGAACTCTCTAGGTCATTGCCCAACAAACATTCTACTGGGAGGTCTGCACTAACCACAACCCTTTTGAGGCCAGTTACCCCTCCCCATGAGAAGTTAACAACTGCCACACTATGTGAAGTAGTGGCATTGCTGGCATTGGTCACCAGGTAGTTCTCACCTGGTATGTACTGTCCAGGGTCCACAAAGCCTGGTGTCACCATAGTGACACTGGCACATGTGTCCCTGTAGGCTTGAGCCACTTTGTCATTAATTAAAGGAGTCTGTCTGTACTTGCCCAGGTTACTGGGGCTCACAGTCAGGGACAAATCAATGTCCCCATCACAGATCAAGACTGCCTGTGTCAGGGTTCTGTCTAAGTCAGAATCTCCTTCAGTTCCCATAGTGATTCCCACTACACCCTTTGTCTGGGGACCAACACTGCTAACAGTAGTACTGGGAGCAGGTGCCTTAGGGGCAACAGTGTTGGGGGCTCCACCCTTTTTGCAATCACTAGTCCAGTGAGTTGTATTTTTACAATGATTGCACCAGGGTTTCTTTTGACCTTCTTTCTTCTTTTTGGACTGTTGGGACCCACCCTCCTTAGCAGTAGTTTGGGGCCCTGTTGAAGACTTCTGGTCTTTAGGTTTCTGATCTCCACCCTTTTGGTCTGTTTTCTTCTGATCACCCCCTTGGCCCTGGTTCTGGTTCTTTTGCTTAACCCTGGTTCTGACCCATTTGTCTGCCTTCTTTCCCAATTCTTGGGGAGAGGTCAGATCAGAGTCAACCAAGTGTTGATGCAGTTGCTGGTTTTGACAGTTATTTAAAATCTGTTCTCTCATCATCAAATTATACAATCCTGTAAAATCAGATACCTTACTTCCCAGCAACCAACCCTCCAAAGCCTTAGTGGCACATTCAATGTATTCAGACCAGTCCTGAGTCTGTGTCTTTTGGGTGTCTCTGAACATTAACCTGTACTGCTCAGTGGTTAAGCCTAACCCATCAACTAGAACACTCTTCAGGACTCTGTAGTTTCTGACATCCTCTTCTCTAACAGTGAGGAGTCTGTCTCTGCCTCTTCCCTCAAAGGAGAGCCAGAGGATTGCTGCCCACTGGTCTTCAGGAACCTGCTGTACTTTGCAGGCTCTCTCAAGAGCAGTTATCCACTTGTGGATGTCATCCCCACTTTTGTAGGGGGGCACAACCTTAGACAGGTTCCTATTATCAAAGACCCTATCTTTGTCCTTAGGGACAATGCTGCCACCAGTGGGTATAGACCCACTCTCTCTAGGTTGCCTAGCTATGTTCAGTTTTTCTTCCATCAGGGCTACTTCTAGCTCCTGCTTCCTGATCCTCAGCTGGGCTTCCTGCATTCTGGCCTCATGTTCCCTCCTCTGAGGGGTGGTCATCCTTCTCCTGGAGTGACCTTGAGAGCCTCTAGAGCCATGGGAAGCATTGGAGTCACCTGAGCGATTCCTTTGCCTTCCAAGCCCTGTGTTAAGTCCACTGGGGAGATCCAGTGGGGTGAACCCACTGTCAGTCCCCAATAGCCTTGGTTTAGCTGGGCCAAGTATAACACTTGGCACTGGGCTAGTTCTCCCTTCATCCTCACCACTGTCTGTATCCCCCTCACTTTCCTCCTCTGTAGTATGGTTTTCATCTAAGGGATGGCTATTGGAAAGGGGTACCTCAGTGGCATCTTCAGAAGGGGGGCCTCCTGTTCCTGTCCCTAAGGGGGCTAACTGGGAAGCTCTCTTGAGCTCTCTTTGATTCTCATCATCTTGCAAGAGTGCTCTGAGCACAGCAGAGGTAGGGTTCTTGGGCTGTTTAAGGCCTCTAAGAGTTGCCAACTGCCTGAGCTCATTCTGATTAAGGGTAGCAAAGATGGATGGTGCCCTCGGGGGGTCACTCTCAACAGAGATGGGTACAGTGGACCCCTCTGCCCCAGCCATTGCTCTTAAGTGTGGGTGGATGTGTTGCAATCTACCTACACTTGGGTTTACCTACTAAACCTATCTAGTAGTTGTAGTCAGGGTGTGCTACTCCCTTTGCTCTACAACAACTAAGTTCAGTAGAACTTAAGTATATCTAATCTTGTTTTATATGTACCTACAGGTACCTATGTGATCTTTCAATTGGTAACCAAGAGATTACAATGGTAAAACACAGCAAGCTCAAATCCAACCGCTGCTCACCAATGTGAGAAGTTGGCCTGGTATATGCTGTTCACTAGTTCTAGTGACCACCTTGTACCATGCCAAGCAACCCTTATGGTGTGGTTGTAAGTCAACCTTTTTGGACTAGCTGCCCTAGTGGTAGCGTAGGCTAAGCAGTCTTTGAGGCTAAACTCGTGATGCGTGTTAAGCAAGCTGTTTTACCAATAGTAACCCCCTTTTATACCACTGAAAGGACACCACACAGATATATATTCAAAATATATATGTATTTATTTCTCAAAGTAACCCCTAGTCTCTTTATGAGCACAGGAGCACAAATCGTCAAACAAGATTATCACAGAATACACAGAAGTTGCACTTTATATGGATAGGCCCTGGTGGCCACTCGAACCATATACTAAAATAGTGGTATAAGTACCACGAACAGAAAAGGAAAAAGGCCTAGGGCCTCTAGAATCGCTGGGCCTACAAGGAGCTAACGTCAGTTAGTGACCAGGAGGTCCACGGGTGGCGTGTGCAGAGCAAATAGTCACACGCGTGCTCCCATAGGTTTCAATGGGTGCGTAAAAAGTACAAAGTTACTGCAAAAGGAATCTTCCGGATGACCTAGGAACTTAAGATTTGGAACACAGGCACTAGAGATGTAATACTACACTTGGGCACCGGAGTGCCAGCTTTACCTCACCCACAGGAAGCGGGTGCATAGGCCTCGAAGTGCGTCGGGTTTCTTCTATCGGTTCCGTGGGGCCTGTAGACAAAAGTGCTGCAGGCGGTCGGTCGGGAAGAGATGCAGTGGATCCAAGAGTGGATCGGAGATGTTGAAGACCTGTAAGCAGAGGGGACAGTGTTCACAGTCACTAGCCAGTGACCAGCGTGGCACCAGGTGGGTACCAGGCGATCTCGGGTGCAAACAGGAAGGAAGGTGTAGCTTGACTCTGCAGCCACGTGGTCCCTGAAGGTCGACGACGTCCAGGAGTCGAGTCACGAGCTGTCCCACGCAGGCTCTCGCTGTCGGCGGTGTCGGCGACTTGATCGAAGCAAACAAGCCTTGGCAAAAGCAATTGTTGTAGGCAAGGAGATAAGCTGATGGTTCTGACCAGCAAGGTCAGAGGAACTGCTCCTTTGGAGGGGAGCAAGGGCCAGTCTGGGGCAACCAGACCAGCGGTGTTTGTCGTAGATTTCGTCGCCAAGATGGCCACTAGCCAGCGGGCCAGCAACCGGTTAGGCGCGTCGAGTGGCAAAATGCAGAAGGGCCCCACGCAGATCGTGGAGATGCTGGAGGGCTCACCTTTGGTGCAGATGCTGCTCGAGGGTTGGGCTTCTCAGGACCCAAAGCACAACTTGGAGGGAGCCTCGGTTGTTGCACTGGTCAGCTTGTCGTAGTCGTTTCAAGATGGCTGGCTCCACGTGTCTCGGTGCCTCCACGGGTCTCCTCTTTGCAGGGACTGTGGATCGGGCGGTGAGAGGTCTGGAGGTCCAGGTCTTGTCAGTCTCTGGGCTCGGGCTCCGGCGGGAGGCGGCGGCAAAGCAGACGTTGATTCGCTGGATGGTGCTTGCGTTAGCAAGGTGGTCACTCCCTGACCACAGGGGAGATTGGCTTCAGTCCTCTGTGCAGCAGAGCGTCGAAGTTCCCGTCTTCTTCTTAGTTTTAAGTTGATTCCAGGATGTCTGAAGTCTTAGGACACAGCTCCTACCTTTAAGCGGATTCTAGGGGCCGGACTACCTGCTAGGTCCCTCCCTATGGGTGGGACCAGGAAGGGGGGTGGTTACACCCCCAATCCTTTGTCCAGCTCGCCCCAGGCCCGGGACTGGTGTGCCCCAGGACCGGTTTGAACTGGCATATGCACCGAGGCTCCTTGTGAGCCACAGGCATGTCTGGTTTCTTTCAAGCCCTACCTGACCAATACACAAAATCCTGTCTGGGGTGGTGCACGCACCTCCCCTGGCAGGAAACCCTTTGTCCACACCTCCCAAGCTGGAAGGACTCCCAGCAGCAGGAGGGCAGACTTGTGTCTGTGGTGGCAGCATCCATTTTGTGGAGCTGAGGCTATGTCTGATTTTACCCGGGTTTCAGGTACTGTACATGTCGTGTCCCTCTAGAAGGGTGGAATGCTAACCCCGTCGCCAGAATTGGCGAGGGGTTAGTATTCCAATTCGTATGACACCTTACTCGACATGTTTTGATAAAGCCAAACCAAAGATAGCATTTAACCGCGAGGTTCATAATGCACTTAAGAGTATATGGTATGACGATATCTGGAAACAGTAGAAGGAAGCTGTTCCGACCACTGCAGACAGGCTCAGCTCATGCCAGAGCACCATCTCACATGGAACCAAGCACTCTGCCTTCAGGATTGTTAAGGCCTGCCATAGGAGTGACTTATAGGTTACCAGGTGTCCCATTTAAGGTTAGGTATAGGTATACTACACCTAAGTAAGAGGTGATTACACCAACTTACCCCAGCTGAGTGATCAGCCAGTTGTGTCAAATTGTTAGGCCAAGCCTGGGGTGGCATAATACATGCTGCAGCCCTTGGCAGGCCTTGGGTACACCAATGCCCTGGGTACCTAGTGTACACTGGTACAGGGGCTGACAGGGTGATCCACTTCCAATTGGTTATGCACCTAGGGTGCATAGTTTTAATTTAGTAGAGAGAACAGCAGGCTGGGGGTCTGATTGGCAGGCCCACAGCCTCAATATGTCAAAAACCAGTGAAGCAAAAAGCAAAAATTTGGGGTGACCATAGGATAGCAGACCCTACTCTCCTACAATGAAGCTTTATGATGTTACGGCTCCTTTAGGTTTCGTCCCTTATCTTTCAGGACCTACACATGATAAGGGTCATACCCTAGACCAGGTTTTTTCTACGTCCCCTATAGAAGTACTTGCACTTCTACCGGTGCTTTGGTCAGATCATAGGCTGGCCAAATTTCATGTACTAGGTACGAAGAAATCTTTCAGCACCGTTCCTAGGCACCAGGGACGCTCCTCTAGGGCATATCATCGGGTGACCCCAGATATGCTGATTCAAGCATCTCTTGATTATCCCTGCTCCTTTACGGGAGATTTGGAGAGTGACCTAGTATCCTTGCAGGCTTGGCTAACGGCGAGACTGAATGATCTGGCACCTGAGATGGCCTCCCGGTTATCATCTAAACGGGTCTCGGCCCCTTGGTTTACTGCAGCACTATCGGCGTTGTGCCGGCAGTGCAAGGTGGCTGAAAGGGCCTGCCGGTCGCAGTACGACTCGGAGGCCAGGCTGTCGTATAGGATGGAGTTCAAAGCATACCATCGCGCTATCCTCTTGGAAAAAAAGGGTTATCTGGCCAAGAGGATAGAGGCTGCCTCCAACACCTGCAAGGAGATCTTTACGATTGTCAGGGAATTCATGTCTCTGCGACAAAATGCGACTGTGGCTGTTTCTTCTGAGTCGTGGGCCTCTGCCCTGTCTGATTTCTTTAGTACCAAGATCAAATCGATCCAGGATACTTTTCCTTCTAGGATCACCGAGGTATGTCCTAGTTATGAGGATGACCTGGACTCGTTGGTCCGTATAGGCCCAGTCCTGGCAGTTTTCCCGCCTATTTCGAATTCGTCATCGTTGGCACTTATGGCCAATCTTAAATCTGGGTCGCCCCTTGACCCGTGTCCTGCCAAGTTTCTGACGAAGGTGGCGGAAGTGGTCAATCCTTTGGCAAATCCTCTTTTAAATCTCTCCCTCAGTCGGGGTTCGGTGCCGCAGGCCTGGAAGCAGGCTATGGTCATTCCTCTCCTTAAAAAGCCTGGCCTGGATCCAAAGGCCTTGGCCAATTATAGGCCTAGTTCCCTCCTTCCTGCGCTGGCCAAGATCTTGGAGAAACACGTGCATATCGTGCTCTCCAATTTTTTGGAATCCCATAGCCTGTTGCACCCATCACAATCAGGTTTTCGCCCTAACTTAAGTACTGAGACGGCGCTTCTGGAAGTGTCTGAAGCTGTAAAAGAGGTACTGGATGCAGGGGGTAAAGCCATGCTCGTAATGCTAGACTTGTCGGCGGCCTTCGACACCGTCCCCCATGAGGGTCTCCTCGTCCGACTGCATGACATCGGTTTGAGGGGGACGGTGCTCAGGTGGTTTAGATCCTTCCTGGAGGGCCGGCAGCAAACGGTCTGGGTCCCGCCCAGCTCTGCCGTGATGCCGCCTCTGGGAGTAGGAGTTCCACAGGGTTCTGTGTTGAGCCCTACTCTCTTCAACATCTTTATGACCCCTTTGGCGGCCCTGGCGGAGTCTCGGGGGGCTCAGATAATTTCCTATGCCGACGATACTCTGCTCCTCTTTACGTGTAGGAAGGGTGAAGACTTTGATGGGGAGAGTATTCGTGAGTGCCTTGGGCTGTTTTTAAATGGTTTCAGCGTAACAGTCTCAAGTGCAACTCTGATAAATCAGAAGTACTCTTCTTTGGTTGTCCATCTGACCCTGACTGGCAGGAATGGTGGCCTGTCAACATGTTCCCTCCAGCAAGTTCTTCTCAGCTAGCAAAGAATCTGGGGATCAAGATTGACAACGGTTTGTCGTTGAGATCTCAGATTCTTGGTCTTACTGGAACATGTTTTGGCCTCCTGAGAATGCTTCGTAAGTTTCTTCCTTTGCTCTCAGAAGAGCATAGGAAGACGACGGTGCAGGCCTTGATTGGCTCAAGATTGGATTATTCTAACATCTTATATCTTGGCCTACCGGAATATCTTTTGCAACGGCTGCAGGTAGTCCAGAACTCGGCCGCGCGAGCCATCTTTGGCCTGCATAGGCGAGCTAGTGCCTCCAGTCTCCTACAGTCACTTCACTGGCTTCCGATCCGGAAACGGATAGTTTTCAAGGCCTTGACTTTAGCGCATAAGGCTCTTTATGCTTCGGGTGCGAAATATCTTCAAAAGAGACTTGCTTTCTATCATCTGGCCCGAGCTTTGAGGTCTGAGTCACTGTTTTTGGCCGTAGTTCCCCACATTAAGAAAGCTCGCATTGGAGGGCGTTCTTTCATGTTTCTGGCACCGCAACGCTGGAATGCTTTGCCTTTGGCACTGCGTTGCACCTCCAATCTGCTGACATTCAGGAAGGGCCTCAAAACCTGACTTTTTGCTATTTAAGTTTGGCGCTTCTCATTTCTGTTTGCGCTGTTTCCTGTCTGCTGTGTTGTGTCTTCTGTTTCAGGTGGTTATTATTAAAAGCGCCGGGACACTCTTTTAGAGTAGCCGAGCGCTATATAAGACTAGTTTTAACATAACATAACATAACATAACATAACTGGGTGCCTCTGGCACGCTCGGTTCCTTTACACGGTGCCTGGGTTCTATGCCGGTTTCATCCCGACCTCGTCGCCATTGTAATGATGCCTTTATCCCTATACACTGTGTGCTGGTGCATATGACAGTTCACCAATTAACACTAGACACCTTCTTGGCAGAACAAATCTTCTTTATTCACTCGCGGTAACCGAGCGCCGGGAACATACTCCCGTCTCCCTCTGCCTTCGTGCCCTTTCTCCCTGCGTGCCGCGCTCTAAGCCACGCCCCCTTCCCGGCGTGCCCTGGCTCTAAACACTAGAGCGCAACGCTACAGGGGGCGGAGATAGACTTTTGGCTGAAGCCTTCCTTGTAATCTGTAGATCATACTCATTTCCTCCATTTTAAACCCTTGGATCACATTGCCTTACGCGCCAGCTTGCAGGTGCAGGATGCACGGTGAATAGCTCTCCGAGCTCTCCAAGGAATGGGACCTTTGTTCCACCAGCAAGAATGGCGCAGTCAGTGGCCAGACTGCAGGCGCCTCCTTAGCAATGCACACACAGGGATTGTTCCTTCTCGAGGCCAAGCAAGAAAACTTTAGAAGGTCCGACCGATTCGCGCAAGGAAAATACAAACTCACCTGGCCATCATTTAGTAAGTAAGATAAAACATAGCCCAGCAAGCAGCAGACTCTAACATGATCTTGGACTGTCCAAAACACCACTGACAAGTCCGTCAGCATATAGATAGACCTACTTAATCCAATGTACAAACCGCACCAAACCACCACAATTGCCTTATAGCAACAAGGGCTCCCAGCGGATTCTTCCAGGAGACCTCTGAGCTATCCCGATTCTCCACGCCGAGAGGATTGAAAGGAACAGCATGACGTACTCTTTGCCTCACCTTGCGCGCCCCTTTAACATAAGCACGCCTATTGACAGCAACAGGTTCAACACTACCGTATGGCAGAATCTCATGCACCCCCGCCCGCACATAGTGAAATATAAGGGTTCTCGCTTCAGGAATAACACTTATGGTTCAGTTGTTTTAGGTGTGAATCTCAAGCACACGTTTTCTTGATGTGAAACTCGGTTGCCCAAAACATGCACCTGAGCATGGCTTATTATGAAATACGCTGCATGCCTTCAAGGCCACTATATGACGTATCTGGTTTGGGAGATGCTGAGAGACTGACCGGGGGAACAAGAGCAGCCACTGCAGTAACACACTAGGAATTCGCACACCAAGCATTTGAAGGGTGTTTACCCTCTTTCTGTTTGGCCGAGAAGAATACAGTAAAACCAGAAGTAAATTTGAATTTCGGAGGGTAAAGTCTGCTTTCCAAGCTTTTGTACAATAAAGAAAAATGCTGAACCCTCTTATTGCTAGTGATCTGCTGTCTTTACAGGGAGTGAGCAGATGTGCTTATTATTTGAAGGGTGATGCTCTGTAAAAACGTAGCATAAATATTCTGGTGGGTGGTTAGGATGTTGCTGAGCATTGCTGTGTTCTTTCAAAAATTGCAATTTAGATTTTTTCAGAAGACATCATTAACCATATGACGTGCTCATCTGAGTGTCTAGATTCTGTTATACCAATCTTTTTTCAAAATAACTGAATTTTGCGCTCTGAAGTGTGCCTCAGATTTCAGGGAATCATCTAAAATATGAATAGGTTCAGATGTTTGCTACCAAATCCAAACCATATGTCTTCGGACAAATACACATTCGGGTCTTGGGCAGTTCCAAAATGGGCTCTTTCTGCACATTTTTAGTTCAAGGGAGTGTCCATACTAATTTGAGAGTAACAATGCCGTTTCTTTAAATGTTTTAAAAACAAAAACAAAAGTACTGTCATGAGCAATGCCAATAGCTCTAACTTTAACAATGCCGAGACCGTTGCATTGTAAATGCTTGTTTACCTGTGTTTTGTATCCGCTTAAACTGTATGTTGGCTCTGGGAATTCTTATCCCACAAGCATTATTCAGCCTCGTGGTGAGTACTGCGAGAGTGGCATTGCAAGAGGAGACGGCAGCGATTAACTTGTACAGTGCGGAGTGTGCAGCCAACTGAGAGGGCGGCCTATTTCTCAGTACTTTCAGCCTCCGCATTAGCCATGGAAGCATCTATTATGCTGAGACAGGTTTAAACTTGTGTGAATGCACTTGGTGATTAATTAATCGCTGTGATCGGGGAAATTGCAAGACCGTCCTGAAATTAACGTGGCTGTTCTATGAAGAATCAGCGGGCGGGGGGTGGGGGGGCTAGGGGAAACTGGATATGGAAGGCCTGCACTCTGCCTGGTACTGCACCCTGTGCCTTGAGTGAAATATCCCCAAACCCCGAAGGCATGACAAGCAAACAAAACATGAAAATGACTGGCTACCGAAGCAGCTTTCCAAGCTTTGCTGACTTGTGTCACGCTCCGAGTACAGCATGTGAAGGAAAGACTGACTTGTTTATAGAAAGGCTATAAAGCGAACTAGCTGGCCCATGAGATGCGACGCACATTGGGAACACTCATGGCACGGCTCGCATGCCTTTTCAGTGTCGGGCTAGCTGACCCCCACTCCTGCTGCCTAAGACTTTCCAATGGTTTTGGCATGTGTGAGCATGTTTCAGAAATCAGAGGAGACAGTGGACAGGTTGTGGTTGGAGTCACATTAGGAGTCATAGCATGTTATTGAGCTTAGTTGGCTGGTGAATAGCCTCAACACCCTGCATCTTCACTTACCACAGCTGCTCTATGCCAAATTCCCATAAATACAGGCCAGAGGGTTTAACTTATCAGCACCAGAAGTTTGCATTAGCATTGAGGGAAACAGATCTTTAAACAATGCATTCAAAATAAGGAAAATAATATGTCTGAATGAAGTGCATAGCAGGGTACATGGCACCTGCCCAACTAGAGAGCAGTAGAGAGTGCAACAGAATAGATGCCACCTGCCCAACAGTGACAACAATGAGGAACAAACAGCACAGACACACACACTTTTGCATATAATCACAGTTACAATTGGCAATCCTGACCATTGCTCTGTGTGTCTCATAAAAAATCCAAGGATTGAATGAGCATATCTTCCAATCTACTCTATGAGCTGCTGACAGGCAGTGTGAGAATTATGCACCGCGTTCGGCCTGAACTCCACAGCTCTCAATCATGGCCCACTCACAACACAAACTGACAGAGCTACATAGGAGCAACTCTTTTCGCACTGTCTATTACAACGGAGTAATATGTTACATGAATAACTACAAAAAACACTGTTGGCCTCCTGTGAAGTGTCACTCCTAATTCCTCCTAGTGTGCTGAATTTCATTTTGTTGGCTTTAGGACTCTGTGCACTTTACCACTAGCACTCCCTCTCCCTACAACATGGTGCTATTTGCTTTCACCTGATTGGCACTTTAAGTTTATTTGTACGTCCCTAGATGAGGTGTATCACATGTACCCAGAGCCTGCAGATTAAATGCTACTAGTGGTCTTCAGCACTCATTGTTCCACTCACTAGAGTAGCCTTATTAAACATGTCTGTCAGTGCAGCCTGTTTGCAGTTTTAAACTGCCATTCCGAAATTCAACCTCGTGAAAAAAGCATTTTGCCAGGCCTAAACCATGCCTTTTTAATATATATATATCACTCCTTTGATAGGCCCTCAACAGCCCTACTTAGCCCAAAGATTAGGGTGCATTATATATAAAAACAGGGAGGTGTCTTTAAGGTGCTCTGCTAGTAAAAACCTCCTACATTTGTCTCTCAATGCTGCTAGGGCCATCTCTCCCAGACACAACACCCACAGAAAAATAGAGACATGGGAAGGGTTCAGCTAGATTACTAGAATTATATTCGTGGTGTTGGTTCCATCTAGTGTCCATGAGTGGTACAGATTGCTATATTTATTTTTGTTTCGGTTTTATATAATTTACCTGCCAATAGCAAACAATGATGTGGGAAGCATAGTATATTCTACATTCTTGATTTGTTTATCCCTCCACTACACATTGATTATTTTGCATGAAATGAATCATGAACTAATAAAAACTAAATATTCTTGAGAGTGGTGGTTTTTCCATAAAATCTGAAAGACACTTGTGTAACTGCAAATGCATAGTTAACGATTATGCTTCAAAAATAAATGTTATCAAACGAATCTGTTCCATCTAAAACTCATTTTACCTTATGCATGTGCATTTTCTCCTGGCCGCCCAGCCACATGACAGCAAGTAGGCTAGGTCACGTAATCCACTCATATTAGTGGAGGATTATGGTGGTTTAAAACATAAAAATGTTCACAAAATTTCCTGAAATTTCTAGGAGAACATTACCCACCCCAACTTCATGTAAAATGTTATTGTCTTTGGAGCAATATGCATGGGCAAAAGTACTTTAAAAAAATGTGTGCTGCATTCTACAGCGCGCATTGAAATGGGAAAATGTCTGTAGTGATGTTTTTTGTGCAGCAAGGTGCCCCTTCCAGCACAAAAACAATCTCCCCATGACGCAGGCAGCCTTGCACCATGGTGCAAGGGTGCCTGCGCAGGCGCATGGCAGCTGTTTGTGTGCCAGTGCAGGGGAGGGCACAGGAATGCGACATATTATTGTAAATATGTTGCATTCCTGTGCTTTGAAAGTGCTGCAGGCTGGCGCAGCTAAAGATCCCGCGTTGCCAAAGTACTCTAGAAAGACATCAACAAGCAGCTCACTGAATTCCTGGAACAAAACCACCTCTTGCATGCCTCACAATCAGAATTCCGTGCCAAACACAGCACTGAGACTTTGCTGATCATTGCAAACACTCGACCTCTCCGGGGCATTCAACACTCTCCCCAACATCACCCTCATCAACAGACTCTAAAACATACACATACAACAAGGCGCCCTCAAGTGGATTACCTCCTTCCTTACAGGATGCACACAGAGCATCTGGCTGCCTCCCTTCCCCCCACACCCAAAGACATAATATGTAGCGTGCTACAAGGATCATACCTCAGTCCCACCCAGTTCAACATCTACATGACCTCTCTTGCATGTGTCGTCAGATCCCACGGATTCAACATCACCTCCTATGCAGGTGACATTCATCTGATCTTCTTGCTCACAGTGGACCCCTCCAACACCAAAATTAACTTCCACAATGCCATGACCAACGTAGCCAAATGGATGAGAGACAACTTCCTCCAACTCAACTCCAACAAAACGAAGTACTGATCTTTGGGAAGAACCCTTCCACATGGGACCACAGGTGGTGGCTTGCTGAATTCAGACGTACATCCACACTGAACGACCATGCACACACACTCTGCATCATTCTCAACAGCCAACTGACCATGAAATGACAAGTCATGCAGTCGCTTCCTTCTGATTCCACACACTTTGTATGCTCTGCAGAATCTTCAGCTGGATCCCAGCCAACACCAGAAAGACCCTCACTCAGGCCTCATCACCTGCTGCCTTAGCTATGTCACTGCCCTCTACGCCAGCATCTCCACTCAGCTCCTCAAAAGACTCTAGACCAGACAGAACGCTATAGTGTGACTCATCCTGGAGCTCCCCAAGTGAACCCACATCATCCTCTACCTGAGAGACGCACACTGGCTCCCCATCCAAAAGAGAGTCCAGTTCAAGATCCTCACGCACGCCAACAAAACCCTAGACAACCTAGGATCTGCCTACATTAACCTTTGATAGAACTTCCACCAACCTGCTAGACACCTGCGTACCCTTCACTCGCCCTCGTACACACACCCCACATCCATCTCATCCCCTTCTCCTACACCGGTGCCAAGACCTGAAACAACCTTCCCCCCCGATTCCGTACAGCCCTCTTGCTGGCAGACTTCAGAAAGAGCCTCAAGTCCTGACTCTTCGATGGAGACAAACGCTCGGATATCCCTAGGGGTGAAAGTGTTCCAATTTTCACACTGAAAACAACTGGATTACAGCAAGCAAAAGCCTACAGTGCTCTACAGTGGCAGGATTGGTTAAGGGAGTTAGCTTGGGCCCTGGAGTTATGAGAGGAGAAGAAAGAGCTATGATGACACAGCAGCAACAACGGTAAGTACATTTTTATTTTATTTACTTAATTGTTTTCATTTTATAAAAACAAACCCATCTGCTTGCCCCTCCACTTACCCGCCACTGAATGGGACTTTGCACACTTTACTCCTGCTAACAGTGCGAAAGTGCTTGTGCTCTCCCTTACAAATAATATAAGATTGGTTTTCACTTAATTGAACATTTATTTTGCCTATAAGTCTGTAGTAAATGGTCCTACATATAGCTAGGGCCTGTAAAATAAATGCTTTCAAGTGGGCAGAATGAGTAAAGTTGCGCTGCAAAACATGTCTCAGGCCTGTCACTACCATTGTAGACCTGCCGCTGCAGTGCTTTTTTAAACTGCCAGACTTGGCAAAATAAACCTTTTGCCAGGCCTAAACCTTCTTTTTTTAATGCTTATGAGTCACCAAAAATGAAAGCCCTATAGACTCGCAGAGCAGAGTACATGGTATTTAAAAAGTAGAACATGTGCACTTCAGTTTTACATGTCCTGGTAGTGAAAACTCTTCAAGGACATTTTTCACTGCAGCAACGCTCTCCCTCCCGTAGGATAATACTGGGTTATTTTTATTAAATTCAATAAATGAAAACTTGAGTTTGGGAACAGGTATATAAATGCTTCTTCTGTTCATTTGAATTGTAATTTAGATTCCTCTTTCATGGCAAAGTCAGATTTTAAATGACTATTCTGAAAATTGCATATTTTGTAAGTTGGCATTTTTTTTGCCTAATGCCTAAACTTAATGTGCTTTCTGCCAGTGTCCAGGGTAAAATTACTGGTAATGGTTCCCCTGTGGTGTGATGTGTATTCCTTCCAGAAATGACACAAAAGGACCTTGGGTGTGGGGAAGGTAGTTCCTGTTCTGAGCAGGATGATCTGCTGGGTTATACCCATCCCTTCCTGAGCTTCAAGCATAGCCTAAGTTCAGAAAATACCTGCTGTGTCACTGGAAAATGCAGGGACACAACAAGCTTCTGGAGGCCTTTCATTGCAACTGCTCAAATGACTAGCACCAACTGGACTTACCTGAACCCTGCTGCTGTCGTCTGGCTTCTGCTGGAGTGAGTCTAAACCCACAAGCTGTGGGCTCCAGGTGCTGGACGCTTGACTGGTGTTAGAGTGTACTCCTACAACCCCAAAACTACAGCAGCTGGACTCCAGGTGAAACACCAGAGTCTCTGGGCTATTTGGAATGAAAATAACTGTCCCCAGCCGCCTCGTGAATGAGAGCAGACTTCAGCTACACTAAGGGGCCGATTAAGATATTTGGAAAGGCTTCGGATGGGATTCGGATTCTGTGAACCCGATTCGGCACCTCTGTTCCCGACTGAATCAGTCACCTTCCTGGATGACCGAGTACAATGCAAAGAAGCCGTTAGGGCTGTCTGAATCAGTTCTGAACAGGATTCAGGCATTTAGAGCCGAATCGTGCAGCCCAATGGAGATGGTTTCCGAACAAGCGAGTACGATGACTGATTCAGACAGCCTATCTGAATCAGTTTGAAGTGACAAAACTGCTGTGGGAATCGGACTTTGGAAGTAGGCCCCCCTTCACCTGTAGACCTCCGGATGGGGCCTGTGGGTGTACCCAAGGGACCCCCCTTCGCAACGAAGAACAGTGTGGCAGGCACCATGTGGTGCAAGGTTTACCCTACCCCCCCCCCTTTTAACCAATGGGAGCTTGTGTTCTTGTTCTGAACACTGACTCCCATTGCAGTCAATTGGAGTCTGACCAAACTGAGTCCGTAAGCATCCAGACACATCTTAATCATTCGGTAGGACTCCCTAAATACGAATGGTTTGGAAAGCATTCCTAACTCAATTCGGTGGGAATGCTTTCCGGACGACATCGTAATCTAAGATGGGTCCCACATTTAACTGTCAAATGCAACCTTCTCTGATACAGACTCCAGACCTCACAGTATGGAGTTTCTTTGCATCAACAATGACCTACCTGTGTTTCCCACCATCACAAAGTTCAGATCGTAGGCCAACTTTTCATGCCAATGACGACCATACCACCAACATGAGGTTCCAACGGAGGCCTCAAACTTCTGCAATCTGCCATCAACAAGCCCCTTTCCAGATTTAATCTGCAGTTCAACTGCTGACAACCTCGATGGTGAATGCTTCTGGCATGAAGGTATACTTTCCACTAGAACAAAGCTGGTCTCTGTATCAACATGCGCTATATTAGAGTCACCTTCACGTTTGACTTTCTACTGGTCCAGTGCGACCAGATAATGGTAATTGGTGCTATGTGTTTTTGGGCATCATTTCTACTAAGAACAATTAGAAATTCATATCTTCTTCTCTTCTAACTGGATTCTAGTAATTTTGCTGTCATTGTATTAATTAGAATTCACTCAATTTTTCTAAATTGGTTTTGTTGTGCTTTCACTTTATTATTGTTCGAGTTCTGCGATGATATTTTACACATTGTTTTTAAGTTAAGACTGACTAGGTTTGTGCAAAGCTACAAGAGAGTTAAGCACAGGTTTATTTAGTTAATTTTGTATCTTATGGGTTGCAATTATTACTTGAGTGGAGATCTCACCCCTCCCAACAAATAACCGAGTTTCCTACAGGCAACACACCGAAATGGGAATAATGACACTAAAACATAGTCAGGGTCACAAACATGACGTTAGAACAATTGTAGTATTGTGGCCACCTAGATACAGGACATTACAAACATTGTTTCCAGTCCTAAACGTTTTGTGATAGCCTAATGCTCTCTGGGTGTTGGTGTCTTGTTTTGTTTCAGTTGAACTAATGAGAATAGCACCCCCGAAATCAATGATTTGTACTTTGAATGTTTGGGGCTGAATATAGTGTCCATAATGACTTGGAGCGAGGTGATCACCCTATTTCATTGTGACACTGGTTCCTAAATCCATTTTTGGGGGAAGGCACACCCTGGCAAGATTCATTATCCAACAAAAGTAAAAGGCTGAGAAATCTTCATACAACTACCACTTTAGCGTATGAGAAAAGGAGACTCACAGCCATAGCTTGTCCCATGTTGATTTATACGAAAGCATGTTCCTTTGAACACAATATATTAATATGTCTCTGAGGTCTCAAATGATTAAGCAATGACACTGACTGTGACTCTGGAAATAGGTGCACACACCAATAATGTCATTAAAAATATTGTTAATTAAGAATGGTTCATTGGAATATTAGGCACCATTCGCAGCATCATTTGATGACTCTTAAAATGCACTTAAAAAGAATACCAGCAAGAATCAGAGCTATTAAATTAAATAACATCTTGTCATCAATAAAAATCAAAATGTTTCAATTGTTAATTTTGTACTGAAACACTGAATCCTAGTATAACTAGAATATATTCTAGGTATCCTTGTTACTCTTGTTACTGTGTAGTAGGTCTTTTAATACAAAGCATAATAGTCAATAGACACATAGACACATAGGCATACCTGTTAGTAATGGCAAGATAACGCAGGGTAGGCTTTCAGAGATCTTCATTTCACTTCTTCCATGTCCCATGACACACCAAACATTGATCTTATGAGATGTGCTCTATTGCTAGTGAGTGCTAACCTCCCAGTAGCCCAGAACCCTAGACCCACACTCCTCAGATTACTACTGGACTAGAAAGGACTGTCCCACTTCTCCCTGGACCCAGCTCAAAGAGGCTACACCAATACCTGAACTGCACCAGCTGCACCCAAGGACCTACAATGAAGACAGTGCCTGCTGTGCCTACTTGTGGAAAAGAGCTCCACGTTTGCCAGGATGGAAGAAGTGACTTCAAGGGCTGAGTGGTTAGCCTTTTGTAAAGCTTCAAGGCCACCAAAAGCTAAGGTGCAGTCCTCGAGAACCCAACATATCTCAATGTCACTGAATGCCCTACTTTTCTTAGGTATTCCCAAGTCCATTGCAGAGCGAAAGTGAACCCTGGTTCCCAGAATGAAAGAAATTGCTTCTCTGTAAGCCACCTCTGGACCTGCCTTAACTCTCCAGTTGACAAGTGGTGACTGACCTGCACTCTTCTGCTGCATAGTCAGGAGATTGAGTCCGGAGGCCAGAGATGGCCCTTGAAGTTTCTGGACCCCACAGTGGCCCTAGAAAAAACTAACCATCTGTCTTCTGTGCCTTCAACATGTCGGCGTCCTAAACATCCTGCATCCACAGCTTCAGGACAACGTCTTGGCTGGGCCATGTTAAAGGAGAAAAAGACACCATGCACCCTAATACTGCTGGAAGCGGGGTGGAGGGCCAGTCTCTGTGGAACTATGAAAGCAGCCATACTAGCCAGTTGGATAAGAAATGCTCAACTGACTACAACAATTTATTGCATATTTAAAATAGAATTTACTTTCCTTTTAAAAAAATCAGATCTCCGGTTTCCTTCAATAGATTTGTGTTGTTTTGGTGTCAATCTTATGATAAAAATACACTCTATTTTATACATTGGTGTTGAATTTTTATTTTGTTTGCTTCTTACTTATTGACTGTTTTGGTACTTCTAAATGCGTTACACTTGTTCCTTTGATTAATCCTAACTGTTCTGTGCTGCTGTCACATAGGACGGAGCAAAGGCTTTTATTAAAGAAACCTATCTGGAAGTCATAAAGATTATCACATTATTACATGGTGAGGTCTCACAACCACACCACATAATAATCCACTTTCCTCCATGGTTGTTTCAGTGGTGGGATCCAGAACTTCTGTTTAGCAGTACCACTCAGCTAGTAAGCAAAGAAATAAAAAATCCTCCAAATTGACATAAGGCAAAGATTGTTTTTGATTTTTAATTTGGCCATTTTTAATTGGTTTCCTTTTTCTTTTTCCCAAATTACTGTTGCCTTCTATTTTTGCACTTTAAAAAAAATAAGGAAACCATGGAGTTGGACATGTGCAATCTGTACTCCTTTGAGATCAGTGAGCTGAGGACAAAGTGCCAAGACAGGGGAATAACTCTAAGCCAATCCACTAGAATAGGAGATTTTAAAAAGGCCCTTAGAGTCTGGGAAGAGGTTTGAAAAACCAAATTCTTCCTTGAGGAGAAGGTTACAATAGACAGTGTGGATGGGACCAATCTTAACACACTTTCACAGAAGTCTCCCTGACACCCCCTACAATCCCCAGGGCGCTGGAGGTGATTCAAGTTCAGTCATCACAAATGCTTCATAGAGGCCAATTGATAAAGAACATGTTGCAGAAGTAATGGCGGCAGCACATGAGAAGAGGTGTGTGCAAAAGGGGTTAGCTGATCCAAGGTTATTGTGCCATTGTTTGTGGTTGAGAACAACATAGTCAAATGGTTTGTTGCATTTGAGAGGGCTTTGAAGATGAGAAAGATAGGTCCACAGTACTGTGTCAACTAGCCCCAATTGTTGAGAGGGATAAGCTATTGCCCTTAAAGGAAGGTGTACCAAAGTCCTACCCCACATGAAGCAAACCCTGATAGCAAAGTGTAGTCCTACCCCAGAGGAGTACAGAAACAGTTCTGAGATGCCCACAGGTATGCACTGCAGTCCTGGCTGATCGTTGGTTGGTTTCCGGGCAATGAAGTTACTACATATGATGGGCTATAAAATTTGATTATTAAAGAGCGCATTTTAAATATTTGTTCTTCAACAAACATAAACCAGCATCTAGTGGACTCTAAGCTATCCAGCTCCAGAGATCAGGACAGTAGGATAGCTGATAAATGGGTATGTACTTGGGTATTCAAAAAGTCCTGTGGAGTTGATCCAAAGAAAGGGGGTCAGGCCCTCCTTCTGGGTATAGAGGGTGGTGAAGCCCAAAAGTAGTTCTTTAGAGGGCCCAAAAGGTCTGCCCAATAAGGGGAAGACCCATCCATGTCCAAGGGGGGTGAATATCAGAGAAATAACTATGGCCCTTCAAAGGGTTGGAGTGTTCTTTGACTGTGAGCAGCCAAGGCACGAGAGAAGAGACACAGTTTGCACTAAGAAGCCTCCTATTGGTGGGCTGTACAAGGGGACTACCAGTGTAGGGATTGAGAAGATAATTCACCCACAGGAAATTAGAGGTTATTCCTTAGTTTCCATGGGAGTTGGGTATGTTGAAGCGTTGGCAGCCTTTCCTCTCGGCATGATGAAGTATAGGGAATGGCCAGAAATCAACAGTACTAGGGTAGAGGCTCTGAGGGATACAGGTGCCAGTATGACCACTGCAGTGGGTAAACAAATTTCCCCAGAGCAGATTCTCCCAGATCTGTTACACAAGGTAGACAATGCTGACTGTGTATTGTAGAGTTGCATACTAAGGCTATGGTGCACTTTGAGTGGGGAGTGGTGACTAGTCTGACTGGTCTGAAGAAGATAACTGTGTCCCAGGACTTTCCAGTGGAATGTCTGCTGGGGAAATACTTGGAAACCTCTGCTTCAGCAAATGTTGACCCATGCAGAAATGTTGAGTCACCCTGAATGTGGGAGGGGGGTAACCACCGAAGTCCGAACTACACTTCCGGGAATTAATAATGGCCCAAGCCCATAGCAGCAAAATAATTTGCAATAGGGCTGGGAATCCAGCCTTAGAAAATGGAATCACAAGAAATCACAAGGCCCAAAAGGAGAGGGTGCTACCATTAGAGATCTGCCAAAGGTTGCAGTTTGCAAGGTGTACCTTCTAGGGACTGCTTTTGCCAAGGACTGAGGACCTGTCCAAACTTTGAAGGCCTCCGTCAGGTGAAAGGCAAAAAAAAATGTAAGTGGCACACACAGGTCTACTGGGAAGAAGAAGTGCTGCATTGTGAAGCAATGGAGCCCACAACAGATACAAGCAGAAGACCGGTGGTCCTCTAACAATACAGAGCATTCATTCTAAACATAACATATGACATCCTCCTGGCTTTTCATCTGGGGCAGCCAAAGTCTGGAACAGTTTAGTCATTGATATCTATGTCAGAGAAAGTAAAGGAGTTATGTTGCTCCTGTGTCACCTGCCAACCCAGTGACAAGGCAGAGGAGACATCTAGGGGACCCACAATCCCAATACCTGAGGTTGAGACCCTTTTTTGCTAGGGTAGGGATTAACATTGTTGGTCCTCTAGATCCTCCAAATGCCTGTGGAAACTGATTTTTGTTTGTGGTTGTAAACTTTGCCACCAGATATCCAGAAAACATTTCCCTCAGGACAATCACTGCCCTACAGTGGCTACAGTCCCGCTTGGCATCTTCACCAGGGTAGGGTCCCCTAAGGAGGTCTGATAGGAGTACCAATTTCATGTTTGTATAAGTGAAAGCTCCGTGGGATAAATGTGGTGTTACTTATAGGTTCACCGCTCCTTGAAAGATTCAACAAAATAATGAAAAACATTATTATGGCTTTTCCTGTTAAACTCTGAAGGAGATGGGATGTTCGCCTACCATGCCTGCTATTTGCCTACACGGAAGTTCTGCAAAAGGGGATGAGTTTCTGCCCCTTCAAGCTTTTGTTTGGGTATCCTGTGATGGTCCCTTGAGTTTGGTTAGAGATGATTGGGAGAAACCCCCTGAAAGAACCCAAACACGATGGAGTGGACTATGTACTAGGCTTGTGGTCTAATGAGGCAGAGTACATGAAGAAGGCAGATACAAATCTGAAGGCCAGCCAGAAGCTTCTGAAACAATGGCATGATCAGAGGTCCTCCCTGGTCAGTCAGGTCAGAGAGCTTGGGTGTTGGAGCCCATGTCTCCCAGTGTCTTCCAGGAAAGTGAACTGGACTGTATCTAGTACTAGAGAAGAAAGGAGAGGTCACCTACTTAGTGGACCTACTCACTCCCAGGCACCACATTGGGTGATCCATATTAAATGGCTGACACCACACCCTAGCATGCTGCCATGACTATGCTCCAGGTAACAAATTTTGGAGACGAAGTAGAAAGTGAGCCTCTACCAGACCCTCTGTCAAGCAGTGTCAAAGATGACTTTGCGGATGAATTTTTGCTTGCCACCCTTTTCAAACAACAACAGAAAGACTGTTGCCAGTTGCTGTTCTCCCTAACACCAGGCCAAGCAGAGTGGTGAGTCCATGGCATTGATACAGGTGACAGACTTCCTATCAAAAGCAACATTTACAAGTTGTCTGACCAGGTAAAGACTAGCATCAGTCGGGTGTGATTGATCCCACAGTAGTCCTTGGGCAAGCTTAATGGGGGTAATGCCGAAGCCCAAAGGGTGTGAAAATAGAAATGAGATTCTGTGCATACTATAAAGTTCTTAATGCAGTCTTCAAGACTGATGCTCACCTCATCCCAAGATTTGATGAGCTCATTGATAAATTGGGGGTTTGCTAAGTACCTAAGCACTTTAGATTTGACTTCAGGTTACTGGCAGTTAGCCCTCACCAAGGAAGCAAAGGAGAAGTCTTCTTTTTCAACTCAAGAGGGACAGGTTTGGTGATCCCAAAGGTTGGCAAACCAGTTTCTGTCTGTGTTTGAAACATTTGGGGCATCATATGTAGATGATACTGATATATCGCCTCCACCTAGGAAGAATACCTGACACACCTAAAGGAAGCAGGCAGGCCTAACTTATATAGCAATCAGATGCCCAATAGGGCAGGGTTCTGTTGTGTACCTGGACCAGCTTGTAGGTAGAGGGCATGTACAGCCTCACCAGCCCAAGATTCAGATAATTCTGGCCTTGGAGCCTCCCGAGACTCAAATCTAGGTAAGGCCTTTCTGGGCTTGACTTGGTATTAAAGGGACATTTTGGAAGGTGTATGGCACACTATTTTGCACCTCACCTCTGAAAGAACCCCCTTCAAGTAAAAACCAAAAAGTCAATTGGTATACAAATTGTTGTAAGGCCATATGTATAACACCTGTCCTACAAGAGCTTGACTACAGTAGAGAGTTCATTGTCCAGTCAGATGCTTTAGACCATAGGATTAGGGCAGAGCTATTAAAGGTAAATGATGAGGGGCAGGAACAAACTGTTGCCCTTATTAGTAGCCAACTCCTCCCCAGAGAGCTCAGTTGGAGTGGCATTGGGAGGGAAGGCTTTGCTCTGGTTTGGTCGATGAAGAAGTTGAAACTCTACTTGTATGCGACTCACTTCAAAGGTCCAACTGACCTCTTAGGTGGCTCATGCAGATGAGAGGAGAGAACCCCAAACTGTTGAGGTGATCCATTTTCCTACTGGAAATTGACTTTACAGTGGAACATAGACCTGGTAGTGACCATGCCAATGCAAATGGCCTTTACAGGTTATTCCATTTAGATGATAATAACTACCAAGATAATGGTAACAACTTTAACCTTGAGGGGTCTGTGTGGGAAAGGGCCTCTTTTGGTATACTCACCCACGTATTTGGACTGATCCTGCTCGTTGTTGCTACCCTGTAGTGCACTGGGTTCTGCTGTTCAGGCCCCACTGCATGTGCTCCGACCCCCCAAGTACTTGTAAACTTGCCTAATACCTGATTGACTCCTTTAACTTACTTATAAGTCCCTAGTATATGGTGCAAGCTGTACCCAGGGCTAGTAAGTTAAATGTCACTAACAGACTAGAACACTTATTTGTGCCACAATTTCAGTGACATGGTGAAAACGTGATTCAAACCTCCTACTGCAGTCTAGTCAGGAAGCATTAAACTTGCCAGCTTGGCAAGGTAAAATAATCCTTTTTGCCTAGCCAAAACCTTCCTCTTTACTATTAATGAGACACCCATAAGGGAGGCCTTAGTAATCCTCCTGCAAGGGCATGCTGCTTTTGTTTTCAACATGACAGTGAAAACACAAAAGTTCTTCTTTTATTGAAACATGTCGGTGGTCCAAGTGAGTAACATATAATTTCGCTAGCCACACTCTGCTATGTGCAAACGTTAATTTGGGACCACCAAAGTATCAAATTAATCATGACAATAAACCCGACTCCTTGCTGAGGTTGGATTTATGACAACTTTCAAAAGAAAGGTGGCTTAAGAAAGTCCCAACTTTGCTGCCCAATCCTTTTTCCTGACAATCTGCAGCAGTCGTCACCCAAGACAACATGCTGCTATCATTCTAGGAAGTATGAAGTGTTTCCACGAACATGAAACAGAGAGAATTGTTGGAGGAAGGCAATGTACCCTCCTCCAGCAGGGTGATTACAGGACAATGGCCAGCATTCAAAGTGGCTCCCACCTCAGTAAAGCAAATGGTAATCACACCTTTGCCTGCCTGCTTCTTTGTATAGGTAGACAGGCTGGCATCTACTCCAGTGGAGGAAAACCTGTTGCAAAACTCGGTATGCTTGGTCTCCCCAGCGGTATTCCTAAGGCTCCTCATCAGAGATGAAGGCTTGCTCCAAACCCTCAAAGCAGTGATGTAAAGTGGGAATAGTTACCCCACCGGAACTATAGCCCTTTTTGCTAGTCAGTCCTCTCCTCCGACACATCCGAAGATGGCATAAGAGTGGCCGCCACAGTCCTCCGATCACTACTAGACTGGACTGGAACGAAGACATAAGGACGAGCCTGCTGCACCCTTTACCCTACAAAATAAAACTGCACTGCACCTGCTTCACCTGAGGGTACCACAAAGAAGACTGTCCCTAGTTATGGAAAAGTGATCCACTTGTGCCGGAAGAAGTGACTCCAGTGGCCAGGTGCCAAGCCTCATTTAGATCTTTAGACCACCAAAAGGTAAAGAACCCTGGGGCATATCAGCAACAACTAGCGTGAGGATAATTATCGCCGGGTAACGTGGATTTTTATCGCTGAGATAGCGTGCTATTAGCAACGCTTATCTCCTCAGCGATAACAATCCTCAAGCTAGCTGCCTAACATGAGATTATCGCTGGAAACCCAGCGATAATCTCACGTAGTGTGGCGTTAGCTTGCTGATAGGGACTCACAAACTTAGCCATGATATCCACCTTCCATAGGATATCATGGCTAAGTCAGTCCTGAAGCAGGCATAAGGAAAGTAGCGATAACAGGGGTTATCGCTACTTTTCCTGACGCTTTGCTTCATAGCGTGGGGCTTGATAATAGGAGAAATGTCGCTTAGCGACATTTCTCCTGTCATGTTAGGTCAGGAACGCCCACTTTGCATCTCATTAGAGATGCAAAGCTGGGCGTTAGGAATCCTGGCGCTAAAGCAAGGTTTCACGCGTTAGCGTGGCCTTGCTAATTAGGCGATAAAATTATCGCCACTTTTCAGCCGAAAACGGCCGCGAAAGCGCCGATCATTTTTTATGGCCAGCTTGTAAATATGCCCCCATGTACTCCGCAAGAGCTCAGTGGCCCAGGGACACCTGAACACCACATGAAGCAAATGTGACTGCTCTAAAACAGATTCCGACCTTCTTGATGTGTCACCAATTCTGTGGAATCCGAAGTCGAAGTGGACTCTGGTTTTCCGAAAGAAAAAAAATGCTTACCTGCAAGCACCTGCTGGACCTGCTGTAACTGGGAGACCAGCTGGCAAGTGGCGTAGCCATACTAGCCAGTTGGTGAAGAACTGCTCAACCAATTTACAGATTTTATTGATTCTTTAAAAATAATTTACTTACTTTTGAAAAATAGTATCGGCAGTTTCGCTTGATTTTTTTGTCCTTCTAGGATAAACAAACATTATTTATATAAATTGGTGTCTGAGTTTTTTTGTGTTGTGTTTATTATTTAACTATTTTGTTACTTTTAGACACTTTATGCTTGTTCTTTTGATTAAGCCTGACTGTTGTGTTCCAAAGCTACCCTGTTTTAAGCTAAGGGTTTTAGTGAGGAAACCTAACTGGACCCACTAAAGATTGTGATGTTAACATGTGCACAACCACACCACACTTTCCTGCAGCAATCAAGCTGTTATTTTCGCAAGAGATATACATACAAATCATTGAATATATTCACCACATGGCACACTATGTAGAGGCATTGTTCTGCTTGACCTCTAGGCAGCCTTTGACATGATTGAAAATCATTGAATTCCTGGAGTTATGAGCGGGTTTTCCTTCATACTGCAGCACCCGCAATAAGCAATTCAGAATAAAAAATTCAAGCCATTATTTGTGTCTGTCCAGCAATGGTCGAGGTCTCACAGAGATAAATTAAAACTGCCTCCTTAGTCAACATCCTCTCAACACCACTGCATAATTTTTTGGGACATCACACTGCACCATCTCTACAAACTGACGCATTGGGTCCAATGCATCAGTTTGTAGAGCCCTGCGTTTCTGTGCCTGGTAAAATGCACGCCGGTTCGGCGTTCCCACAGGTCTCAACTGGCCCTAGAATTTGGAACAGCTCATAAATTGAGGAAATAACACTTGCCACTTTAATCTAGTAATTTTCCTTGTGTAGTTACAACTCTTTGTGACCCCCCCCTGATCACAGTGGAGTAGCTAGCCCCGTGGGCTCCCGTGGCAGTCTCTGCCTTTGCCACTCGCAACAGCCACAGTGAAGAGCGGGGGGATGAGGGGGAGCTGGTGAATATTTCATCCGTTTGCCGCCTTGAGGCAAATGCATCGAGGAGCGGGAGGGATGTGGGCTTGCTGTTGACGCCCAGAGAAAACAAACAAAAACAATCAGGGCAAAAATCTAAAGATGTTCATTTCCTTCATGATCCGCACCCCAGCAGAAGATAAGTAGAACTACACACCCCAAGGGAGGTCTTATTACTAAGCTGGAAAAACTAGAAGTGTGTGAAACACTGCAGCAGAGTATTTATGCAAAATTACGTGAAATTATTCAAAATGAATCTTGCACTGAAAAAAATAACAAAATTGCCAATTCGGGTAAAAATTCAACTCAAAAATGTAATTTCAAGTTGAATTCTGATTGCTTGTGTTCAAAACACTGCTGCTCATATTTATGAATGGTCCTCTGGAGGAATTGCTATTCACACACCTTCTTGGCAGAACAAATCTTCTTTATTCACTCGCGGTAACCGAGCGCCGGGAACACACTCCCGTCTCCCTCTGCCTTCGCGCCCTTTCTCCCTGTGCGCCGCGCTCTAAGCCACGCCCCCTTCCCGGCGTGCCCTGGCTCTAAACACTAGAGCGCAACGCTACATATCTCCCCCTTTTAACGTCTTTAACAACAACAACTTCGGAGCACCCCCCTTATGGTTCAGTCTTACTTGGGTTGCGTTTCATAGTCCTCAAAACCTTCTTGGCATCTTGACCTCTCTGCCCGATCTTGTATAGTACTGTCCTTTCTCTGGAGCCACTTGTTCCTTTCTGGCCGGGGATCCCCCTCCGGTTGCACCATCTCCTTGCTCCACTTCTACTTGCTCCAGAGTCTCCTCCTCCGTGTGGTGCTCCTTTAAGTTCTTTTCCAACGCTCTCAGGCTCTGGCTCTCCCCTCTTCTCCCGGGGGCTTTTGGCTTGGTTCTTCCTCGGCTTCACAGTCCTCCCTTTCCGGTGTCTCCTCCTTCGTGGGACCCTGTGTCCTTCTATCCTCCGATACGTCCCATTTCTCTATTCTGTTGCATTTTGCCATTCTGCCCAGCGACCATACCTTTCCGTCGCTCAATAATGCCGACCTGGTGTACGTTTCTATGACCTGCAGCGGCGGGCTGAATTTGCTCTCCCCTTTTCTTTTCAGCGTGGCCTGTTTTACTCTCACCCACTCTCCCCTCTCCAGGGTCACCCCTTTAGTGTTCCGTCGTTTGTTATAGTACTCTGTGTATATTGCCTGTGCCTTGTCCAGGTTGCGCCTCACTACTGCTGGCGACCATTTACTTTGCATCATTAGGTGTTTCCACGCGACATTGTCCTTTGTAAGGGTTCCCGTCCTCTCAATATCTTGAACGGGCTGTACCCTGTGCTGGTCGGGGTACTGCGGTACGCCCAGAGCATGCATTGTAGTTCCTTCTCCCACTGCAACGCTACACTGATGGCCGCTTGTATGGACCCCATTATTAATCGATTAAATCTTTCGGCCTGTCCATTTCCAGCCGGGTGGTAGATTGGAGTATGTTTGACCTCGATTCCGTTCCTGGACATGAAAGCGTTCCATTTCTCCGAAACAAATTGTGGTCCATTGTCACATGTTATTACTTTGGGTATTCCTTCCCTCAGAAACGTGGCTGTGAGGAATGCTAACACCGTCTCTGTGTCTGCGCTGTCGCAGACCTCCACTTCAGGCCTTTTCGAGTATCTGTCCTCCGCCACAATGAGGTACTTGGGTACTCCCTCCGCGTTCAGGACTGGGCCTAGGATGTCCACTGACAGCATTTCCCAGGGACTCGACTCCCTTGTGAACTTTCCCAGTGGTGGTCGCAGTAGGGTTTGTGTCTTGTGCATTGTTCACATGTCCTGACATAACTTTCCACTTGAGCATCCATGGCTGGCCACCAGTACGCCTGCTTCGCTCTTGCCTTTGTTTTCAAGATCCCTAGATGTCCCTGGTGTAGGATGGCTAAGAGATGGGTCCCCATGGAGCTCGGAGGGACCACCTTGTCCCCTCTCAATAGAAACACAGGATTGTCTCCAATGGACATCTCCTCTCTCACTTCCCAGTACTTTCGCAGCTCCCTATCTAGGTGCCTTTTTTCCGGCCACCCGTGTGTCACATAGCCCTTCACTGTGTTCAGGGTTTCGTCCGCCGTGTATGCCTCTTCCCATTCCTGGATGCTGACCACCCCTTCATGGTCCTGTGTAACTGCGACCACATACTCTTCCCAATCCAAAGGTTCTCCGCCTTCCGTGGGTTCCATGGCCGCTGCCCTGCTCAAGAAATCAGCCACCTTGTTTCTAGATCTGGGGATGTACTCAACATCGTACACGTAGTCCAGCAATCTCAAACTCATCCTTGTGATCCGAGGCGTCGCATGCGCGTGCCCACTCGAGGTCAATACTTTCACCAGGGGCTTGTGGTCGGTGCGGAGCAGGAATTTCGCCCCCCACACGTACTGCCTGAACCGTTCCATCGCCCACACCGTGGCTAGCATCTCTTTCTCTATGACGCTGAATTTTTCCTCGTTCGCCGCTAGAGCTCTTAAAGCGAAGCTGACGGTGGTGACTTCTACGCCTCGGGCCTTCTGCATCAGGACGGCCCCTAGACCCCTGTCACTGGCATCCGTGGTCAGTATGGACAAAGAATCTCGATCGAACCCTTCCAAGGGGACAGCTGTGCAGATGTCTTGCTTTACCCTCTCGAATTCCAATTGCTCCTCCTGTGTCCACTTGAATGCCGTTTTTTCCTTCAGGAGTTGCCGCATGTTGTGCGTCTTGGTCGCGAAGTGCGGGACGAACTTGCTGTAAAATTCAGCCATGCCCAAGAAGGAGCGAACATCCTCTTTCCTCATCGGCGTGGGTGCGTCTTTTATGGCCACCATGTTTGCTCTTTTCGGTTCTATGCCCCTTCCGCTGATCTCGTGGCCCAGGTAGGTCACTGAGTTGACTCCGAACATGCATTTCTGCCATTCCGCTGTGAGGCCATTTTGGGCGAGGATCGCCAGCACCGTGTGTAGTTTCTTGTCGTGATCTTCCTGGGATTTCCCCATCACTAGGATGTCATCCTGGAAGTATTGGACCCCTTCCACTTTTTGGAACAACCTCTGCATCAGTTTTTGGAAAACCGCTGCTGCGGATGCAAGACCGAAAGGCATCCTGAGAAATTTGTAGCACCCAAACGGCGTGATGAACGACGTCAGATGTTTGCAGGTGGCATGCAATGCAATTTGGTGATACGCAGAGGTGAGATCTATGGTGGAGAACCACTTGACTCCCTTGGTCATCGCTAACATCTCACTTATCCTGGGTAGGGGGAACTTGTCCACTAGAATGTTCTTGTTGAGCTCCCTCAGGTCCACGCATAGTCTCACCTTCCCGTTGGGTTTCTGGGCAACCACCAATGGCGCCAGCCACTCAGCGCTCTCTATCGCCTCTATGACTCCGTTTGCTTCTAGCCGCCTCAATTCTTCCTGAACTGCCTCCCTGCTTCTGAAGGGAATATTGCGGGCTCTGTGACTCACTGGTTTGGCTCCCTCCTTGAGTCGTATCTTGTGTGTGAATTTTGTCATCTTCCCTATGGTTCCTTTGAACACCTCGGGGTACGCCTCCATCCACTTGCCTTCCTCTTGCGGTGGCTTGGTCTCAATTAGCATTATTTGTTTGGAGCCGCCCGGGTTGAGCTGTATGCCCAAGTTCCCTTGGTCCTTCCACCCCAGTACGGAGGGTCCTTTCTCTGCTATGTACAGCTTCCCTTCTGCTCTGCGCCCTCTGAACTCGAACATCAGCTTGCGATAACCCACCATGGGTATTGGCTCTCGGGTGAACGTGACCGGGTGGATATCGGTGGGCAGTAGTTCGTCTCCGACTTTGGAACTAAATCGTTTTTCCACACTGCCCTCTGGATGATCATGTACGGGGAGCCCGAGTCTGCCACTATGTGCACTTGTACTCCGCCGATCGTCATCTGTAGTGCTGGTTTCTTGGTCCGTATGCAGTTCACTCCCAGTACTTGATCATCTATACATAAGACCTCGTCTTCTTCGTCTTCTTCCGCTTGGGGCTCTTCTTCCCCCTCTGGGTCTTGTGCTACGTACTTCACGTCTCCTCTGCCGAGTTTTTGCCTGCACACCTTCTCGTAGTGCCCTACTATTTTGCAGTACGCGCACCTGGCGCGAAATGCGGGGCAAACCTTGTCGTTGCCTTGGTGTGATTGGCTGCCACACCTGTAGCACCCCTTCTTCCTCTCTTCCGGTGGCTTCTGGTGCTTCACAGTCCTTTGCGGTAATCTCCTTTGCTGCCACCTGCCGCTTGACGCCTGTTGTTTTGGAGCGTCTGGTCGGTCCCCATCTATTACCTTGCAGACTGGCGTGCGGTCGTTCACTTCTCTTTTGGATGCTTCTGCACATCGTTTAGATAGTTCAGCCTTCTTCACTAGCGCTACCACTTCCTTTAGCGTGGCATCCCCATTGACCCACAGCTTCTCCTGTATGGCCGTGTTGGTGGTGTGCATGATAATCTGATCTCTAATCAGTTTGTCGTGAAGCGCGCCGAATTTGCACGTTACCGCCATCTTCTGTAGCGCCACGACGTACTCATCCACTGATTCTCCCTTGACCTGTTTTCTCTGGAAGAAGTTGCATCTGTCGATGGCCATGCACACCACCGGCCTGTAGTGAGCGTCTAAGTCTTCCAGCGCGTGTTTAAACACTTCTGTATCCGCTGCTGCCCTGGTCTCTTTTACCAGACTGTCTTATACCCTGATGCCCTCCGGGCCTAGGTTGTGTAGGAGTATCTTCTTTTTCCTGGCGCTTGAGAACTCTCCTTCACTCTCTTCCTCCAGGGCCTCAATGTAGTTCAGGAAGTACAGTTTCCAGTCTTCCCAGGGCATCGCCGGGTCTCCTCTTTTCGGCAGGAATGGTAATAAGTTGGTGAGCGACGTTGTTTGCGCGCACTTCCTGCCCCTCTCGCCGTGGGCTGTACTGTCCCTGTTGTCTTCCCCTGGAGGACTCCCTGGCGTGTGTCTCCCTCTCTGGACGCTCTCTCGCGTGGGCGAAAGGCTGTCTTGCCCCCTCTGCGAAGGCCCTGGGGTCGCCAGGTCTGTCTCTGTCTTCCCCCGTGGGCACTGGGTAGCTGTTGGTGCCCCCTCGTGCTATGGCGTCGCTTCTCCCGCTAAGTCGCTCAGGCGCCGCGGTACTGCTGGCTTCTGTGCGTCCTGGTGATGCTCCACCCCGGTGTGGCCCCTTCCTCTAGGTGCGCCTTGTGCCTGTCGGTGTGCTGCGGCACCTTACCCGGTCTGGCCTCCTGTGCCTGTGGCCTCCTCGCGCCTCTGGCCGCCCTGTTCGCTGTGGCTGTCGCGCTCTGCGCTTCCGGGCTGCTGGTGACTACTGACTGTTGTCCCTGGTGCAGGGTGACTGGGTGCCTCTGTTGTCCCTGGTGCAGGGTGACTGGGTGCCTCTGGCACGCTCGGTTCCTTTACACGGTGCCTGGGTTCTATGCCGGTTTCATCCCGACCTCGTCGCCATTGTAATGATGCCTTTATCCCTATACACTGTGTGCTGGTGCATATGACAGTTCACCAATTAACACTAGACACCTTCTTGGCAGAACAAATCTTCTTTATTCACTCGCGTCTCCGTCTGCCTTCGTGCCCTTCGTGCCCTTTCTCCCTGCGTGCCGCGCTCTAAGCCACGCCCCCTTCCCGGTGTGCCCTGGCTCTAAACACTAGAGCGCAACGCTACAGGGGACGGAGATAGACTTTTGGCTGAAGCCTTCCTTGTAATCTGTAGATCGTACTCATTTCCTCCATTTTAAACCCTTGGATCACATTGCCTTACGCGCCAGCTTGCAGGTGCAGGATGCACGGTGAATAGCTCACCGAGCTCTCCAAGGAATGGGACCTTTGTTCCACCAGCAAGAATGGCGCAGTCAGTGGCCAGACTGCAGGCGCCTCCTTAGCAATGCACACACAGGGGTTGTTCCTTCTCGAGGCCAAGCAAGAAAACTTTAGAAGGTCCGACCGATTCGCGCAAGGAAAATACAAACTCACCTGGCCATCATTCAGTAAGTAAGATAAAACATAGCCCAGCAAGCAGCAGACTCTAACATGATCTTGGACTGTCCAAAACACCACTGACAAGTCCGTCAGCATATAGATAGACCTACTTAATCCAATGTACAAACCGCACCAAACCACCACAATTGCCTTATAGCAACAAGGGCTCCCAGCGGATTCTTCCAGGAGACCTCTGAGCTAGCCCGATTCTCCACGCCGAGAGGATTGAAAGGAACAGCATGACGTACTCTTTGCCTCACCTCGCGCGCCCCTTTAACATAAGCACGCCTATTGACAGCAACAGGTTCAACACTACCGTGTGGCAGAATCTCATGCACCCCCGCCCGCACATAGTGAAATATAAGGGTTCTCGCTTCAGGAATAACACTTATGGTTCAGTTGTTTTAGGTGTGAATCTCAAGCACACGTTTTCTTGATGTGAAACTCGGTTGCCCAAAACGTGCACCTGAGCATGGCTTATTATGAAATACGCTGCATGCCTTCAAGGCCACTATATGACGTATCTGGTTTGGGAGATGCTGAGAGACTGACCGGGGGAACAAGAGCAGCCACTGCAGTAACACACTAGGAATTCGCACACCAAGCATTTGAAGGGTGTTTACCCTCTTTCTGTTTGGCCGAGAAGAATACAGTAAAACCAGAAGTAAATTTGAATTTCGGAGGGTAAAGGCTGCTTTCCAAGCTTTTGTACAATAAAGAAAAATGCTGAACCCTCTTTTTGCTAGTGATCTGCTGTCTTTACAGGGAGTGAGCAGATGTGCTTATTATTTGAAGGGTGATGCTCTGTAAAAACGTAGCATAAATATTCTGGTGGGTGGTTAGGATGTTGCTGAGCATTGCTGTGTTCTTTCAAAAATTGCAATTTAGATTTTTTCAGAAGACATCATTAACCATATGACGTGCTCATCTGAGTGTCTAGATTCTGTTATACCAATCTTTTTTCAAAATAACTGAATTTTGCGCTCTGAAGTGTGCCTCAGATTTCAGGGAATCATCTAAAATATGAATAGGTTCAGATGTTTGCTACCAAATCCAAACCATATGTCTTCGGACAAATACACATTCGGGTCTTGGGCAGTTCCAAAATGGGCTCTTTCTGCACATTTTTAGTTCAAGGGAGTGTCCATACTAATTTGAGAGTGATTACGCTATTGACATTGTAAATAACAATGCTGTTTCTTTATATGTTTTAAAAACAAAAACATAAACAAAAATGCTGTCATGAGCAATGCCAATAGCTCTAACTTTAACAATGCCGAGACCGTTGCATTGTAAATGCTTGTTTACCTGTGTTTTGTATCCGCTTAAACTGTATGTTGGCTCTGGGAATTCTTATCCCACAAGCATTATTCAGCCTCGTGGTGAGTACTGCGAGAGTGGCATTGCAAGAGGAGACGGCAGCGATTAACTTGTACAGTGCGGAGTGTGCAGCCAACTGAGAGGGCGGCCTATTTCTCAGTACTTTCAGCCTCCGCATTAGCCATGGAAGCATCTATTATGCTGAGACAGGTTTAAACTTGTGTGAATGCACTTGGTGATTAATTAATCGCTGTGATCGGGGAAATTGCAAGACCGTCCTGAAATTAACGTGGCTGTTCTATGAAGAATCAGCAGGCGGTGGGGGGGGGGGGGGGGGGGGGGGGCTAGGGGAAACTGGATATGGAAGGCCTGCACTCTGCCTGGTACTAGACCCTGTGCCTTGAGTGAAATATACCCAAACCCCGAAGGCATCACAAGCAAAGAAAACAGGCTGGGTTTTTAGGTCTCGCCTGGTGAACGCAGCGCGAAGCGCTGCTATCGCCAGCGAGATCTATTGTTGCTGACTTGCCTCGGAAGGGGGACAGGAGATGGGCACGCGCAGGCTCTCGGCGGATTTGAGTTGGTGTACGCGCTTACAGCCACGCAGCGTGCACATCTCCTGTCCCCCTTCCCTCGCAAGCCAGCAAGCAGTTTCACTTTCGTCCTCACCAGCCTCATGTAATTTTTTTTTTAAATGCGCTCCAAGCGCGTCGCGCTTTAAATGTACAACATGCAACACCAGCCTCATGTAATTTTTTTTTTAAATGCGCTCCAAGCACGTCGCGCTTTAAATGTACAACATGCAATTATTATTTTTTTTTAAATGCACACGTGCGCTCCAAGCGTGGCGCGCTTTAAACGTACAGCATGCCCCACTTACCAGCTCTTGTTGCATAAGCTAAGGCTGTATCGGGGTGTGCAGCTCCGGGAAGAGAAGTACCTGACTGAGGAGAACAGGTCAGTGCTGTCTCTCGAGGCTCCGAGTAGCAAACACTAATGGGATTCCTCGAGCACTTTGCCAGTGCCCTTAAGAGCTGTGGTGACGTCACGTGCACTACCTCCAGGGGAAGGATACCGGTGTCCCTGGATGTGTGCGGGCGCGCGCTCCGCGAAGGCCGGATCCGTTCAGTGCATGCACAGAGGGCCGCGCGCGCCCCCGGTGCTTGTTCTTTTCCCACGGAAGGGCTCTCCTTGGTGCAGGGCAGGCTCCGCCCCCACAGCCCATTCCTCCTCCCCCGATGAGGAGCAGCGACGACCAGAGAAACTTGCAATGATGAGCAGGGAATGTGCAGGCTGCTGCGGGTGAAGGAGCGGGCTGAACTTTCCTGGCTCCGGGAGGCACTTCACGGCTGGGGACGTCTAGGGGCAGCCGGAGCCTCGACCCGCAGACAGACCCTACCCGCGGGCACCGCAGCTGCTCTACTCCAAGATCTGGCACCACCCAGGCTGTTCTCCTACCCCTTGAGCCTCCCTCCCTTCCTGGGATCTCCCTCCTTGGGGTCACCCACCTGGAAGCCCCAGGGCTCTCCCCGGCCGCACTGAGGCTGCTCTGGAGAGAGCCGCGGTGTACTGCGGATTGCGCTGCTCGGGCTCCCCGCGTCTGCTGCCCGAGTTGTCTGCTGGAGGATGGCGGTGAAGGGAGCATGTTCGGGCACCGGGATGCTGCTGGTGACGGCCAACGTGGGCACGCTATTCGATGATGTGAGTACTCCGATTATCACCTTGTTTTTACCCCGCACGAGACCTGGAGCTGAACGGTGCTGTGCCATGACAACTACCGCTCCATTGTGCTGTGCTTACCCCGACGAGTCCGGGGTCAGGTCAGCAGGGTGAGAGCGACAGCTGCACTCGGGCCCTCTCACGCTGGGGGTGGGGGCGGGGGTGACATAGGGTGTGCATGTGGAGGAAGAGAGACAGTAAAAAGAAACTGCAGTTCATATATAGAGGTGTCCGTGTACAGGGAATAAATACACTGCATGTTGAAAGTGTATACCTAGGCTGAGTGTAAATTCAAAGAAGCATTTGCAATGCATTAGGTCTCGCATTTACGCGAGTTTGAGCTATTGACATTGCAAATAACAATGCCTATTGGCATTGTCATTTACAATGCCAATAGCTTTAACTCGTGTAACTGCGAGACCTATTGCATTGCAAATGCTTGTTCTTTTTTAAAGTGACTGGCTACCGAAGCAGCGTTCCAGGCTTTGCTGACTTGTGTCACGCTCCGAGTACAGCATGTGAAGGAAAGACTGACTTGTTTATAGAAAGGCTATAAAGCGAACTAGCTGGCCCATGAGATGCGACGCACATTGGGAACACTCATGGCACTGCTCGCATGCCTTTTCAGTATCGGGCTAGTTGACCTCCACCCGCGCTGCCTAAGACTTTCCAATGGTTTTGGCATGTGTGAGCATGTTTCAGAAATCAGAGGAGACAGTGGACAGTTTGTGTGTGGTTGGAGTCACATTAGGAGTCATAGCATGTTATTGAGCTTAATTGACTGGTGCACAGCCTCAATACCCTGCATCTTCACTTACCACAGCTGCTCCATGCCAAATCCCCATAAATGCAGGCTGGAGGGTTTAACTTATCAGCACCAGAAGTTTGCATTAGCACTGAGGGAAACAGATCTTTAAACAATGCATTCAAAATAAGGAAAATAACATGTCTGAATGACGTGCATAGCAGGGTACATGGCACCTGCCCAACTAGAGAGCAGTAGAGAGTGCAACAGAATAGATGCCACCTGCCCAACAGTGACAACAATGAGGAACAAAGAGCACAGACACACGCACTTTTGCATATAATCACAGTTACAATTGCCAATCCTGACCATTGCTCTGTGTGTCTCATAAAAAATCCAAGGATTGAATAAGAATATATTCCAATCTACTCTATGAGCTGCTGACAGGCAGTGTGAGAAATATGCACCGCGTTCGGCCTGAACTCCACAGCTCTCAATCATGGCCCACTCAAAAAACAAACTGACAGAGCTACATAGGAGCAACTCTTTTCGCACTGTCTATTACAAAGGAGTAATATGTTACATGAATAACTACAAAAAACACTGTTGGCCTCCTGTGAAGTGTCACTCCTAATCCTTCGCCTTCATTCCTCCTAGTGTGCTGAATTTCATTTTGTTGGCTTTAGGACTCTGTGCACTTTACCACTAGCACTCCCTCTCCCTCTCCCTACAGCATGGTGCTATTTGCTTTCACCTGATTGGCACATTAAGTTTATTTGTACGTCACTAGATGAGGTGTATCACATGTACCCAGGGCCTGCAGATTAAATGCTACTAGTGGTCTTCAGCACTCATTGTTCCACTCACTAGAGTAGCCTTATTAAACATGTCTGTCAGTGCAGCCTGTTTGCAGTTTTAAACTGCCATTCCGAAATTCAACCTCGTGAAAAAAGCATTTTGCCAGGCCTAAACCATGCCTTTTTAATATATATATATCACTCCTATGATAGGCCCTCAACAGCCCTACTTAGCCCAAAGATTAGGGTGCATTATATATAAAAACAGGGAGGTGTCTTTAAGGTGCTCTGCTAGTAAAAACCTCCTACATTTGTCTCTCAATGCTGCTAGGGCCATCACTCCCAGACACAACACCCACAGCAAAATAGAGACATGGGAAGCGTTCAGCTAGATTTCTAGAATTATATTCGTGGTGTTGGTTCCATCTAGTGTCCATGAGTGGTACAGATTGCTATATTTATTTTAGTTTCGGTTTTATATAATTTACCTGCCAATAGCAAACAATGATGTGGGAAGCATAGTATATTCTACATTCTTGATTTGTTTATCCCTCCACTACACATTGATTATTTTGCATGAAATGAATCATGAACTAATAAAAACTAAATATTCTTGAGAGTGTTGGTTTTTCCATAAAATCTGAAAGACACTTGTGTAACTGCAAATGCATAGTTAACGATTATGCTTCAAAATAAATGTTATCAAACGAATATGTTCTCTCTAAAACTCATTTTACCTTATGCATGTGCATTTTCTCCTGGCCGTCCAGCTACATAACAGCAAGTAGGCTAGGTCACGTAATCCACTCATATTAGTGGAGGATTATGGTGGTTTAAAACATAAAAATGTTCACAAAATTTCCTGAAATTTCTAGGAGAACATTACCCACCCAACTTCATGTAAAATGTTATCGTCTTTGGAGCAATATGCATGGTCAAAAGTACTTTAAAAAAATGTGTGCTGCATTCTACAGCGCGCATTGAAAGGGGAAAATGTCTGTAGTGATGTTTTTTGTGCAGCAAGGTGCCCCTTCCAGCACAAAAACAATCTCCCCATGACGCAGGCAGCCTTGCACCATGGTGCAAGGGTGCCCGCGCAGGCGCATGGCAGCTGTTTGTGTGCCAGCGCAGGGGAGGGCACAGGAATGTAACATATAAAGTGCTGCAGCCTGGCGCAGCCAAAGATCCCGCGTTGCCAAAGTACTCTAGAAAGACATCAACAAGCAGCTCACTGAATTCCTGGAACAAAACTACCTCTTGCATGCCTCACAATCAGAATTCCGTGCCAAACACAGCACTGAGACTTTGCTGATCATTGCAAACACTCCTTGACCATTGAGAAATGTTGGCCCTGATCCTCCTCGACCTCTCCGGGGCATTCAACACTCTCCCCAACATCACCCTCATCAACAGACTCTAAAACATACACATACAGCAAGGCGCCCTCAAGTGGATTACCTCCTTGCTTACAGGATACACACAGAACATCTGGCTGCCTCCCTTCCCCCCACACCCAAAGACATAATATGTAGCGTACTACAAGGATCACACCTCAGTCCCACCCAGTTCAACATCTACATGACCTCTCTTGCATGTGTCGTCAGATCCCACGGATTCAACATCACCTCCTATGCAGGTGACACTCATCTGATCTTCTTGCTCACAGTGGACCCCTCCAACACCAAAATTAACTTCCACAATGCCATGACCAACGTAGCCAAATGGATGAGAGACAACTTCCTCCAACTCAACTCCAACAAAATGAAGTACTGATCTTTGGGAAGAACCCTTCCACATGGGACCACAGGTGGTGGCTTGCTGAACTCAGACGTACATCCACACTGAACAACCATGCACACAAACTCTGCATCATTCTCAACAGCTAACTGACCATGAAATGACAAGTCATGCAGTCGCTTCCTCCTGGTTCCACACACTTTGTATGCTCTGCAGAATCTTCAGCTGGATCCCAGCCAACACCAGAAAGACCCTCACTCAGGCCTCATCACCTGCTGCCTTAGCTATGTCACTGCCCTCTACGCCAGCATCTCCACTCAGCTCCTCAAAAGACTCTAGACCAGACAGAACGCTACAGTGTGACTCATCCTGGAGCTCCCCAAGTGAACCCACATCATCCTCTACCTGAGAGACGCACACTGGCTCCCCATTCAAAAGAGAGTCCAGTTCAAGATCCTCACGCACGCCAACAAAACCCTAGACAACCTAGGACCTGCCTACATTAACCTTTGATAGAACTTCCACCAACCTGCTAGACACCTGCATACCCTTCACTCGCCCTCGTACACACACCCCACATCCGTCTCATCCCCTTCTCCTACACCGGTGCCAAGACCTGAAACAACATTCCCCCCCGATTCCGTACAGCCCTCTTGCTGGCAGACTTCAGAAAGAGCCTCAAGTCCTGACTCTTCGATGGAGACAAACGCTCGGATATCCCTAGGGGTGAAAGTGTTCCAATTTACACACTGAAAACAACTGGATTACAGCAAGCAAAAGCCTACAGTGCTCTTGTGAGCACTGATAGAGGCCACTCCCACCAATGCTTGTGAGGCTATGCTGCTGCTCTGACACTGCTTACCAGTACGAGAGCAGTGGCAGGATTGGTTAAGAGAGTTAGCTTGGGCCCTGGTGTTATGAGAGGAGAAGAAAGAGCAATGATGACACAGCAGCAACAACGGTAAGTACATTTTAATTTTATTTACTTAATTGTTTTCATTTTTTAAAAACAAACCCATCTGCTTGCCCCTCCACTTACCCGCCACTGAATGGGACTTTGCACACTTTACTCCTGCTAACAGTGCTAAAGTGCGTGTGCTCGCCCTTACAAATAATATAACATTGGTATTCACTTAATTGAACATTTAATTTACCTATGAGTCTGTAGTAAATGGTCCTATATATAGCTAGGGCCTGTAAAATAAATGCTTTCAAGTGGGCAGAATGAGTAAAGTAGCGCTGTAAAACATGTCTCAGGCCTATCACTACCATAGAAGACCTGCCGCTGCAGTGCTTTTTTAAACTGCTAGACTTGGCAAAATAAACATTTTGCCAGGCCTAAACCTTCTTTTTTTAATGCTTATGAGTCACCGAAAATGAAAGCCCTAAAGGCTCGCAGAGCAGAGTACATGGTATTTAAAAAGTAGAACATGTGCACTTCAGTTTTACATGTCCTGGTAGTGAAAACTCTTCAAGGACATTTTTCACTGCAGCAACGCTCTCCCTCCCGTAGGATAATACTGGGTTATTTTTATTAAATTCAATATATGAAAACTTGAGTTTGGGAACAGGTATATAAATGCTTCTTCTGCTCATTTGAATTGTAATTTAGATTCCTCTTTCATGGCAAAGTCAGATTTTAAATGACTATTCTGAAAATGGCATATTTTGTAAGTTAGCATTTTTTTGGCCTAATGCCTAAACTTAATGTGCTTTCTGCCAGTTTCCAGGGTAAAATTACTGGTAATGGTTCCCCTGAGGTGTGATGTGTATTCCTTCCAGAAATGACACAAAAGGACCTTGGGTGTGGGGAAGTAGTTCCTGTTCTGAGCAGGATGATCTGCTGGGTTACACCCATCCCTTCCTGAGCTTCAAGCATAGCCTAAGTTCAGAAAATACCTGCTGTGTCACTGGAAAATGCAGGGACACAACAAGCTTCTGGAGGCCTTTCATTGCAACTGCTCAAATGACTAGCACCAACTGGACTTACCTGAACCCTGCTGCTGTTGTCTGGCTTCTGCTGGAGTGAGTCTAAACCCCCAAGCTGTGGGCTCCAGGTGCTGGACGCTTGACTGGTGTTAGAGTGTACTCCTACAACCCCAAAACTGTAGCAGCTGGACTCCAGGTGAAACACCAGAGTCTCTGGTCTATTTGGAATGAAAATAACTGTCCCCAGCCGCCTCGTGAATGAGAGCAGACTTCAACAACACTAAGGGGCCGATTAAGATGTTTTGAAAGGCTTCGGATGGGATTCGGATTCTGTGAACCCGATTCGGCACCTCTGTTCCCGACCGAATCAGTCACCTTCCTGGATGACCGAGTACAATGCAAAGAAGCCGTTAGGGATGTCTGAATCAGTTCTGAACAGGATTCAGGCATTTAGAGCCGAATCGTACAGCCCAATGGAGATGGTTTCCGAACAAGCGAGTACGATGACTGATGACGAGAAACCATTTAGGAAGCACCTTAAAACGTGGATTTTTAATCTCTCTGACGACTGGACTAAAGCAGCCATTTAACCCTCCACCGCCCTTCCACTGATCTGGTCCCAGGTTTTCACAGCGCCAAGATGCTCCCTTCGGAGCGAACGTTCGCGCTCTATAAATACCCATCCAATATTCCAATATTCCAATTCAGACAGCCTTTCTGAATCAGTTTGACGTGACAAAACAGCTGTGGGAATCGGACTTTGGAAGCAGGCCCCCCTTCACCTGTAGACCTCCGGATGGGGCCTGTGGGTGTACCCAAGGGACCCCCCTTCGCAACGAAGAACAGTGTAGCAGGCATAATGGGGTGCAAGGTTTTCCCTACCCCCCCCTTTTTACCAATGGGTGCCTGTGTTCTTGTTCTGAACACTGACTCCCATTGCAGTCAATTGGAGTCTGACCAAACGGAGTCCGTAAGCATCCAGACACATCTTAATCAGTCGGTAGGACTCCCTAAATATGAATGGTTTGGAAAGCATTCCTAACTCAATTCGGTGGGAATGCTTTCCGGACGACATCGTAATCGGCCCCTAAGATGGGTCCCACATTTAACTGTCAAATGCAACCTTCTCTGATACAGACTCCAGACCTCACAGTATGGAGTTTCTTTGCATCAACAATGACCTCCCACCATCACAAAGTTCAGATTGTAGATCAAATTTTCATCCCAATGACGACCATACCACCAACATGAGGTTCTAACTGAGGCCTCAAAATTCTGCAATCTGCCATCAACAAGCTCCTTTCCAGATTTAATCTGCAGCTCAACTGCTGACAACCTCGATGTTGAATGCTTCTGGCATGAAGGTATACTTTCCACTAGAACAAAGCTGGTCTCAGTATCAACATGCGCTATATTCGAGTCACCTTCACGTTTGACTTTCTACTGGTCCAGTGTGACCAGATAATGGTAATTGGTGCTATGTGTTTTTGGGCATTATTTCTACTAAGAACTATTAGAAATTCATATATTCTTCTCTTCTAACTGGATTCTAGTAATTTTTCTGACATTTTATTAATTAGAATTCACTCCATTTTTCTAAATTGGTTTTGTTGTGCTTTCACTTTATTATTGTTCGAGTTCTGCAATGATATTTTACACATTGTTTTTAAGTTAAGACTGACTACGTTTGTGCAAAGCTACAAGAGAGTTAAGCACATGTTTATTTAGTTAATTTTGTTCTTATGGATTGCAATTATTACTTGAGTGGAGATCTCACCCCTCCCAACAAATAACCGACTTTCCTACAGGCAACACACCGAAATGGGAATAATGACACTAAAACATAGTCATGGTAACAAACATGACGTTAGAACAATTGTAGTAGGGGGGCGTGGCTTGCGCCGTAGAAGATGGCGGACACTTCTTAGATCTCCCTGATTGCGGGGGAGAACGACGTTCCTAGCGCGGTGTTGACCGCATACACGGACCTCCAGCAACGCGTCCCACTCGTCGGAAGAAGAGCTGCTTTCAATGAAATGCTTTTCAACGGCTGGAACATCATGTAAGAGCCGATATCTTTATTTGCTTAGCTGAAGCGGTTCCGTCACAGTAACGGCCGCCATTTCATGTCGCGCGCTGACAGAAACTTTACTTCGCATTGTCCTCACAGAGCTCCCCATGCATCGCGGGCATTCTCCTTAATTACCTGAAACATCTGCTTGCTGACATAACGGATTGCTTCCTCTCTTATCGTTTTTCACATAATAGCATTCATTTCTCCGTGAAGCTGGTTTGGTTGAACAAGTCCTCAGACATATGATTTTTTGATCGTTTCTTCTTTGTTCAATAGCTCTCTGCTGCCATCTAGTGTCCAGCCGCCTCAACATGTCAAGAACAATAATTTTATAAACAGGAATGTATTGAATCCTTAGAAGTGACACTATTCTGATGCAGCCAATCTCACAGTCTTTTTTGCAAAGATTCAGTCTGCCTCCCTCTCTTAAAGATTCGCAGTTTATTCCGTGGAATGTTGCAGATGGGGAGAAAATGTAATTTCAAGATTTCAGATAATTTCAACAGAAGGTGTGAGTAGACTAAGGGAATTTTTTCTTGATGTACGGTGCGCTCTTCTTGTCTTTTATTGACACCTGAAGGCATGTTATTGTGATTGCAGTTGGATTTTGCAAAGGATGACAGATGTGCCTGTTACCTGAGTTTTTGAGGGGACGTGCTCAATGCCCGATGAGAGAGGATACATCAGAGTAAGCTCCCGGGAATGACACGACAACTTGCGTTCATAGGCTTTTTGATCCTTGTCTGATTTCAGGCTCATTTCACGGATATATCGTGCATCCTTTGAGACTTTGCTTGCCATCCTCCGGGACGATAACCGTCGTTTTCTGCACGAATCCTCATGGGGAAGCTCCGGAATTTAAAGTTGGCTACTCCTTCTCAACTACCTGTGGACTCGGATTCAGATTCTTCTCCTCGAGACATGGTGGACGTCACGACACCAAAGACTGATCCAATATGGGGAGCCATTCCAAAAGCGCGCAATAAAGAAAAGCCGTCATCCTCTCTAGCTTCCTCTAAACGCTTGAAGAAGGACCCTCCATCTCCGGGAAGTAACTCCTCATCTGCTTCCATGGATCTAATTTTGGAAGAGCTTCGTGCGTTCAAACCCTTTATGGAGGCTACTACAAAGAACATGCAGGCCATGCAGGAGAAATGGTCATCTTTGGAGTCGCGTGTTCAGACTTTGGAATCCAACACAGATTCTTTGCAATCTTCTTGTTTCCACATTCCGTCAATGGAGAAGGAGATACTTCTACTTAAACGCCAGACAGAGGATTTGGAAAACAGGAATCGCAGGAATAATCTACGCCTTTATGGTCTTCCAGAACTTACAGAAGGGTCAAATCCCACCGTCTTCTTCCAATCCTTTCTGGCCAAGATCTTAGATGCTCCAACTTTAACCTCCGTCAATATTCAAAGAGCTCATCGCCTTGGCCCGAGGACCACTAGTAAACCCAGAGGTGTCATCATGCTATTCCTACAATTCACTGACCTCTTACAGGTCCTCTCAGCCGCCAAGCTCAAGAAGCAAATTATGTGGGAAGGACATTGCCTCTATCTATCACAAGATGTCTCCAAGGCTACTGCAGGTCGTAGAAAGACATTTTTGGACATGCAGCCTCAGTTGCGGGCCCTAAACGCCAGATATGGTCTACTACATCCTTGTCTCTTCAAAGTCACCTATAAAGACAGAACAATCACGTATGAAGATCCTGCGGCCTTACAGGCGTTTCTCCAACGACATGGCACAGACGTTATGGATGTATCCAGACCTGGTTGATAAATCTTGCTCCTCTTTGTTGGAATTCGATGGTTTATGATTCTGTTGTCTTTCCGTTAGCATCCATGTTGTTAAACCTTGACTGTCTCTTCGTTCGATAGCTGTTTTGCTCTCATGTGTCCCCTCTGTGGTGTTGTGAAATGTAGTATAACTTAATAGTAACTAGTATTTTCTTATTTCCCTGTGACACGTCTTTTCCTTTCATTGCATAACTCTTTGTTTCTACAGGCATTTCCTTCTTCCTCCCTGATGTGCCATGTTGTTTTTTTATGCAGTGCGTTTTTGGAGCCATGCTATTTGAGGTCTATCTGTATGCTCTGGATATTGTCGTCGCTGTCTCCCGGCGCCATCGCCCCATCCTCGTTTTTGAGTTTTTCGTTCCGTAAGTATGTTTCTCAGTCGTTTGTCTCGAACGTGTACTGTCTTTTTGTTGGTTTTTGTCTCCGTCCTTCTTTCTATAACTGTTTTCTTACTTTTTTCTCTTTCCTCTCTTTTTTCGCTTTCCCTTTCCTCTCTCTATCCCTCCTTGTCCCTTCCTCTTCTTGTACTCATTATTATTCTCATAATGGTTCTTTCTTTTCTTTCCTTTCCTTTGTTCCCTCTTCGCTTTTTCTCCTTCTGCCCTCTCCCCTTCATCACTTCGTTTAAATTTTCTCAATTTTCCCAAATTATTTTTTCTGCAATAACAAGCATGATGCTGTTAGATGTCTCTTTTTGCTGTTCCATTCCGTGTTACATCATGGATCGTTAAGGGTTTAAACAATCCCATTAAAAGGCAAAGGGTTTTATCACATTTAGCGAGACTTAAATCTGATGTTGCCTTCCTTCAGGAGTCACATCTCTCTGAATCGGAGGCTTTGATACTCAAACATTGTTGGGTGGGTCATGTTTTTTGCTACCCCACAGTTTCCAAGAAAAATGGTGTTGTGATTTTATTACATAAAAAGTTAAATGTTTCTTCAATCTCTCATGAATGTGATATGGATGGTAGGTGGGTTATTGTTACATTGCTTATAGACAATATTCCTATTACTCTTTTTAATGTGTACGCCCCAACTGGAATTGATAAATCATTCTGGCCCTCTATTTCAACTAAGCTGTCCTCCCTCTCTGGAGATTATATACTTCTTGGGGGAGATTGTAATCAAGTTGTTGATCCCTTCCTTGACCGCCACTCCAAGGTTAGATTTGTCCCCTCTAGGATGCACTCTCAATTTGTTAACGCCTTTCAAAATAACGCCTTGGTGGATATTTGGAGACTGTGTAATCCTGATCTTAGAGAGTATAGTTTTTACTCCCCTCCACATCAATCACAGTCCCGCATTGACCATATTTTTCTTAGTAAGTCCTTATCCCAACACGCTATTCGCTCAGATATCGGTTCTATCCTAATCTCGGATCATGCCCCAATTCATGTGGATCTTGACCTACTTCCTTTTTCCACTCACTCTGAAAAAAGGCGTTTCAATAATGCTTTGCTTACGGAACCGACTTTTTGTTCTGAATTTACTACCTTTGCCACTGAATTCTTCCATCTCAATCACACCCCTGATTCCTCTTTTGTTACTGTTTGGGACTCTTTTAAAGCAGCCTCTAGGGGTTTTATTATTAATTTTGTAGCCAGGCGAAAGAAACTTCGAGAAACTAAGTCCAAGCTCATTTTAGCCAATATTAAGGCTTTGGAGCTTGACTATCATTCTTCTAAATCTGAGACCTCTCTTAAAAAACTTATTGATGCGAAAATCTCCTTTAATAGGTTTACAACTGATGCTGCCTCTAACCTTTTATTAAAATGTAATTCCAGATATTATGGAGGTAAAAACAAAATGGGGAAACTTTTGGCCAATTACTTAAAGATAAGGAAAGAGCGTTCAAAGATTGAGTCCATTAAGACTTCCGCTGGAGACTCTTGCTTTAAGGATAAAGACATTCTTTCTGAGTTTGTTAAATTCTATGACAATCTTTACACTCCCGAACATACCCCGGGAACTTCGGATCTTCTTTCATATTTTCATTCACTTCCCTCTCCCCCGGCCTCTCATGTAGATTTCATTGCTCTAGAACGAGACATTACGCTTTCTGAAATCTCTAATGCCGTTTCTAAATTACGACACGGTAAATCTCCAGGTCCTGATGGGTTCACTATTGAATTTTACAGCCACTTCGCCTCTCTACTTTTCCCTAAACTATTACTCTTATTCCAATCCTTCCTTGCAGCGGGTTCTTCCAGCGGTACCTTCCAGCAGGCTTTAATCTGTCTAATTCCCAAGGAAGGTAAGGACCACTCGTTATGCAAAAACTACAGACCAATTTCCCTGGTCAATACGGATTACAAGATTTTGGCAAAACTTTTGGCACTACGCATGGATCCCCTTTTACCCGATCTCATTGGTCCTGAACAATCAGGTTTTGTCAAGGGCCGCCTCTCGTCTGACAATTCCCGTGTTTTTCTTAATATTCTCAGTAAGGCTGCCTCTTTGTCACTTCCCTTCGCGGCTATTTCTTTAGACGCGGAGAAAGCCTTTGACAGGATTAGTTGGGACTTTATGTTTCAGGCCTTGCGCTGGATCGGCTTTTCCTCCAAATTCATCTCTATCATTTCCTTACTCTATTCTAATCCCCAAGCTTCCATTTTTGTTAACGGAATGACCTCGGATTACTTCTCATTACATAGAGGAGTATGACAAGGCTGTCCTCTATCCCCCCTACTTTTTGTTTTAGCCCTGGAACCCTTTCTTACCAAAATTCGTCTGGACAACAGTATTTCTGGCTTTAAATTCGGCTCGCGTCAGGTTAAACTGTCAGTCTACGCTGACGATATTCTTTTCTACTGTTCTGATCCTATTTTCTCTATTCCCTCCTTTCTCCAACAAGTGTCCTCCTTTTCCGCGGTTTCTGGCTATCGTCTCAATGCTGATAAATGTGAGATTTTACCTCTAAACCCTATTTGTCAAAAACATCTCTTTTCCCAAACGGGTTTCTCATGGCAGCCCTCTAAGATCAAATACCTGGGTGTTTGGTTTGCCCCTCTCTTGTCTGATACACTCAAATTTAATTTTGATTATATTTTCAAGAAAATGGACTTGGCTATCCAACGTTGGAACCCGCTCTTTCTGTCCTGGTGGGGTCGGCTTAATTCTATAAAAATGATGTTATCGCCACTTCTTCTATATACCACTTCCATGCTTCCAGTACATATTCCAGTTTCCTTCTTTAGACGGATTGACTCCTTGTTGCTGAAATTCTTATGGAATGGTAAATGCTCTCGGATTGCTTTGGCTTCATTGCGCAAGGATAAGGCCCAGTCTGGTGTGTGTTTTCCGGACTTCAGAGAGTATCATCGAGCCTTTTCTTTGAAGCAATCGATCTGTTGGTTTTCTTCTGACCTTCCGTACTATCCGCCCGTCTGGTTAAGTATGGAATCCTCTTTTCTTTCCCCTTTTCGCGAGTATTTATCCTTCACGTCTCCCTTGGTTCGCTTTCGCTCACCTGTTATTTCTCACTCTCGCACTCTTCTTTTCCCTTATATTTCATCTTCTTATCCATCTCTCCTCTCCCTTCACGAACAACCGATATGGCACAACTCTCTTTTCAGAATACGTAATCGCACTATTTTTTGGAAGACATGGCACTCTAAATGACTGTGTTGGATCTCCCAACGAATTTCCCAAGACACTCCTCTCTCTTTTCAAGCTCTTAAATCCTCTTTTTCATTGCCCGCCTCTGCTCGATCACAATACAATGCCCTTCTCCCAGTCCTGATCTTATATCTTCGCTCCTTGGCTTCTTCTAACGCTATTCCTCTGGACCGCAAAGCTACCTCCTCATTATTGGAAACATCTCCATCAGCCTCTGATATTTATAATTCTCTTCGATACTCCACTAACAGACTAAAATCTAAAATTGAGATTGCATGGGAATTGGATCTTGCTCAGGTCTGGCCATTACCCTTTTGGGACAAAATATGGGCTAAGCTCCATAAAGCCTCTAGAGCTGCTAATACTACCCAAACCTTATATTTTATTAATACTAGAACTTTATGCACTCCACACACTTTATCCCGCTTTTCTCCTGATACACCCTCTATTTGTTGGTCCTGCCCCTGTCCCAATGCAGATCTCAAACACATGTTGTTTGAATGCTCTTCTATCTCCAAGTTTTGGTACCTAGTCTGGACGCAAATACAAACGATATTTCATTTTCAGATTCCCTTCTCTCCTTTGCAAGTTTTTCTAGGTTCCCTATCACCAAGCCTTCCACAATCGCCCCTCCATTATCTATTACTTGACCTTTTAATTGCTGTGGCTTTTCATACCATTACCTCTAATTGGAAACAGGCTGCAAATGTCTCCTACCACTCTTGGTGGAATGCAGTTTGCTTCCATCATCGCCTAGATACTAATTTCGTATCTCCCATTTCCCTAGCAGTTAAACGTGACTTGATGTGGTCCCCTTTGGTATCCTATCTCTCCTCCTCTGCTCCAACACATGCCTCTCCAGATCCTGACACAGTTGAGGTGCGTAAGCCACCATGATTTGATTTTCTTATTACGTTACTGCCTTTTGTTATGATATCACGCCCTATTGTATTATATGATATTTATTTTATAGGTTTGTTTGTATTCTTCATGCTTGTCATATTTGCCTTTATTTAGAGCTTCTATTGTATTGTTTATTATATGTAATGCTTACCATGTTGATTATCCCTTACCCCCCCACCCCCTATTTCTTTTTCCTCCAATAAACTCAAACTTAAAAAAAAAGAACAATTGTAGTAGTGTGGCCACCTAGATACAGGACATTACAAACATTGTTTCCAGTCCTGAACGTTTTGTGATAGCCTAATGCTCTCTGGGTGTTGGTGTCTTGTTTTGTTCCAATTGGACTAATGAGAATAGCACCCCCGAAATCAATGATTTGTACTTTAAATGTTTGGGACTGAATATAGTGTCCATAATGACTTGGAGCGAGGTGATCACCCTATTTTATTGTGACACTGGATCCTAAATCCATTTTTGGGGGAGGCACACCCTGGCAAGATTCATTATCCAACAAAAGTAAAAGGCTGAGAAATCTTCCTACAACTACCACTTTAGCGTATGAGAAAAGGAGACTCGCAGCCATAGCTTGTCCCATGTTGATTTATACGAAAGCATGTTCCTTTGAACATAATATATTAATATTTTTCTGAGGTCTCAAATGATTAAGCAATGACACTGACTGTGACTCTGGAAATAGGTGCACACCAATAATGTCATTAAAAAAATTGTTAATTAAGAATGGTTCATTGGAATATTAGGCACTATTCGCAGCATCATTTGATGACTCTTAAAATGCACTTAAAAAGAATACCAGCAAGAATCAGAGCTATTAAATTAAATAGCATTTTGTCATCAATAAAATCAAAATGTTTCAATTGTTTATTTTGTACTGAAACACTGAATCCCAGTATAACTAGAATATATTCTAGGTATCCTTATTACTCTTGTTACTGTGTAGTAGGTCTTTTAATACAAAGCATAATAGTCAATAGACACATAGGCATACCTGTTAGTAATGGCAAGATAACGCAGGGTAGGCTTTCAGAGATCTTCATTTCACTTCTTCCATGTCCCATGACACACCAAACATTGCTCTTATGAAATGTGCTCTATTGCTAGTGAGTGCTAACCTCCCAGTAGCTCAGAACCCTAGACCCACTCTCCTCAGATTACTACTGGACTAGAAAGGACTGTCCCACTTCTCCCTGGACCCAGCTCAAAGAGGCTACAACAATACCTGAACTGCACCAGCTGCACCCAAGGACCTACAATGAAGACAGTGCCTGCTGTGCCTACTTGTGGAAAAGAGCTCCACGTGTGCCAGGATGGAAGAAGTGACTTCAAGGGCTAAGTGGTTAGCCTTTTGTAAAGCTTCAAGGCCACCAAAAGCTAAGGAATGGTGCAATCCTCGAGAACCCAACATACCTCAATGTCACTGAATGCCCTACTTTTCTTAGGTATTCCCAAGTCCATTGCAGAGCGAAAGTGAACCCTGGTTCCCAAAATGAAAGAAATTGCTTATCTGCAAGCCACCTCTGGACCTGCTGTAACTCTCCAGTTGACAAGTGGTGACTGACCTGCACTCTTCTGCTGCACAGTCAGGAGATTGAGTCCGGAGGCCAGAGATGGCCCTTGAAGTTTCTGGACCCCACAGTGGCCCAAGCAAAACTAACCATCTGTCTTCTGTGCCTTCAACATGTCGGCGTCCTAAACATCCTGCATCCACAGCTTCAGGACAACGTCTTGGCTGGGCCATGGTAAAGGAGAAAAAGACACCATGCACCCTAATACTGCTGGAAGCGGTGTGGAGGGCCAGTCTCTGTGGAATTATGGAAGCAGCCATACTAGCCAGTTGGATAAGAAATGCTCAACTAACTACAACAATTTATTGCATATTTAAAATAGAATTTACTTTCCTTTTTAAAAAATCAGATCTCCGGTTTCCATCAATAGATTTGTGTTGTTTTGGTGTCAATCTTATGATAAAAATACACTCTATTTTTATACATTGGTGTAGAATTTTTATTGTGTTTGCTTCTTACTTATTGACTGTTTTGGTACTTCTAAATGCGTTACACTTGTTCCTTTGATTAATCCGAACTGTTCTGTGCTGCTGTCACATAGGACGGAGCAAAGGCTTTTATTAAAGAAACCTATCTGGAAGTCATAAAGATTATCACATTATTACATGGTGAGGTCTCACAACCACACCACATAATAATCCACTTTTCTCCATGGGTGTTTCAGTGATGGGATCCAGAACTTCTGTTTAGCAGTACCACTCAGCTAGTAAGCTAAGAAATAAAAAATCCTCCAAATTGACACAAGGCAAAGATTGTTTTTGATTTTTAATTTGGCCATTTTTAATGGTAAACAACCTTTACAACAAAACTTTTACAACGCACTACCATTACAACAAAACTTTTACAACGAACGCGATGTAACCACGCGATGCCATTACAACGCAATTCTTTACATCGACTTGCGCTAGATGGCGTGCTAACATTACAAATAGTGTAGTTTACTATCCCAACACCTTCCCTACTGTTAAGTGGACTGGAGTTGGAATAGTAAATTACGCTTTTCTAATGTTAGCACGCCATCTAGCGCAAGTCGATGTAAAGACTTGCGTTGTAATGGCATCGCGTGGTTACATCGCGTTTGTTGTAAAAACCGCGATGTAACTGCACGCGTTGTAAAGACTCGCGTTGTTACGTCATACATCCATTTTTAATTGGTTTCCTTTTTCTTTTTCCTAAATTACTGTTGCCTTCTATTTTTGCACTTTAAAAAAAATAAGGGGACCATGGAGTTGGACATGTGCAATCTGTACTCCTTTGAGATCAGTGAGCTGAGGACAAAGTGCCAAGACAGGGGAATAACTCTAAGCCAATCCACTAGAATAGGAGATTTTAAAAAGGCCCTTAGAGTCTGGGAAGAGGTTTGAAAAACCAAATGCTTCCTTGAGGAGAAGGTTACAATAGACAGTGTGGATGGGACCAATCTTAACACACTTTCACATACGTCTCCCTGACACCCCCTACAATCCCCAGGGCGCTGGAGGTGATTCAAGTTCAGTCATCACAAATGCTTCATAGAGGCCAATTGATAAAGAACTGGTGGCCCAATTCGCACTCATACCCCTGGAGGAAAAGAAGTTTGCCTTGCATAAAAGAGAGAAAGGTCCTCCTGGGTCCATATTCCAGAAGTAATGGCGGCAGCACATGAGAAGAGGTGTGTGCAAAAGGGGTTAGCTGATCCAAGGGTATTGTGCCATTGTTTGTGGTTGAGAACAACATAGTCAAATGGTTTGTTGCATTTGAGAGGGCTTTGACGATGAGAAAGATAGGTCCACAGTACTGTGTCAACTAGCCCCAATTGTTGAGAGGGATAAGCTATTGCCCTTAAAGGAAGGTGTACCAGAGTCCTACCCCACATGAAGGAAACCCTGATAGCAAAGTGCAGTCCTACCCCAGAGGAGCACAGAAACAGTTCTGAGATGCCCACAAGGATGCACTGCCGTCCTGGCTGATCGTTGGTTGGTTTCCGGGCAATGAAGTTACTACATATGATGGGCTATAAAATTTGATTATTAAAGAGCGCATTTTAAACATTTGTTCCTCAACAAACATAAACCAGCATCTAGTGGACTCTAAGCTATCCAGCTCTATAGATCAGGACAGTAGGATAGCTGATAAATGGGTATGTACTTGGGTATTCAAAAAGTCCTGTGGAGCTGTTCCTAAGAAAGGGGGTCAGGCCCCCCCTTCTGGGTTTAGAGGGTGGCGAAGCCCAAAACTAGTTCTTTAGAAGGCCCAAAAGGTCTGCCCAATAAGGGGAAGACCCATCCATGTCCAAGGGGGGTGAATATCAGAGAAATAACTATGGCCCTTCAAAGGGTTGGAGTGTTCTTTGACTGTGAGCAGCCAAGGCATGAGAGAAGATACACAGTTTGCACTAAGAATCCTCCTATTGGTGGCGGTACAAGGGGACTACCAGTGTAGGGATTGAGAAGATAATTCACCCACAGGAAATTAGAGGTTATTCCTTAGTTTCCATGGGAGGTGGGTATGTTGAAGCGTTGGCAGCCTTACCTCTCGGCATGATGAAGTATAGGGAATGGCCCGAAATCAACAGTACTAGGGTAGAGGCTCTGAGGGATACAGATGCCAGTATGACCACTGCAGTGGGTAAACAAATTTCCCCAGAGCAGATTCTCCCAGATCTGTTACACAAGGTAGACAATGCTGACTGTGTATTGTAGAGTTGCATACTAAGGCTATGGTGCACTTTGAGTGGGGAGTGGTGACTAGTCTGACTGGTCTGAAGAAGATAACTCTGTCCCAGGACTTTCCAGTGGAATGTCTGCTGGGGAAATACTTGGAAACCTCTGCTTCAGCAAATGTTGAAAGGAAGACCCATGCAGAAATGTTGAGTCACCCTGAATGTGGGAGGGGGGTAACCACCGAAGTCCGAACTGCACTTCCGGGAATTAATAATGGCCCATACCCATAGCAGCAAATTAACTCGCAATAGGGCTGGGAATCCAGCCTTCGAAAATGGAATCAAAAGAAATCACAAGACCCAAAAGGAGAGGGTGCTACCATTAGAGAGCTGCCAAAGGTTGCAGTTTGCAAGGTGTACCTTCTAGGGACTGCTTTTGCCAAGGACTGAGGACCTGTCCAAACTTTGAAGGACTCCGTCAGGTGAAAGGCAAAAAAAATATGTAAGTGGCACACACAGGTCTACTTGGAAGAAGAAGTGCTGCATTGTGAAGCAATGGAGCCCACAACAGATACAAGCAGAAGACCGGTGGTCCTCTAACAATACAGAGCATTCATTCTAAACCTAACATATGACATCCGCCTGGCTTTTCATCTGGGGCAGCCAAAATCTGGAACAGTTTTGTCATTGATATCTATGTCAGAGAAAGTAAAGGAATTATGTTGCTCCTGTGTCACCTGCCAACCCAGTGACAAGGCAGAGGAGACATCTAGGGGACCCACAATCCCGATACCTGAGGTTGAGACCCCTTTTTGCTAGGGTAGGGATTAACATTATTGGTCCTCTAGATCCTCCAAATGCCTGTGGAAACTGATTTTTGTTTGTGGTTGTAAACTTTGCCAACAGATATCCAGAAAACATTTCCCTCAGGACAATCACTGCCCTGCAGTGGCTACAGTCCCGCTTGGCATCTTCACCAGGGTAGGGTCCCCTAAGGACGTCTGATAGGAGTACCAATTTCATGTTTGTATAAGTGAAAGCTCTGTGGGATAAATGTGGTGTTACTTATAGGTTCACCGCCCCTTGAAAGATTCAACAAAATAATGAAAAACATTATTATGGCTTTTCCTGTTAAACTCTGAAGGAGATGGGATGTTCGCCTAACATGCCTGCTATTTGCCTACACGGAAGTTCTGCACAAGGGGATGAGTATCTGCCCCTTCAAGCTTTTGTTTGGGCATCCTGTGATGGTCCCTTGAGTTTGGTTAGAGATGATTGGGAGAAACCCCCTGAAAGAACCAAAACACGATGGAGTGGACTATGTACTAGGCTTGTGATCTAATAAGGCAGAGTACATGAAGAAGGCAGATACAAATCTGAAGGCCAGCCAGAAGCTTCTGAAACAATGGCATGATCAGAGGTCCTCCCTGGTCAGTCAGGTCAGAGAGCTTGGGTGTTGGAGCCCATGTCTCCCAGTGTCTTCCAGGAGAGTGAACTGGACTGTATCTAGTACTAGAGAAGAAAGGAGAGGTCACCTACTTAGTGGACCTACTCACTCCCAGGCACCACATTGGGTGATCCATATTAAATGGCTGACACCACACCCTAGCATGCTGCCATGACAAGTTACAGGTAACAAATTTTGGAGAGGAAGTAGAGAGTGAGCCTCTACCAGACCCTCTGTCAAGCAGTGTCAAAGATGAATTTTTGCTTGCCACCCTATCAAACAACAACAGAAAGACAGTTGCCAGTTGCTCTTCTCCCTAACACCAGGCCAAGTAGAGTGGTGAGTCCATGGCATTGATACAGGTGACAGACTTCCTGTCAAAAGCAACATTTACAAGTTGTCTGACCAGGTAAAGACTAGCATCAGTCGGGTGTGATTGATCCCACAGTAGTCCTTGGGCAAGCTTAATGGGGGTAATGCCGAAGCCCAAAGGGTGTGAAAATAGAAATGAGATTCTGTGCATACTATAAAGGTCTTAATGCAGTCTTCAAGACTGATGCTCACCTCATCCCAAGATTTGATGAGCTCATTGATAAATTGGGGGTTTGCTAAGTACCTAAGCACTTTAGATTTGACTTCAGGTTACTGGCAGTTAGCCCTCACCAAGGAAGCAAAGGAGAAGTCTTCTTTTTCAACTCAAGAGGGACAGGTTTGGTGATCCCAAAGGTTGGCAAACCAGTTTCTGTCTGTGTTTGAAACATTTGGGGCATCATATGTAGATGATACTGATATATCGCCTCCACCTAGGAAGAATACCCGACACACCTAATGGCAGCAGGCAGGCCTCACTTATATAGCAATCAGATGCCCAATAGGGCAGGGTTCTGTTGTGTACCTGGACCAGCTTGTAGGTAGAGGGCATGTACAGCCTCACCAGCCCAAGATTCAGATAATTCTGGCCTTGGAGCCTCCCGAGACTCAAATCTAGGTAAGGCCTTTCTGGGCTTGACTGGGTATTAAAGGGACGTTTTTGAAGGTGTATGGCATACTATTTTGCACCTCACCTCTGAAAGAACCCCCTTCAAGTAAAAACCAAAAAGTCAATTGGTATACAAAGTGTTGGAAGGCCATATGTATAACACCTGTCCTACAAGAGCTTGACTACAGTAGAGAGTTCATTGTCCAGTCAGATGCTTTAGAACATAGGATTAGGGCAGAGTTATTAAAGGTAAATGATGAGGGGCAGGAACAAACTGTTGCCCTTATTAGTAGCCAACTCCTCCCCAGAGAGCTCAGTTGGAGTGGCATTGGGAGGGAAGGCTTTTCTCTGGTTTGGTCGATGAAGAAGTTGAAACTCTACTTGTATGGGGCTCACTTCAAAGGTCCAACTGACCTCTTAGGTGGCTCATGCAGATGAGAGGAGAGAACCCCAAACTGTTGAGGTGATCCATTTTCCTACAGGAAATTGACTTTACAGTGGAACATAGACCTGGTAGTGACCATGCCAATGCAAATGGCCTTTACAGGTTATTCCACTTAGATGATAATAACTACCAAGATAAGGGTAAGGTGCTTATCAACTTTAACCTTGAGGGGTCTGTGTGGGAAAGGGCCTCTTTTGGTATACTCACCCACGTATTTGGACTGATCCTGCTCGTTGTTGCTACCCTGTAGTGCACTGGGTTCTGCTGTTCAGGCCCCACTGCATGTGCTCCGACCCCCCAAGTACTTGTAAACTTGCCTAATACCTGATTGACTCCTTTAACTTACTTATAAGTCCCTAGTATATGGTACAAGCTGTACCCAGGGCTAGTAAGTTAAATGTCACTAACAGACTAGAACACTTATTTGTGCCACAATTTCAGTGACATGGTGAAAACATGATTCAAACCTCCTACTGCAGTCTAGTCAGGAAGCATTAAACTTGCCAACTTGGCAAGGTAAAATAATCCTTTTTGCCTAGCCAAAACCTTCCTCTTTACTATTAATAAGACGCCCATAAGGGAGGCCTTAGTAATCCTCCTGCAAGGGCATGCTGCTTTTGTTTTCAACATGACAGTGAAAACACAATCATGACAATAAACCCGACTCCTTGCTGAGGTTGGATTTATGACAACTTTGAAAAGAAAGGTGGCTTAAGAAAGTCACAACTTTGTTGCCCAATCCTTTTTCCTGACAATCTGCAGCAGTCGTCACCCAAGACAACATGCTGCTATCATTCTGGAAGTATGAAGTGTTTCCACGAACATGAAACAGAGAGAATTGTTGGAGGAAGGCAATGTACCCTCCTCCAGCAGGGTGATTACAGGACAATGGCCAGCATTCAAAGTGGCTCCCACCTCAGTAAAGCAAATGGTAATCACACCTTTGCCTGCCTGCTTCTTTGTATAGGTAGACAGGCTGGCATCTACTCCAGTGGAGGAAAACCTGTTGCAAAACTCGGTATGCTTGGTCTCCCCAGCGGTAGATGAAGGCATGCTCCAAACCCTCAAAGCAGTGATGTAAAGTGGGAATAGTTGCCCCACCAGAACTATAGCCCTTTTTGCTAGTGAGTCCTCTCCTCCGACACATCCGAAGATGGCATAAGAGTGGCCGCCACAGTCCTCAGATCACTACTAGACTGGACTGGAAAGAAGACATAAGGACGAGTCTGCTGCACCCTTTACCCTACAAAATAAAACTGCCCTGCACCTGCTTCACCTGAGGGTACCACAAAGAAAACTGTCCCTAGTTATGGAAATGTGATCCACTTGTGCCAGAAGAAGTGACTCCAGTGGCCAGGTGCCAAGCCTCATTTAGATCTTCAGACCACCAAAAGGTAAAGAACCCTGGGGCATATCAGCAACAACTGGTGATAATTATCACTCAGCGCTCTTAGCGTGAGGATAATTATCGCCGGGTAACGTGGATTTTTATCGCCGAGATAGCGTGCTATTAGCACGCTTATCTCCTCAGCGATAAAAATCCTCACGCTAACTGCCTGACGTGAGATTATCGCTGGAAACCCAGCGATAATCTCACGTAGTGTGGCGTTAGCTTGCTGATAGGGACTCACAAACTTAGCCATGATATCCACCTTTCAAAGGATATCATGGCTAAGTCAGTCCTGAAGCAGGCGTAAGGAAAGTAGCGATAACAGGGGTTATCGTTACTTTTCCTGACGCTATGCTTCATAGCGTGGGGCTTGATGATAGGAGAAATGTCGCTTAGCGACATTTCTCCTGTCATGTTAGGTCAGGAACGCCCACTTTGCATCTCATTAGAGATGCAAAACTGGGCGTTAGGAATCCTGACGCTAAAGCAAGGTTTCAAGTGTTAGCGTGGCCTTGCTAATTAGGCGATAAAATTATCGCCACTTTTCAGCCGAAAACGGCCGCAAAAGCGGCGATCATTTTTTATCGCCAGCTTGTAAATATGCCCCCCTGTACTCCTCAAGAGTTCAGTGGCCCAGGGAGACCTGAACACCACATGAAGCCAATGTGACTGCTTTAAAACAGATTCTGACCTTCTTGATGTGTCACCAAATCTGTGGAACCCGAAGTCGAAGTGGACTCTGGTTCTCCGAAAGAAAAAAAATGCTTACCTGCAAGCACCTGCTGGACCTGCTGTAACTGGGAGACCAGCTGGCAAGTGGCGTAGCCATACTAGCCAGTTGGTGAAGAACTGCTCAACCAATTTACAGATTTTTATTGATTCTTTCAAAAATAATTTACTTACTTTTGAAAAATAGTATCTGCAGTTTCGCTTGATTTTTTTGTCCTTCTAGGATAAACAAACATTATTTATATAAATTGGTGTCTGAGTTTTTTTGTGTTGTGTTTATTATTTAAATATTTTGTTACTTTTAGACACTTTATGCTTGTTCTTTTGATTAAGCCTGACTGTTGTGTTCCAAAGCTACCCTGTTTTAAGCTAAGGGTTTTAGTGAGGAAACCTAACTGGACCCACTAAAGATTGTGATGTTAACATGTGCACAACCACACCACACTTTCCTGCAGCAATCAAGCTGTTATTTTCGCAAGAGATGTACATACAAATTATTGAATATATTCACCACATGGCACACTATGTAGAGGCCTGTCTCATCGTTCTGCTTGACCTCTAGGCAGCCTTTGAAATGATTGAAAATCATTGAATTCCTGGAGTTATGAGCGGGTTTTCCTTCATACTGCAGCACCCTCAATAAGCAATTCAGAATAAAAAATTCAAGCCATTATTTGTGTCTGTCCAGCAATGGTCGAGGTCTCACAGAGATAAATTAAAACTGCCTCCTTTGTCAACATCCTCTCAACACCACTGCATCACTTTTTTGGACATCACATTGCACCATCTCTACAAACTGACGCATTGGGTCCAATGCATCAGTTTGTAGATCCCTGCGTTTCTGTGCCTGGTAAAATGCACGCCAGTTCCGCGTTCCCACAGGTCTCAACTGGCCCTAGAATTTGGAACACCTCATAAATTGAGGAAATAACAGTTGCCACTTTAATCTAGTAATTTTCCTTGTGTAGTTACAACTCTTTGTGACACCCCCCTGATCACAGTGGAGTAGCTAGCCCTATGGGCTCCCGTGGCAGTCTCTGCCTTTGCTACTCGCAACAGCCACAGTGAAGAGCAGTGGGGTGAGGGGGGGGGCTGGTGAATATTTGATCCGTTTGCCGCCTTGAGGCAAATGCCTCGAGGAGCAGGAGGGGTGTGGGCTTGCTGTTGATGCCCAGAGAAATTAAACAAAAACAATCAGGGCAAAAATCTAGGAGTTCACCAATCAAAAGATGTTCATTTCCTTCATGATCCGCACCCAAGCAGAAGATAAGTAGAAGTACACACCCCAAGGGAGGTCTTATTACTAAGCTGGAAAAACTAGAAGTGTGTGAAACACTGCAGCAGAGTATTTATGCAAAATTGCGTGAAATTATTCAAAATGAATCTTGCACTGAAAAAAATAATAAAATTGCCAATTCGGGTAAAAATTCAACTCAAAAATGTAATTTCAAGTTGAATTCTGATTGCTTGTGTTCAAAACACTGCTGGTCATATTTATGAATGGTCCTCTGGAGGAATTGCTATTCACACTCCCGTTTGCACTCAAATGTACACTTTTGCACTCCTAAAATTCCAATATGGCACGCTCCAGTAAAAAATCTACCTGCAATGCAAAAATTGCCTGAACAGTATATCTTGTGTTAAAATTTCTCCCCGAAATGACACTGTGAGACAGGACTTGTGCAGTCTCAGTACTTTTACATACATTTCATTACACAAAATTATGAACATTGTCCCAATTACGCTGGTGTAATTAAAATTTCCTCAGTATTATCATGGTCAGTCCTAAGGCCATGTTCCACCATAAAATCAATACCCTGTAGGTAAATAGACCACCATAACAGTTTAGGATTCTCACCCACCACATTTGCATCAGTCATCTGAGGGGTTTGTGGTTTGTCAGAACTCAGAAACAAGTATAGTCTTAGTTTCTTTAGTGGCAAGACCATTGAAGAGACCTCCCTTTCAATTGCATTCCACCTTTTGTCAATAGGTAGTAACCATGAGCTGACAAAGGCTACAGGTTGGCTCAGGCCCTCTTCGTTTAGCTGTGAAAGAATAGCACCTGTTCCATACTCTGAATAATCTGTTTGCACTAGGAATTATTTACTGGAGTCAAGTGTCTTGAGTACTGGTTCTCAATACATGACTACCTTAAGAATATCAATGTCTTGACACACTTCTGGCCAGATAACATTCTTTGGCTGCTTCTTTGAATTTAGCTTAGTCAAGTGGACAACAATGTTGCCCTAACCCTTAATAAATCTCCTGTAACACTCAGTTAGGCCCAGAAATGTTCTCACTTGTTATGTTATGTTATATGGTATTTGTAAAGTGCAACTTTCACTCCGAGGAGCATCATGGCTCTGAGCAAGTAACTAAGAGACAGGATGGCTGAGACTAGGAGAGTGAAATTTAGGTAAGTGCTTTGCATAGCGCATTAAGGGCCGTAAAAATCCTTTTCAGAGATTTCCGGAAAAGAGTTTCTGATTGGATAAAACGTCGGTGGTTAGGCAGTTTCGTTCCAGGCTTTGGTCCCTAGAACTGCAATTGATTTCCCCCTTTTTAGACGTATCTGAAAATAGGGGGTTTTAGTAGGTTAGTGTTCAAAGATCTGAGGGTACGGCATGGCAGATAGTGTGTTAACCTAGGCTGAAGATAGTGAGGGCCTGAGGAATGAAAGATTCGGAAGGTATTATCAGGATCTTGAACATTATTTTTTTATAGATGGGTAGCCAATGCAAAGCCTTTAGTGCATCCAATGCTGGTGAGTTCCTGGGCCATTTTAGGACTAGTCGGGCTGCAGCGTGCTGAACCATCTGTTGCTTGTGTAAGACCGACTTATTGGCTCCTGCATAGAGGATGTTGCAATAGTCCAATCTGGAAGTGATTAGGCCACTGCAACTGCCTACCTTGCCAACAAGGAAGTAGGTCAAAGACCTTTTTAAGTGACGTTGTTAGATGGAAACAGGTTACAGCTACTTCTAGGGATTGATGGTGAAAGGGTAGTGCTGAGTGCTTGTGTTCTGGGAGGCTCCCAGTCCATAATGGTCTGAATATTGGGCTGCAGAGGTTGTACAAGGCCTCCTTCAACTTGCTGGCCAAGTGTACCTCAGAGTCCTGCCCTATCTGGTGCTTACTGGCCTTGATAGTAAGGCCTGCCTGTTGCAGTGCTTGAAGCACTTCCTTCATGAGAGCCAGGTGGTCTTCCCACCTGAAGCTGAAGACTGCATTGTCAACCCGATTGGTGGCAATGAAGTATGCCAACCCAGCCAGGGTCCAGTTGACTAACCTTTGGAAAGTGGCAGGGCCATTTATCAAACCCAAGGCAGACTTCTGAAGTGGAAGTGCCCTGGTGGTGTGGAGAATATCAACCTCTCCTTGACACCGTTAGTTAGGGCAATCTTACAATAGTCTCAAGTCTATTCAAAGGTGCAGAGAATCTTGGCATCCTCTATTCTGCAAATTGGCTCATCAGCTGTAGGGATGGGTCCAGCATCAGTCTTGGGGACTGAATTGAGGCCCCTTTAGTCCACACAGAACCTGAGTTCTAGAATACTACCCAGTGGGGAAGGCTTGGGTATCAACACCACTGGGCTGGACCAGGGACTACAGAAGGGTTCAATCGTCCCAGCTCCAGTAACTTGGAAACCTCATCTGTGATACTGACTCAGATTGTGTCCAAAAGACTGTAAATATTGTTGTTGACAGGCAGTGGTTTACCATCAGTGGGCAGAGGGTGGAGGCTCTGTGAGACTCAGGAGCAAGCAAGTAATCCCTGATGTAGTCCACCAATTTGTGACAGCTGATAATCAGATTAGCCACCATACTGTGGTTCACCTGGAGTAGGGTGCAGTCTGTCATTTATTGAGAGTAGCTGTGAGTCCAGTAATTCTTGTAGACTGTCTGCTAGTTTTGGCTAATGATGATGCCAGTCAACTACACAGGTACTGAATGTTATTTGTAGCCCACTGAAATGGGTGTTGCTGTTTTACTATGACCATATGTGGGGATCTCCTTGAAAGATTTAGGATTTGAGATTTCTGCAGGTTTGGTATAAAGCTTGATAGTAGGCCAAATTGTTGTATTATTGATAGCACTGCTGGTACCAATTTCTCAGGGTTTGACAGAATCATTATTACATCTTATGCATATAAGCTAATTATATGCTCTGTGTTGCCAAATGTAACACAGCTAACTAAATAGGTATGCCTAACCATAATGACTCCATTTAGATGGCATATAGCAGAAGTGATAAGAGGCAGCATTTTTGAGTTACCCCCATCACAGAGGGACCAGAGCTTCATCCATTTACTCTAATTTTTAACCTGCGGGTTACTTTAATTACTGAAGATGCTGGCCTGAAAATCAGGCCCATTGCCCATACGTTGCAACGATGCTAGTAGGAATGGCCAGTGCACACAATTGAACGCCTTGTGAGCATCTATCTAGAGAAATAGTGCTTCTTTTGGAGCCCGCTCCACCTTTTTGATAATATGAAGTAGGTATTTGGTGTTATCTTATCAGTGATACCCTGATATAAATCCTGAATGATCAGGGTCTATCAAAATTCTGCATATAAGTCCTCAATCTATAGGCTAGGATACGAGTGAACAATTTGAGTAGTGATTTAGGCCTGTAAAATGCTCACAGCAGGGGATATTTTCTCAGTTTGGCAGAACTGTGATAGCAACTTCTTGGCCTGATGAGGTGATTGTTTTCACATACCCTGTGATGATAAAGAGGCACATGAGGACCAGCATCAACATTCTGCTGAGCATTTTGTAAAATTAGAAGGTATATCCCTCTGGCCCTGGGACGTCTGAAATTTTAAGCAGGATATGACTGATGTGACCTCATTGGTTGTGATGAGGTTTTCTAGTGTCTGCATTTGTAATTTTGCTGGCTTAGCAAAATGGACCCCTTCCAGAAGGGTGAACATGTTCTTCTCCTGTATGGCGTCAGCTGCGTACAGTTTCTCATGGAATTCTCATTTATTACTTCTCTTTTCTGAGAGAGTCTCCTCTGAGTCTTTGCTATGTGGTTCTGTGCCACTTTGACTCTGAGTTTGCAATGGTTTCCTGGCCTCATTCCCTCCTTGGTAGTTTTTCTGTTGGTCTGCAAAAGATTTTGTTCTGCTCTATCCTTATCAAGAGCTTTAAGTTGCGCACCCCTGTCTGTTTTTGTTATTTTTCTAATACTCTTACTTGCATTTATAGGTGTTTCTTCTTTTCTCACCATTCCTTGTTATTTTTGGCTGCTACAGCAATCAATGTGCTGCATATGGTAGCCTTAAATGTTTCTCACATCACATACTTGTCATTTTCCAGAAAAAATGCTGCGATGGCCTTTCGGACCTCCGTTCTATTGACCTCACTATATAAAATGTTGTTGTGAAGACATCAAGAGGCTTATTTAAGAGAAATTGGAGTAGGGCAGTGCTGCCCTACACCAATTCAAAAGGGCAGGAATGCACCGTATTTACGAGATACTAAGCATTTCTGTCCTTTCAGCCAGCACTGGCACACAATTTGCAGCCGTACACCAATGAAGGCACCCTTACACCATGGTGCAAAAGTGTCTGTGTTGTTGGCATGATTGTTTTCGTGCAGAAAGGACACCTTGCTGCGCAAAAACGATCACGAGAATGCAGCACAAACAGAAAGAGGTAAAAACAAGGAGAAATGTAAACATTTCTCTATTTTATGCCTGCTCTAGGAAGGTGCAAGGTTTTGGCCCTACCCCAGGTTTACCTGATGTTGTAAATCTGGGACACTGTCACATTTCATGTAAGTTGAATGGGAACACCCATAGCAACACCCATGGAACGCCTCTTTCACGCAGAGTAAGTCAAGGTAGCGATTTACACTGCTTTCCCTTACGCCATAGATATAAGTCCATAAAAAATCAAGCAGAGTGGTTTTATATCGCTTGTAGATATGTCAAAGCCCTGTATAGCCACCGCAACATCAAAAAGGGGTGCTCTGACTGCACACAGGGCTTTTAAATAAGCCTCCAAGTGTTGTGTTGTGACTCCCCCCGGGTATCCGTACAGTAATCTGATTCAGCACATTGTCTAATAATGACTGTGTATCTATGTCAGAAGCATTTACCTATGACACTATGGGCCATATGTATGGCTAAGTCATGCAGTGCAGTAATTCAAATTGCTGTGCTGCATTGCACAACAGGGAAAGGGCAGGAATGCATCATATTTAAGACAATGCGGAGCATTCCTGTCTTTTCCCCTGTTCTTACTCCCTTTTTGCCACCTAATGCTAATGCAGGCACCCTTGCACCATGGTATAAGGGTGTCTGCATAGTAAGGTGGGTTGTTTTGTGCAGGAAGGGGCACCAAGCACTAAGGCATTAAGCATTTTTGCCTTTGCAAATGGGCCAATTCACAGCCTATTTGCAAATGCAAAAAATGCTTTTCCGATGTAGCAAACGCATTTTTGTGATTTGGTAACCTGTTACCGAATCGCAAAAATGGGTTTACGATCCCCTATTAGGAAGGGGCATGTTTAGGTCATCACTTCCTAATACCGAATTGCATTGGTATGTAGGAATATTTTGTAACTGAAATGTGGGAACAAAACATTTGCATTTTACCACCTACTTTAAGTAGGTATTAACCCATTTGCAAATGAGAAGGGGTCCCGAAGGGACCCCTTCCCCTTTGTGAATGTTTGTTACAGTGTTTTTTGCGAGCAGGCAATGGTCCCACGGACCACTGCCTACTCTTAAAAAATGAAAAGAAAACTTTTCATTTTACTTTTTGTAAAGCATCTAATTTTCCTTTAAAGAAAATGGGCTGCTTTACAAGAAAAAAAGATTGCTTTATTTAAAAGCAATGATGGACATGGTGGTCTGCTGACCTCAGCAAGCCACCATCCCTGTAATATTTGTGATTCCTAGAGGGTCGCAAATTGCGATCAATCTCATTAATATTAATGAGGTAGAGCGATTTGCGATCTCCTAAGAATCACTATCTGAAACTCTTTCAGGCACATGCATCATCATAGGGTTTTGCGATTCCTTAATAGCGATTATTAAGGAATCGCAATTAAGGAATAGCAAAACCCTATGCATGTAGGATTCGCTAAAGAAATATCGATTCCCACAAATTCCTTAATTGCGACTAGCAAATTGCGAGTCGCAATTAAGGAATGTCTTCCCATTCATTCCTATGGGCCTCCGGGCCCATAGGAATGAATTGGAGATTGCGGGAGCAATTTGCGAGTACCAGTAGGTACTCGCAAATTGCTCCCGCAATTTCGATGGTGCAAGGGTGTCAAAATGACACCCTATTGCACCCATGTATGTTAACTCTGCACAAATGTTGCATACACACATGCTCTAAGGGCATGTGTGTGGGCAACATGAAACTTAGAAAAATGCAAATAAGTGCATTTTTCTAAGTTTTCGCAAATTACCATGAAGTCCAGCTTCATGGTAATATGCTCACGCTAATAGCGAAATCGCTATTTTTTAAACTGTAATGCATTGCATTTAAGGAATCTCAATTAGGGATTCCTTAAATGCAATCGCTATTTAAGGAATCGCTATTTTGAGATTCCTTAAATAGCGATTTTTGCATTTGGGATGATGCATCCCAAATGCAAAAATACCGGTCGCAAAGGGGCAGATTCTGAGAATCTGCCCGTTTGCGACCGGTTTTGTGCTTGATGCATGTGCCTGTTTGAGTTTTATACATTGCAAATTGCGATTACCTAATTGCAATTCTCAGGAAGTCACAATTAGATATTTGCAATTTACAATTTTGATGCATGTAGCCCTTTAAGTTTTAATCACTGCAAAATAAGCAAGGGTGCAGAGTGATATGCAGTGGCAGCTAAAGTTTAGAAACCGCTGCACATCACCCTTACGTACTCTGCATTGATTAAAACTTGTAATCACTGCAGAGTATGGGCACTGAGTGGTTTGCAGTGGTTTCTAAACTTTACAAACCACTGCATAATTATCAACTCTGCAACGGAATTTTAATTTACCAGCTATTCTGCGTAAAACAGAATGCCCAAAATTCCTCTGATTAGGCCAGTGGAATTACGAGTCCATAAACACTAATGCTGAGATCCTCTCACAGGGCACCAGTATTGGCACACGGATGCAGGTATGGTACGACACAGGACCAAGACTTGGCAAATGCCACTACTGAAGGACACCAATATGGAGCTACTGACAGTGGATCAATTGCACTAGAGCACTGATAGTGACTACCAGACGGGCACCGATACCTGAACGATTATAAGAGGCACAGGAGCACAGCAATTTCATTTTGACACTGGAGCATAAGTGAAGACAGTGGGAAGTCCATGTGCCACTAGAACATAAGTGCAGATACAAGGAGACACTGTAGCTATTGGACTTACATGGGGCATAAGACATTGGAATGGAAACACTGGTACAATGTTGCAGGTATTGAGGTGGGGTTTTGAGATTGAGACACAGACAGAGTAATTCAAACTCACAAAAAAAGAAAATGTGGACACCTATCCACCTACAGTGATAAGGAGACATTGATGTTTGGAAACTGATTTAGGGACACTTACAGACAGATATGTTGACTGGCCCTAACATTGGAAAACTAACACTGCAACACTGACACTGAGACATGGGGATAGAGGGACACAGGGCGGCAGATTTACAAGCCACTTGCAACATCTTTACGACACCTTTGCATCACTTCTGTGACGCAGCGGCGTCGTAAACAATGCTCCACTATGCGCGATTTTTACAAGGTGATGCATCTAATGAGATGCAGCACGTTGTAAACCCCTGCGCTACATTATACTTGTGTCAGGTATAATGCATGCAGGGTCGGCGTTCCGACGTAGGAAAGCCTCGTAAAAGTGACGCAGTGAAATCTACAAGATTTCACTGAGTCACTTTTAACACGCCACGGCGTTAAAACCTTACGCCTGCTTGAAGCAAGGGTAATGAGTGACGCAGCATGTTAGGAATAGGTATTCATAACCATTGCTGTAGTTGCGTCGTGCTTGCAACATGACTCCAGTAATGGCCTGCCTTTAGGTCAGAAGATGCTGTGCATCCATGGTGGCGCAAGGCTATTTTTCCATGACGCAAAATAACTGGTGCATCTCTGCTAATATGCAGAGATGCGCCAGTTATTGTAAATCTGCCCCAGGGTCTCGGCCAAGGCAATGTTATTTTTTTCATGAGGTCACTGACGCTGGGAAAGTGGACACATGACCTATTAACAAAAGTAAATGTACCCATATGTAATTCTACACTTGCTACACTATATTTTTGGCTCTTCACCATTTCAGAGTGAAATTTACTTCAAAGTGTAGACTTTCATATCTCCTTCCACGGGGGTGGAGCTAAATATATGAATGTAAAGTTACTTGTTGCTTTTCACATGTAGGTGGAGATCTTCGCCACGTTCAGTGTAAATCTCCTAATGGGAAATTTAATGTATTTAATATATTGTACAATATAATTGACAGACAAATACAATTATTATTTTAACTGCAGAACTAATAACATTAAATATTAGAGCAGCATATTGTAACCTGGAGTCCATGGAACCATTGGGGTCCCCGAAAACTACTCAGAGGTGCCTCCAACTATTGAGAAAATTTAGTAATGTTAGCAGATTAATAAAATACATCTGTAAGGCACTGAAACTTTCACATGGTCACTGGTACTGGGAAAAGAAGAAGCATGGGAACTAATGAACTAAAATGTAAATTTACACATGCAAATATTAACCCTCATACTTTTACTCTTACAGTTTGAAGCAAATGTACTACATTTGGCTCTTCACCATTTTTAAATGAGAAGAGCAGAGTGCTTGAAGTTTGTTATCGGCTGCCGGTGCCTGCTCTTCTTAGATCTTGTGATAGCTACTAAAAGAGGCTATATGCAGCAGGTGACCTCCCCGTAAGAGGACCAAATACACTTGAGTCAGAGGTTGCCAGGGTGTTGTTCACCAAGATGGGTAAGTGTAACCACTAGCATTGTACCAGTAAATGCCATTATACAGATTGCATAGATTTCAATTGGGAAGGCGGGTTCTCATGGCCAAAATATTAAGAGGAGTTTTGAGATTTCGTGAGGTAGGAGAGACTGGGAAGTCACGCACCTGTATGATAAGCCTGGGACATCACTGGATACATGTATAAACTAGGATTAATGTCAAACATCCATTAGGGGTGCAAGCAAGGAGGCTAACAGACCGAAGGAAAAGGATACATATTTTGTGGACCTCAATATCATACGATTGACAGCAGTGACCAATAATTAGACATCACTGACTAAACAAAAATTGGATGAATTGGAAATATTATATAAAAAATAAATGTCCAAGTGGTGGGAGGTGATTATTTGCAAATATATTTAGATTGTGGACGGATACCAACAAGGCTACACATTTGCACTCTCCCCACCTTTGAAAATCCAGACCCTGAAATGCTTCAAGACTGGTCAGAAATGTTCAATAGATGCTCAATGAATAGGCTAAAAGAATTTGATACAGTAGGCATGGAAAGAAAGAAATACCATTTTGTAGGAGAGTAATCAAATCAGCAGTGAATTAAGGGAGTTGGACACTGGAGAACATTTTGAGGAGTTATCTAAAGAAATGAATAAGAGATTGAACAAATGGAAGAAGACATCAAAGCCAAAAAACTAAATAAATATATAAGGGATTAAAATGATTAAAAAATTTGCTGAGTTTTGTCATTCATCAAAACATATGAGTATCTTCACAGGGACGGTAAATGAGATACAACTTTGGTGTAACAAAGTAACCTATCAAATGATGACACACCAAGGTTACAGTGATAGACAGTTGCTATTTTAGAGAAGTTCAAGACGCTATACAGGGAATGATTAAAATGACAAACTTAGGCAAATCATCCAAAAGGATAAAGAGATTGAAAAAAGCAGACAGGTCCCAAAATCATGTATACAAGTGACAACAAGAATCACCAAACCCCATGAATATAGACACATGGTGACAGAGACAGACAAAATTAATCTGATCCAATCGTATTTTAATCAACACTAGTATGGATGTATTTTCATTAGGACTATCCTTTTGTATAACAATTAGTTTTGATTATACTCAAAGTGGGATAAACATTTCATTTGGTTAGTAAAGTTGAAATTGAAAACATTGTATTGTAACAAACAAGATACTGAAAATTGAAGGAACACTGCAATGTTTCCATTAATTAATTTATTGATCAGTGACATTGATGTTTTACACACACTGTCTGATCAAAAGCCAGAATTGAAATACAATGTATTTTTCTTCCCATACTTCCCCACTCAGCCATTGATGTGTTACTGAAGGGTATAATTTAAATTATAAACAAACTGAGGCACTCCAAGCACTACCAAATATACAATTGAATATCCGCCCAGCATACAGCGTTACAGAATTAGTAAAAAGATCCTGAAATTGTTGTCAGGTATTCTGGTAAAGGGGGCAATATTGTGCTGTGGTCAAAGGAATAACACCTGAATGAAGGACACACAGAGTTGAGTGATACTACTTGTAATGAAAAAATCAAACCTTCACTACTCACACAGGTAATTAAGAATACTGGAACAAGTTCGGAGAATTGAAAGATCAGGGACTCCTAAAGTAGAGAAGTACCAATTTCTGACAAACACCCCAGAATCCCAGTTCTTTATTTGATCCCAAAAACAGACAAAGATCCAACAAGTTTATTGGGTAGAACGATAGTGTCATCAATAAGATAACTTCTAGAAAGTTCATCTAAATCCAACAATTTTTTCTTTGGACCATTTGTGGAAGGAATGCTCTCCTATATTAAAGACAGCAGAGATCTCTTATGGATAATAGATTATGTCTCATGGAAGGATTTGCATGCACTCCTTTGTATGCAGCTTATATACAAGCATAGGACATGATCTAGGAGTTGAAGCGTGTAGCATAGCAAGGATTTTTATGCGGCTTATATACAAGCATAAATCATGATCTAGGAGTTGAAGCGTGGAGGTATTTTTTATGGTAAGGTTTTGTTTCAGTCATGACTATTTCATATTTGATAACCATCGTTACCGACAGACCCGAGCACCACAATTGGCACCTGCTTCACCCCCATCAATTCTAATTTATTAATAAACTTGTGGGAGGAGCATATAGCCAGTAACAACACAGCATATAATGATTACATTGTGCAGTGGGCGAGGTATATCAATGACTTATTTGTTATTTTAAATGACTCTCAGAAATTGGTTACAGACTCTGTGAACACCCTGAACTGTAATAATTACAATACACGTTACTCATAAAACCAATAGGACAAGCATAGAATACCTAGACTCAATATTAGAAGTACTCAGGAAAGATTACACACAACCGTATATAGGAAAGACAAGGCTGGCAACAGCAATTATATGCTTCTAGGGCACACCCCCGGAGTTTGATCAGCAGTAATCCTTATGAGGAACGACTATGTGCTAAAAGAAATTGTAGCTCAATGAAGGTTTACAATAAAGAGAAAGAGGCAACTAAAGCCCATTTTAAAGAAAAAGGTTACAGTCAATCTATAATACAAACATCTATTCATAAAGCAGATAGACTAGCCAGAACTGAGTTGCTGTCAGACCTGAGTTGTTGGTATGCAAACAACAAAATAAGAGACAAAAGCAAGCAGATACAACCACCTGGCTCATTACTACTTTTGGTAAATGTGTGTATCAAGATATTAAACAAACATTGGCATTAACTACACACAGATGATTCCATAACACAACATGTTAGCAGTCACAGCAGAGTTATAGTTGGAAAGAATAAGTCCCTTAATGATAAATTGAGAAGGAACATCATGACAACATTTGTGATTCAAACAATTTTTTATCTAGACAAGGCTTCCTCAAATGTAACCATTGCAAATCCTTCACATTGAGTATGAATGTCAAGAAGACTGATATCTCCAATATTCGGAAAGGATTCCACATCACTAAAGACCTGACTTGTGTGATTCTGACTACTACATATACTGTTTAAAATGTCTGTGTAACTAATTTTACATAGGCAGCACAACCCACCCCATCAGAAAAAAGATCTTGGAACATATAAGGGCCATGTAAAATCGTGACACGCACTACCCAGTCGCTTGCTTTTTTTGATCTACATATTCAGAACTCTGATCTTTTGCAATTCTTTACTCCAGACAGAATCCAAGAGAAGCAAACAGGACTTTAGAACTGAGAAGGTTAGAATCAAAAAGATATTAATTTTTTTTACACTTTATCCCTCAGGTTAAAATTCTGATGAGCAAATGTAGGTACATTTGGCGTAGATGAGCACGGTTTCAACAAATTCTTAGGCTTTTTGTATTGAGATCAAAGCTGAGTTGCTTTTCTTAACTGCTTTTACAAATTAATGGTTTTAATTTCACACAATTTTTTTATACAGGTGCACTGAAAGCACATTTTCTGCAGCTTATGGAATGGCTTACCATAATACGTTCTGGAAAATCCTTCTTGATTAATGTTCAGTGAAAAAACATAAGCTAAGTCTTGATTTTGTAATGATTTATCAAATTGTGTTTAATAGTGCATGAATTTTAATAGGGTCCCAGTTTAGGATACCCTTCCCACATAGGGCGAACAGCAAAACACACAAGATGATGGACGGAATGTTGCACATTGGCAAAACATTCACCTCCAGTCACAGATCAAGCATCCTAGGACCGGTTTCAGGGGTATGACCAGACGTGGGTCTCGTGCTCACTACGCCACTGGAGTCAAGCTATCCTGGCTGAAGAGGGGTGAAACCCTGAAACCGGTCCTAGGATGGTTGATTCCGGTCCAGGGAAGACATGGCTTGGCAGTTCGGGCTGGACTGTTCCCATGAGGCACAGGGTCAAGACTGATTTGCATATGGCCATGTCTGAACTGGGGTGGCGTGGTGAGCAAAATAACGATGGATTAAACCCAGATCTGTGACTTGGGGTGAATGTTTTGCTAATGTGCAACATTCCGTCCATCATCTTGTGTGTTTTGCTTTTCAGGTGAAGCCACTTTAAAAAGGACCAGGTCGTATGTGCTCAGAAGGAGTCACAGCATCGCGCAAGATGGACTATTTATCAAATGCAGCCATTCCCTCACCGTGAGAGTTTTTCCCTGAATTGAACAACCTGTCAAGCAGGAATAGATCTCTCAGGGCCTGTGTGAGAAGACTTCCATCACCTTTTGCTTTTTTTAGCCAATCCCTTGAAATCCACAGCTGCACGGACTCAGTGTGTGTCCGTCAACCAGTCTCCTTAAATCTTCGACCTGCAGCAAAAGTAGGACGCTGGCAGCAAGGGGGAAACAACAGTAACAGGGTAAACCGAAGCCTCCTAAAATAGCACCTAAAATCAACTTGCGGAGGAGATTTCATTCGGTCAGGCGAAGCATTTACCATTTGATTTTCGACTAGTAGGTTTTATTTATTTTTATTAGGGCTACCACTCTGATGCTAAGGTGAGGTAAATGATAAGTGTTTGCCAGAGTTGCTCAGTAACTGAAGCTGTAAATGCACATGCTGGAGAGTCGTGTGCATAATCTCTCATCACTGGTTTAAATCCATCCTAAATAGTATGCCTGGATATGTGCTTGTCAGCATTTGCCAGTGCGCGTCTGCATGTATGTGTCTCAGCTTGCGTGTCTGGGTGTGCCTGCATGTTAGCTCAGAATGGGAAGACTTAGCAGTCATTGTGATTAAGTCTGATGGAAAAACGAATAATTTGACAGCGAGGAATGGATACCATTAGCTTCTCCTGCTTGGGAGTTAAATGCCATTTGTGTGTCAGGAGACACTTTTGGCAAAACTCTAAGTGCATGACTAAAGAGAGGGTGGAGAGAGGGGGGTGGGAGGTGGAGAGAAGGCAAGAGGTAGAGAGAGACAGAGAGACATCTGGACCAGATGCATTATCAAAGCTCAAGAATTGAAAGTCTCCCTGCTCCATGTAAGTCTGTTCTTCTTTCTGTTGTGTCTAAGCATGCTATATTATGTTCAACATATTTATTATATATGTTCTGTTGTATAGCACTAATAAGTTACCCAGAAAGCCACTGTCAATGTAAAACGTAGGTTCAGTAGGTAGCTCAGTGTGTTAAAGTGCCGGCGGCCAGCATACAGGTATTTGTGACTTACTGGCCACAAGTTGCAGTAAAATAGTTTAGTAAGATAATTTCCATAGGGCAAGGATTTGTGTCTAACCTTCACGCCATAGGTTTCATTAGCGATAAAACAATCAGCGCACACGTCCCAGTCCCCGTGACACAGCTCAGAAGGCTACTGTGCCTACTGCAGACATGTGGGTGTCACCTGTAGGTCACAGGTTCTCGATAGAATTGGTCAGGGAATTAACAGGTCTTTTGGAGAGGTCTGGATGTAACCCGAAGGTTAGACATATAAACCCAACATTTCATCCTTATAAGGTTGTTACAGTACATACCATAGAACCGAGTGACAGTAAAATCAAATTAGAGGGTCATAAAGCCAAAGCCAATATCAGGAACCGCTGTATAAAAAAACGTTTTTAATGTTATGTCATGGGATATATTTGTGATGCTAGTTTATATGTTACGTAATATGCGTTCTTATGTGGTAGGTTTCTGTTTTTTGTATTTCATGGCTTGTAGCACGATATCGGCTTTTAATTGTGCAGTTTTGTTACATGTTTTGGTTTAGAGAATTTCATTTTGTTTCGTTTCAATCATTTTGTTGATATAAAAAGCAATATATGTCGACCATAACCCTGATTTAAAAAAATGAAAAACACATAAATGCCAAATGTGGCCCAAAAGAGACACCCATATTAGTAAACATACTGATAAATGTATGGGCTATGTAATATGTTAGAATGTACGTGTCACCTAACGTCACTTAATTTAAGGAATGTTCCATGGTTTACATTGTGTTATATTATGTGCTCTGATTGGTGAAGACCCTGCTGGGCAACCAAAAGTCTGTAAGTCGTTTCCAGTTATTTGGGGGACAGGTGAGTCTTCAGATCTCCCAGTGGGCAGGAAAGTTGTGAGTGGGGTCAATCAATCAGAACATTTGTAAAGCGCACTACTCACCAGGGGGGTTCTCAAGGCGCGGGGGGTGGGTGCTGCTGCTGCTAGAATAGCCAGGTCTTGAGGAGCCTCCTGAAGGTTAGTAGGTCCTGGGTCTGCCGAAGGAGGATGGGGATGGTGTTCCAGGTTTTGGCGGCGAGGTGGGAGAATGATCTGCCACCGGTGGTCGCTCTTCGGATGCGGGGGATGGTGGTGAGGGTGAGGTCGGCGGAGCGGAGCGGGCGGTTTGGGGTGTAGAAGGTGAGTCGTCTGTTGAGGGATGCCGGTCCGGTTGTGCTCTTTGGTAAGTCTGACTGTATGTTTCTTCTCATGCCGTCTCCCTGCTTCCCTCTTCTTTTGTCTTTCTTCTCTCATTCCCTCTGTTACTCCCCCTCCCTTTCTATCTCTTTCTTTCTCGCTGCCGGTCTCTAACTAGATGTCTCAACTTGACTGTGTGCTCTCTACGTCCTTTCTCTTCCTCTCTCTGCTTCCCTCTTCTTTTCTACTGTCTCTCTCCTTCACTCTCTGCCCTTCTATCTCTTTATCTGTGCCGGGCCATAATTATGTGTCTCACCCTGTCTGTCTCCTTGCCCTGTCCTTTCTCTGTCTTTCTCTCTCTCTCTCTGCTTCCCCCTCTGTTCCCAATTCTCTCTCCAATCGTTCATGTCTTTCTTAGCATTCCATTGTCATTGTGCTCCTTTTCTCCTGCGGCCCCTCTCTCTTTTTATGCTCCCCTTCTTCACTCTACATGTCTAATCTTATCTCGCCTTTCCCTTCGTAACCCCCTCTCTGCAATATTGCTATCAGCCGACGGACAGCCTTGTCGGTGGGAGGCATGAGACATGCATCTGGGGCTACCCACTGCAGAAACAAACAATTTAGTCATAATGTTTACTCGTTTGTGTCAGAGGGAAGCGCTGGGATCCTCTCCTGTGAATTATTAATTGGGGTACATTAGACTTGTGGAAGATTAGCATACAGTGACCCAGATGGACTGACAGTTTTGCCAGTCATTGTCTTTGTTAGAACAGATTCATAATTGCTTTATTAACCTTCCTGCTTGGTCAAATTTTCTTGAAAATGCACCAGTAGCCTACTCTTTTTTCAAACTTTCTCAGGGGGAAGAACCCCCCAAAACCCCCATAGGTGGTAGGGCATGCTCACTCGCCGCAGTGCAGTACTTTAATTCTTTTACACCTCACCACTTTCAAATGTCACCAGCCACCACTGCCTGGCCTGATACAGCGTCCCAGCCACCATGAGCAGATCCTCGAAGGTCTTAAAGGGACAAACCTCACAGATCTTCTTGTAGCAGAAGTCAAATCCAGAATCCCTTTTTTTGTTGTTGCAGATTTATATAGTGCGAACTCGACCCCAAGGTGTTGGAGCGCTTTACATGAGCACCGGTTGCCTTACACAAGGACACGTTCATTTTTTTGGTAGGCATGGGGAGATTAAGTGATTTGGCCAGAATCACAGGATGTGGACGCGACCCGAGGCTCGAACCTTGGTTTCCCAGCTCCAAAGTCTGCAATCTAGTCGTCAGACCACATCCTCTCCCCTTTCTGATTACTGACAAAAGGCATATAGCATGAGTGTATGTGGACTTTCCAATGCACGCCATAAATTTGATATGGGATTTTCGGATACAACAGATACATAGATAAAAACGCTATGCACTTTAACCAACAATGTCGTGCTTTGGTTTAGTGGCGTCATTGTATTAAAGATGTGCTGTTAGAGATGGGACAGCCCCGCATGTAAAGAAAAGGTGTTCTGCTAAAAGGTAATAGTCACACCTCTGCTTTACAAAATATACGGTTGAGATTTCTGAGTAATGATGACGTAGCTTTCTCCAGTTTGAAAATAGACAGTTACCTATACTTTTTGTTGAAACTGAATATCAGACCAGATGCTGAAATGGTGGGCTTTGAGGAATACAGGGACCTTTCAATTGTGCTTTTCAGAGGAGAAGAGAATGACCCTCATTATCAATGACCAATACATTCTGATATGTACATCAACTCCTGGAACCACCCGTATCAGAATTATCAATTTTGAGGTTTCCTTTGCACCCAGTAAATACTGAGTGTGATTAAAATAAATCCCATTTTGTACAGAGTCATACACAATATGTGCCCCATTGATTGGGCAAAACTCATAGCTATCATATACAATGATTTCTGTATCCATTAATGTTGATTTCTATTGTGCCCTAGAATTATCACACATAATCCATAATGAGGGCCATGGACTCCCAACAGGCATGCCCGACCATGCAATGCAACTTTCTGTTTCCCATTAGAAACATGTCGGGAAGTAAAAGAGTTCGGCATCTGCTCCTGCTTTGATAACTTCCATCAGGCATGAATGGCATGGATAGGTGCTGGAACTTATGGGCATGACGGCTAGTCATGGAGACCAGTCAGGAAATCTACATTTTAATGCTGTGATGAGGAAGTTTAGAGCAGTCTTAATCCTACTCTGTCAAGAGCCTCAATTTCGTCCCTGGGACCTTTAGGAGGATTTTGATGCTGTTGGTCTATTGGAGCGATGAAAACCAGGGATTCATGGATGGCGTGGGCAAAATCTGATTTTCATATGGATTCAGAGACTTCATGTTGCCCACATTCCTCCTGATGTCGTAGCAAGCACACAGTGGTGAAACAGCAAACTTTGCACTGAGCACCGGATTCACAAGAGCAATCTGAGACAAATTTCTAACTTTACGACTTTCGGTATTCACAAACGGCATTTAGGAGTAGTAAAGTTAGGAATCCTAACTTTACTACTCCTTAATGCCGTTTGTGAATACCGAAAGTCGTAAAGTTAGAATTTGTCTCAGTTTAGGAGTAGTAAAATTAGAAATCCTAACTTTACTGCTCCTAAAGGCCTTTTGTGAATACTGAAAGTCGTAAATTTAGAATTTGTCTCAGTTTAGGATTAGTAAAATTAGAAATCCTAACTTTACTGCTCCTAAAGGCCTTTTGTGAATACTGAAAGTCGAAAAGTTAGGATTTTGTCTCAGTTTAGGAGTAGTAAAGTTAGGATTCGTAACTTTACTACACCAAAATGCCTTTTGTGAATACCGGCAGTCATAAAGTTAGGATTTTGTCTCAGATTACTTTTGTGAATCGGGCCCTTAGGCACCAAGGGCAAAGGTAATTATAACATGCCCCATGCCACTTCTATTGATGATGCACATTTCATTTTTGTATACATGCAATAAGTACTTACAGATCCTTTTTTGCAGCTGTGCTTGTGGTGTTATGTTTTAGTTCTGGTTGGTGTTGTGTTTTGTTTTCAGAGTCAGATTTGCTCTGTGGCCTGCTCGGAAATATTCTGGGAAATTATACTGGATATTTTGGGGACATGGCTCATAAATCTTTAGGTTTTTCAAGTGCAGGCAGTCCTTAGTAATTCCTTGTTATGGTATTTAGCACTTGCTGTTTTGCAAGGAAGTAAACAGTTGATATTACTTCCCTACTCAGTGATACTCCATTTATCAACCCTGGAGTTTAAACTCTTGACCTTCCAATAATGTACATAATTCTGCTGATCTTACGTCAGTGCCCTCAGAGTAGGTCTTCATATTTGGGTAAGTCCTAAATTGCAATTCTCTGGTGTTGCTTCTCTAAACCGATTCATATTAGACCCCATACATGTTCAAAGTTTAACTGTGATATTTAGATCAGTGGATTCATGAGATCCTCATCCTTTCAAGGCAATTTTTTTATCGCTCTGTTTGGCGGAACCTATAGAGGATTCCAATGACGTTTTGAGTGGCATCCTTGTGACATAAGACTGAAAGTTAAGAGTCAAGAGTGATGGATGGGAGCATGTTTGCAAGAGGTGTTGTGGGAGGTTTAGGGGATTAGGAGAGATGGTGACCACCAAAATCGTGGTCAGTATCAGTGCTAAACCTCTTGGTGACTGTGTGAAGTCAATGATCCCAGACTCAGCAGTATGGCTATTAATAGTACGATCTGTAACTATGATCTGTATCCCATTGTATGGCGGTGGCCTAAAAGCTCCACGAGTGGCAGCCATGCATTTTGGTAGCCAATGGCTTACCTATCAAAGGGAAATGAGACGCTGGGGTTAAACACAGCTGGGAGCATTGTGCCCATCAGCTGGAGCAGGGCAATCTTTTAAATGACAAGGACACAAAAGCAGAAGTTTTGAAGGAGCGTAGGAGAGGCATGTACATGGACTTAGATGGTGCGGGGTACAAGAGGAGATCTGAGAGAAGACCTGGCAAAGACCGTAGGTGGCCACGAAGGTTACCTTAGTGGAGAGGTGTGGCTCACTGGTTAGAGGCGGCAGACCCGTAAGCAGAGAATCGGCCAGGGACCAGGGTTCAATTCCCGACGCGGCAGGGTCGTGGACCAGGGTCAAAACGGACTTGATAATTCTCGCCTCGGTACCTACTCTAACCAGGAACACACTCGGCAACTCTGGGCATTAAGCTTGCCTCATCTCTACAACGGCCCCCCACAGACGCCGGGGATGCCTGGTTTCACCTTGGAGATACCCAGAAAGGGACCATCTCACAGGGATAGCCAGGACGGGTTCCCCAGTGTCTACAGCATTTACATTTACATTTACCTATTTAAAGAAGGCACGTGCGGGCCTTTCTAAACTGTGGGTAGAGGTGCTGGACACACGGAGGCAGATGCTAGGAAACTTCACGTTTCAAAATGGTGACATTTACTGATGGTGGTCTTTGAAAACCTTTTTCAGCGTTGTGTGCTCTCGTGCCCATTTTCACACCCACTGGCAATGGTGCTTATTGCACATACGTCAATGTCTATGTATCATTTGTATTGTGTGGCACATCATGGGCATGTGTATGTGATTTGGGAAAATCTTAAATGAAAATTGTCTTCAACATGAGAGGGGGTGTATAAAGCTCGCAATGTTCAGAAGGCGAATTGGAGACGAGACGGTTCTAAAGAATAGAAGGCCTTTTTATGCAATTGGCATTTTGAATCGCAGGAAGTGCTGATCAATATTCACTCTGACCTTCAGTCACTGAGGATTAAAGCCATAACCCTAGAACACGACTTGCATCGCCTGACTGCATGGGTGTGCCGTAGCTGTAATTTTTAAAACAGCTGCAGAAACAGGAACTTACTTGAGCAATTTATAAAGTAGGAAGTAGTTTCCGGTGCTGCTCGGGGTGGTAAATATCAGAAAGCAGTGAGAGTTGAAGACGAAACGAGTTCCCAGACCAACAATTGCTGAGCTCGTGTGAAGTCAGCGTCGCGAGGCCAGTGTGTAAGGTAAGTCTCTCGTCTTCGCGGGAGTGTGGCCATCAGGCTGCGTGCCTGCATGTGTGACTTTTGAACGAACTCAGGGGGAACAATCATTTCAAGCCCCTTTAGCTTTTTGTCGGTTTGCTCAAAGTATAAGTCTAGTTGCTTGGTATGTCTTATCGATCAGCAGATTGGGGAGAGTATTCAGCCCAGCATTGGAAGCCTGCTCTAGTACACACGCTCAATTATTTAAAAGTACCTGGCACTGAAATATTCACAGATTTACGCAAACCTTAGCAAATGTTTCTACCTCAAAAAGGATTGTGATGTTTTGTTGCAATAAAGGATTTTTTGCTTACAAAGTAGACACTAATTGAAGGGGCGAGGAGTGACGAGAGAGGGATGAGTGCTGAGGGATGAGGTGGGAGGAATGAGGCTTAAGACCTCAGGGATGAGGAGTGACGAGAGAGGGGTGAGTGCGGAGGGATGAGGTGGGAGGAATGAGGCTTAAGACCTCAGGGATGAGGAGTGACGAGAGAGGGGTGAGTGCGGAGGGATGAGGTGGAGGAATGAGGCTTAAGACCTCAGGGATGAGGAGTGACGAGAGAGGGGTGAGTGCGGAGGGATGAGGCGTGAGGATTAAGGCATAAGACCTCAGGGATGAGGAGTGACGAGAGAGGGGTGAGTGCGGAGGGATGAGGTGGGAGGAATGAGGCTTAAGACCTCAGGGATGAGGAGTGACGAGAGAGGGGTGAGTGCGGAGGGATGAGGCGTGAGGATTAAGGCATAAGACCTCAGGGATGAGGAGTGACGAGAGAGGGGTGAGTGCGGAGGGATGAGGTGGGAGGAATGAGGCTTAAGACCTCAGGGATGAGGAGTGACGAGAGAGGGGTGAGTGCAGAGGGATGAGGTGGAAGGAATGAGGCTTAAGACCTCAGGGATGAGGAGTGACGAGAGAGGGGTGAGTGCGGAGGGATGAGGCGTGAGGATTAAGGCATAAGACCTCAGGGATGAGGAGTGACGAGAGAGGGGTGAGTGCTGAGGGATGAGGTGGGAGGAATGAGGCTTAAGACCTCAGGGATGAGGAGTGACGAGAGAGGGGTGAGTGCGGAGGGATGAGGTGGGAGGAATGAGGCTTAAGACCTCAGGGATGAGGAGTGACGAGAGAGGGGTGAGTGCGGAGGGATGAGGTGGGAGGAATGAGGCTTAAGACCTCAGGGATGAGGAGTGACGAGAGAGGGGTGAGTGCGGAGGGATGAGGCGTGAGGATTAAGGCATAAGACCTCAGGGATGAGGAGTGACGAGAGAGGGGTGAGTGCGGAGGGATGAGGTGGGAGGAATGAGGCTTAAGACCTCAGGGATGAGGAGTGACGAGAGAGGGGTGAGTGCGGAGGGATGAGGCGTGAGGATTAAGGCATAAGACCTCAGGGATGAGGAGTGACGAGAGAGGGGTGAGTGCGGAGGGATGAGGTGGGAGGAATGAGGCTTAAGACCTCAGGGATGAGGAGTGACGAGAGAGGGGTGAGTGCGGAGGGATGAGGTGGGAGGAATGAGGCTTAGGACCTCAGGGATGAGGAGTGACGAGAGAGGGGTGAGTGCGGAGGGATGAGGCGTGAGGATTAAGGCATAAAACCTCAGGGATGAGGAGTGACGAGAGAGGGGTGAGTGCGGAGGGATGAGGTGGGAGGAATGAGGCTTAAGACCTCAGGGATGAGGAGTGACGAGAGAGGGGTGAGTGCTGAGGGATGAGGTGGGAGGAATGAGGCTTAAGACCTCAGGGATGAGGAGTGACGAGAGAGGGATGAGTGCTGAGGGATGAGGCGTGAGGATTAAGGCATAAGGACTCAGGGATCAAACATGATAGATAAGCAGTAAAGAATGAGGAGCGCCAGCTGAGAGAGGAGGGTCTAGCAAAGAGAAGTGAATGATGAACTTCAAATGGATGCTGAGACAGACTCCACAACAGCAGCAGGTACATCACTCTCCCCAAGCTTATCACCATTGGACACCCTCACCTCAGGTTTTGCATCCACCATTTCCATACATTTCCACCCTAAATAGCCATTTTAATGAAACGTCATGTGTGAAAGCATGTATAGCAGACGTGATTGGGAAGCAGTTGCATTAACCGATCTTTAAGTAGCTCATATCTAACACGGACATTGTTAACACAGATGCGGTCTCAGATACAGTAGAATAGGGCTTTGATGCTGTAGCCCAATGACAAACACAGGAAGATGTGGCTGTTTATTGTGAACTCTAGGATAACTCAATGGAAAGAGGTTTTTCATTGTGAAATCTCTGACAGCGACAATAACAAGGGTCTTTACAAATATAATAGAAATACTTTTTGCTTTGTGAAATTCACGACAAACATCAAAGGAAAGGGCTTAACCTTATTTAGCACTGGAGACATTATTACACTTATGTTCATTATGGGCTGTAGAGGTCTTGTATGCATTGTGAAGATGTATCATTTTATGTTTAGGTTTTGGTTGTCGGTGAATGAAAATACATTCTCTTTTTAAAAGTGCAAGCAGTATTTGGTCACTGCTTCATTATTTTGTATTTAATGGAGGTTGTGGTTTCTAACGCACACCAACTTCTGAGTAATATTGAGCTTACTATCACAAAGGTCAAGTCTAAAGATGTGCTCTTGGTACCCATTAGTTAAGGGATTCCAGTGCTCTGGCCCTGTGCCTTTGTTCATCTTCTTTACTGGCATTTGATTGGCAACTGTTTGTTAACCCAACCACCTATGAAGAAGTTCATTTGCTCATAACTTGCAGAGCCATTGTTAATGCAGACCCTGTGGCAAATAAAGTAGGAGGTGATTTTACATGCGAAAACTCTAACAAATTGGTTTTACATTGTGGACAAATACAATAGGAAGTGTGTTTACACTGTAAACATCATGACAAACACAATAGAAAGTGGTAATACACGGAGGATTCTGTGACCAAGACTGTTGTAAAGGCCTTTACAAAGATCAACACTGAGAGATCTTCTCACACATATCTCCAAAATGAGAGAGGCTGGAATAGTCCCAAACTTCAATTATGTGCATTTGAAATGTTATTTTTAGTATTTTGATGTACAGGAACTAAAATGCTTTTTACCTTATAAAATTAGAAGTTGAGGCTGGACAGGTACTTTTTGAATAATTAAATATTTGATTTACTTATTCATTGGTATAAGGCCCACTGAACTACAAGGTCCCAGTGCACTGCACATTTGGAGAACTAGGGCTATAATTAAAAGGAATAGGCGCAGACTGATAAACAATGCACGTTCAACTGAAGGACTGCCAGCAATGGGACTAAGATTACGAGAAACATGTAGCATCCAGGGAGGTACTGAGAAGAAAAAAGAAGAAGAAAATGGGCAGATGAGGCAGGCAAGACATAGAGAAAAATGATGCATGTATGGGGAGTAAAAAGACATGGAAATAGAGGTGCATAAGTAAGAGGGATAGTGGTCTTTGACATACTGTGTGTACCCTAAGCTACAAATAATGAGCTGGAAGGAAGTGTTGAAGGAGAGGAGCTGGTTCTGACAGCATGACAATCGGAAGTGCGTGGCGGGACGCAAAGCCAGCGAGACCCAACCCATTTCAACAACCTACATGAACTGAAACAGAGGTGCACTGTTATTGGCCAGTGCCCCAGAAGAAACCATCCCTGCTAGTGTCTATCTACCCTAGTGGCACTGCTCTTGCCCTGGGACTACAGGCTCCAGCAGTGTTAGTGCCTGTGATGACCAAAAAACAGCAATATCATGCCATTGCGTCCAAACTTTATGACATGTACGCATACACAGTAGGATGGTGTGTGCTGCATGTTGAAGTAAATTGCTGACCCACTCTAGTGTATTTGCTACTTCTCTCCGAGCAGTGACCAAGAAATGTATTGTTTTAGTCACTTTCATGCTTTCCACAGAACTATTACCCCTCCATCCCAATGAGTGATGCTAGCAGTTGGTGGAGACTTTGCTTCGCCACTTGTTGCACAGGTATATTGCTCTTCAGCACATATGCAATGTAGTTATCCACTACCACTCCGGGATAATTCACACTCTTTTCGCTACCTCTCGGTCAGCATGTTATTCACAACCACTTAGGCTTCTAATCTCAGCACAGGGAATTCTGTTCTTAACCTTTTTATGACCAAACATCCTCACACAATGTCTTGTTTAGTTTACAGTTTATTTTGATTGCTTTAATATCCAGGCTGATTCCTGGCATTTTCCTTTCAGAGTGCTGCCCCTGAAGAAGGGCTCTGACAGCCCGAAATGCATTGGGCATTCAGATAAATGTTATACCTAATCTACAGAATGTACAAAATTCTGAGCGATTAGCCAAGAACGGTCTAATAAAATCAATTGACTATGAATCAACTTTTTGTTTGAATTACTTTATTGAAAACGACAAATTGTTCTTCATCCTGAGTGCAGCACGAGTGACACTATCCTATCTAGGAACGTTCTTACAAGTCTGATATCTATATCCCGACTCAGGGGGATCTACTCGCCTGCACCTACGACCATTTTTAACTCACATTTACATTGATGACATCGAGTGCGCACATTCTGTTTTTCAACAGTCATTATGGTATACTTTAACAATTCTCAAACATAATAATAATACAGAAGGAAATGGAGAGGAGAGATAGAATAAGGGAGTGAAGGAAAAATAGCGAGAGAAATGCGTGATGTGAATATACAAAGCAAATGTACTGGACAAAGAGTCAATTGTGACTAAAGGCCTAAGATCTAATTCCTACCTCTATGGCGCAAAACCTCATAAAAATCGATCTGTAAGACATGGAGTAAGGGGGTAGGTGTCAATGGTTAATCGTGAATTCAACTGAGCTAACATCTCTGTGTGAAGCAGTAACAATCCCGTAGGACTCACCACTCCGCCGGTTGTATTTCCATCCCGGCTTGTATGGGATAACCTGCAATCACAAGGCGAAATCAGTATATGAGGACTTTTCAAAAGGTCCAAAGTGCTGTAAGTATAAAGGAGAATCGGATCAAGCTGACGCGCAAAAACGTGAGTGTGTCTAAGACCACAAATATAAACAGCCCATTTTTAAAAATGAATATAGTCTCAATATACGACTGGGCAAGTAGAAAGATAAAACCTAGTATGTCAGTAAAAATTCCAGTCTGTAAACAGCTCTCGTGGGACATGGGATAAACCAAAGTGTAGAGAATTACTCTCTATGAATGAGATGGGTCACCTCGCTCTGAAGTTAAAGTCTCCCCGCGGAAGAGGGATATGCCTCTAAGGATTGTTTTTATGCAGGAAGGTATGCCTTTCTGCACAAAAGCAATCCTGCTCATGATGTAGATACCCTTATACAATTTTTCAAGGGTGCCTGCATTGGAGTTAGGTTGTCTGAAGTGCACCATTGCAATGGAAAAGTATCAGTGTACCATATCTTAGTAGGTATGGCGTATTTCTGCACTCTCCTAGCTCTCCAAGTTACCTTGCTGTGTTTTGTTGAGTAAAATGTTAATTAATCTAGACCCTGGTGTTTAGGCAGATGGATGAGTGAGAGCATGAAGGGAAGCATATTTTACTTCAGTTACAAGCAAGAACTATTGACTTTGCCAATGCATATATGATCATCCAAGGATATGCTTTTTTTACAAGCAACATTATACCAGTAGCACCAACCACGTACTGATTGCACAGTCCATTAAACCGTTTAAGGATTCCTCTACTGTGGATTATTTGTGGGGAATTGGGTTTAATGGATGACCAGTGTGTGAGATCAGGTCAAGCAACAGCCACATTCCCATGCAGGGTGAACCACAAAAAGTCACTAAATTAACCTCTGCTTAACCCACGGTAGCTTGGCAGAAAAAGTAGTCAGGCTAAACTTAGAGGCAATGTGTAAAGTATTTGTGCTGCACACCAGCAGTAAAAAAGTAAAAGCACAACACAAGAAAAGTCCCAAACCCATTTGGAAAATAGACTACATTTTAATAAAATATTTGACACCAACAGGACAAGAATCCAATCAGAAAAAGTGCAGAAATGAATATTAAGCTTTTTGGGTGAAAACTAGAGCCTAAAAGTTCAAAAACTCCTAATAGAGACCCAGATATATTTAGTCGCACAAGACTAGGCCAAAGTTGAAAAATATGGCGACTGCAATGGAGCGCAGTTCGGATACAAGAAGGGAATTGGCCTTGGTCAGTGCTTACCTTTGGAATTAGAAGAAATTATGAGAAAAATTGTCTCAGAAGGTATAGTTCAGCAGGGCAAGGTGTTAGGCAGTGTTCAAACAGAGAGCTTGATTGTTAGGTGGTCTTGAGTCAAATGTGAGGTGAAGATTTCTATGTTCGGACTTAGTACTCAAAATGGAAGACAAAAATCTCTAGCGGGACAAGGCAGAGAGCTGTAGCTAAATACAATTCCATGAGGTCAGATACCTCTTTGGAGAAGGACTGCTGAAACAAATTTGCTGCTGTGGAGAAGAAGGTTGCAGAAGTGTAGGAAGCTGCCTTGGTATATTCTATACCAAAGTAAGGTATAGTGTGCACAGAGTCCAGAAAGTCCCCAGAGGTATAGCAGAGGCTAGATTAGGTAAGTACTAATAGCTCTATTTGTGGCAGTGTGGGAAAGCAGTTAGGCTTATCCAGAGGTTGTGTTAAGCATTTATTGTATTCACTGAATCCAGGATTGATACACACACTCAGAGACAGAATCCAGACCAATCATGTAAGTATAAAAAAGGTATACTTTTTTTTTTATTTTAGAACCAAACAGGACTTGGCACTAGTAAATCAAATGTACTTTCACATGCAAGACTGTTCAAGGACATTAACAGTTCCACACTTTTAGAACAATTTTAGGTCCAAAACTTATAACATGGATTCCCATGGGAGAACAATGGTTATCGGTCTAAAAGGTAAGTAAACATCTTACAAATGGGAGTTTTAGATGTTAGGACAAAGGTTCCCCAAGGTCCAGTTAGGCACTCAAATCGTGCCTCCAGCAGCACTAGGTTATCCGAGTGCAGAGAGCAGGATGTCAATGTTAGCCAATGGGGCTAGGGGCACCTCGGGTGGAGACTGCTCACGGGCAGGCCACTCGGTCTCGGGAGCCTACCTCCTAGGGTCAAGGTGAGGGAAAAGAGGGTCCCCAGTCAGCACCAAGTCCACACCACCAGAATCACTAGGGCGGCCGGGTGTAGGGTGCTCAGGAGGGGTCGAGAGCGCAATGCAATCCTACGGTGGTTGCTGGTTTTAGATTTTGGCTGAGCGCCCGGTACAGGAAGTCTTCTGGGTCAAACCAACAGCAGGGCAGGTCAGTTGGAGGGCTCAGGGACATATTTGCACCTCAGGTCTTCTTCTCCAGGTCTCAGTGCGGCCGGATGCAGGGGTGCCTTTTGAGGTTAGATTTCACCTTACCAGGGCACTTGAGATTGGAGGTTCTCCTAGCAGAGGCTGCAGGAGGCATTGGGGTGCCCTGGAGTGGTCAACCCAGAGTGGACTCAGACTCTGTAGTGCTGGGGGACCTTGCTGGGACCGGTGGGGCACTTGAACTCAGGCCATAGGTGACAGGTGCAGTGGTGGTTCCAAGCGTCAGGTGTGTTTGTCCTCAGCAGGATCAGAGTCTGTCTTTAGAGTTTCTCTTGAACAGAGCTGAGGTTTGCAGGAGATTGGGTCTTTGGTGAAGGCAGTCAGTCCTCCCAGGGGTTTTGGAGTTCGCTAGCTGCAGGAGATGTTGACTTTTGGCTCAGGACCCCCAGAAACTGCAGACAGGCCAGTCGGCTAAGGCCAAGTCAGTTCTTCTCTGTATTCTCATCTGTTGTGTGACTTCTCCCATCCTTCTTCTTCGTAGTTTGCATGAATCTGCCTTCTGGGTTAAGGGCTGCTCCCTAAATAATGTATTTAGGGGCGTTTTAGGGGTCTTGGCTTAGTAGCCAATAGGCTACTGACCTTTAGGTGACTACACCATTGGCGTGCTCACCCCATGTGGGGGATTGAGCACGATCCCTAATCCTGATTGGAGAGTGCCTGCCATCTGCAAGATGATGGGCACTGAAGAGTGGGCATCACATCGCCTCCCCGGACTGAGGGTTGGGGTTGGCAGAGGTGGGCACACCTTCTGGGCTGTTCTAAGTTTTCCTGACCAAAAGGCGGTGTGACAGGTAGGGGGCCTGCTCCTGATAGCTGGGGAGGCTGAGGGCTGCATTTCAAAGGCAGCCAGGGCCTTGAAGCTCCCCTGCCACAGATGACTCTTCCTGACCTGTGGGAGTTGTGAACACCTCTGCCCAGGAAAGGCTTTGTTTCTGGGGTCATGGAGCAACAGATCCCACCCCAGGGGTCCAGAAATTTGTATTGTGGTGGCAGGCTGGTGTTTACCAGTCAGTGAACCCAACAAAGGTTGGTTGTTTTTCAGGCAGCATCTCCAAGATGCCCTCTGAGTGCATTGTGTGATCAATTCCACACTGGTCTCAGTGTGGGTTTATTATGCTGAGAGGTTTGCTACCAAACTTCGCAGAATTCAGTAAAGCCATTATGGTGCTGTGGAGTTGGTAATGACAAACTCCCAGACCACATACTCTTTATGGCTTTACTGCACTTACAATGTTCAAGAATGGACTTAGACACTGTAGGGGTACACTGCTCATGCAACTGTAACCTAGGCAGTGGGTTGCAGGCATGGCACACATGTATGTGTACCATGTCAACTTTACACATTTCTCTGCACCAAAACAAACAGCCAGCAATGGCAGTGTGTGTGTTAAGGTAAAGGACCTCTAAGAGTGGCACAATATGTGCTGCAGCCCTTAGAGGCCTACCTTGGTCACAGTGCCCTTGGTACCCATGGTACCTTTTACAAGGGACGTACTTGTGGTCAGAGAGGTGTTAATTGTAAGTAGAAATGTACAGTTTTGTGAAAAAGCACATACTCTGGGAACCTGATTGGCAGGGACCCAGGATACATCAAGTCATAGTGCATGAGAAATCTGCAGCAGAAACCCACTTTCCTATAAGGAGAAGCCTCAAAGTCAATCTGACCAGTGATGCACCTGGGGTGTTTATGCCCCTCCCTCTGTAGGGTGGCACGATAGGGGGTGTACCCACCCCAGGGAAGGGACCCATTGGTCCCTGCCTTTTGCCTACCTCTAACGCCCCTAAATCTAGTATTTAGGGGGAACCCTGAACCTTGCTTTCCCAGATCCAGCCTGACAACAAGAAGAAAAGAAGAAGAAGGACAGAACAGCCGTGCAGCCAGCTAACAAGAGGAAGACGCCCGCTGACTTGGCCCTAACCCTACCGGCCTGTCTCCCCTCGAACCTGCAGCTGTGAAATCCCGGTGTGTCCTGCAGCCAGCAACCTTGAAAACCCCAGAGGACCTGCCTGCCTTCACTTCCAAAGACTGCTTCTTATGTGAACACCGTATTTGTTCAAACTGCAACCTCTGGCAGCAGTCAGAGACTGCAAATCCAGCCCACTCTGCACCCATTGAACCCGGCCCGAGCTTGAGTGGAAAAACACCACAAGGAGGTCACCCCGGCGATCCTGACCCGTGATCCGGTGACCCCTGACCTGCCTCAACCCTCCAGCCGACACCTGCAGTCTAAATCCAGAAGGACACCCCACGGTCTTGTGTGCCCAAACTGACAGTGCCTAACCAACCCTTAACTTCCCACTTACCTCTCCAAGTGGTGGTCGCACCCAGAAGTCCTTCATCTCCCTGCCTGCAGTGCTTTTGCAAACCGGAGGTTCTCCATAGAAAACAAGAGGGCGTCTGACGTCGGAACAGCACTCTGCACCCGGCCGCCCCAGTGGCGCTGAGGGTGCACCTTTTGTTCTACTTTGTTTCCCCATTTGCCCTGACCTTAACCTCTTCAGTGCCCATGACGAGATAGTCTCGTCATGGAGCACGGTTGCGCTGTGCCCATGACGAGACTATCTTGTCATGAGCCCCACCCACTAGTGCAACGCCCGGCACAGGAGGGGGAAAGGGCGTGGCACTGAAGGGGTTAACCCTAGGAGCTTTGCTCCCACAATCCAGTGGCCTGCTTTCCAGCAGCCACCAACTGGAGGCCCCCAAACCCCTATTGGATAACTTTGGGCCTCAACACTCTGCACCCGGCCGCCCTAATGGCACTGAGGGTGCAACAACTGTGCATCACTGACCCTGGGGTACCCCTGAGTCTAACCCCAGAACCTCAACTCCCACAGTCGATTACTTACATGTGAACCGATAACCTGTTTTTCTTCTATAGGATAACATTGACAATTTGCTTCAAAAAGTTTCTAAGTGTGGAGTTTTGAAATCTAAAGCTATTCTTCAAAAATCATGCGAATAACCAGAACGTAATTACTTACCTGCTCACAGGATATGCCCCAGTGCTGAATCTAGGTATCCAGCACTGAGTTAGAAAAGTAACGTAAAAAGAAACTTACCTGTAATTTACTGAAAAATCCTATTCATTCCAATGAACTGTATTTGCTAAGTGTTGCAACCTGCTGAATCCCCTGTAAATCAAACAAAGTACAAGTTCTATTGCATTGCATCAGACTGTTCTATATTCAGCAACTTATTACTGAAAGTATTTAATGCTTACCTGTGCCAGGCTTGCTTGGTTCTAAAAATAAAACAACTGTATATATTTTTATACAAACACAATTGGCCTAGAGTTCAGTTTTTGAGTGTGTGAATACATTTGCTGACTGAGTGTATACATTAAATGCTTAACACTGTCCTCTGATACTGCCTTACTGCTTGACCACTCTACCACAAATAGAGAGTAAGGTTATATCTAACTTTAACCTCAACCTACCTCTGGGGTCACCTGGACTCTATACGAACTATACCTCATTTTGGTGTAGTATATATAGAGCCAGTTTCCTACAAGCCCTGCCTCACATTATACCTCCACCAGGTATAATGTATGCAGGGTGGGCGTTCCCACGCAGGAAAGCCTTGTAAAAGTGGCTCTGTGAAATCAACAAGATTTTACTGCGCGACATCTAGGACACCACAGCATCAAAATCTTACACCGGCTTGATGCAGGCATAAGGAGTGATGCAGTACAATGAGTATAGGCCTCCCGATGCATTTCTGAAGTTGCGTCGTGCTTACAACACAACTCCAGCAATGCGTGACTTTTGGGCCAACAGATGCATCAGAACGCATCTGTCAATCCTTCTTTTATGGTGCGCTGTATTGCAAATATGGCGCATCCATAGTGGTGCAACGGTATTGCAGTCTGGTGCAGGGAAACTAATGCATCTTTCATGCAAAAAGCTTTGGTACATCCTCCTTGAGCCACTGGCTGGAGATGTTGTCGATCCCATTTTGACTCATCCCACAGGATTTCATACATTGCATAGAGCAATGGCTCTGCCCTCTTGATCCATTGGTCTGGCTCCCAATGTCATTCACTTTTTAGGTCAACCCCCAGGACAGCTAATGGTACTTGAGTTATCAGGCAGTTTAAGAGACAGCATTCTGCTTCCTTAGAGCAGCATGATTGTTTCGACCTCTGTGAGTTCACCTAGGAGCGACTGAAAGAGCTCCTGCAGTTAGTTCACAAATACTTCTGAAATGTTAGAAACTAATTAAAAAAATATATATATTCCTCTCAATTCCCCAGTCACACTAGGACTGCACTTTAACGCCCCTTGTTTTTGCTTCTATCAGAATTGTATGGCTATCAGCCACTGTACTTGTTATGTGACTGGTGTCCTTGCAGTTTGTTCATGGAGCCATGAACCAACAACAGTCTCCTGTGCTAACAGCAGCTGACATCTCCTGGATGTGCCACAGCAGCCTATGTCTTGTCATAAAAACTACTGGGATTTTGGTTGAGCAGCTTAAGGTAATTCGGTACTGTGCACTTTACAGAGAAAAGATGGCAGACAATGTAAACGTTCGTGTCAAACACCAGCATCCACACAATTTAACTTGTTTTATATTGTCTATTCTTGCCAATTAGTTGCATTAATCGTAGTAGAGGAGGGTGCATCTTTTCATACACTTGTACCAGTGACTGCTGGCAGAGGACGGAGGTGCTGGGAGCGGGGAGCGAAAACAATCTAAAAACTCCACTTACCTTTTGCTGTTGGCCAGCAGGCCGGTCGGCTCTCCCCTTCGGTCCCTTCAGCCTCCTTTTCCTCTTCCTGTGGGTGGAAGCAGGAACCACACAGGCTCTCTCCGCTAATCCACTCACAATGCTGCAATGCATCCAGTGGCGTAACGAAACTTGAGGGGGCCCCCCTGCAAAGCACATGGAGGGGGCCCCCCCTCCCCCGGCCCACCATCTACCACTTTGCCCTATCGCCAAGAAATCTGGCATATTTTGATTTGAAACCTCCAACATTTAAATGAAATGCCTCTATATTGTCTTTCTCTAAGTTCCAATGAGAAAGTGGGAAACACTCTTAACATGCAAGCTAAGCCATTTGTATGAATACTGTCAAAAACGGATTATTTAACTGAGGCAGCAATCAGAACAATGCCATGGAGTGATCCTATTGTCTCAGGAACTGCCTTTGGCTGAAGAACAAAGAACAACTATGAAGGGTCTGAAATAGAATTGACAATACCTTGAAACTTTGAAAGACCAACCCAAACCTGAAATTCCATAAAAACTCGACTGACAATACACATGAGAAGTACACAAACTATAACTCAGTATCCTGCGAAAGTTCAAGAGAAATAGACTGGTGAATTGTCTGCATGCCACACACTAGCGACTGTCAAGGGTTGTGCATGATAATAATGTGAACTGAGGAAGCAATTTTAATCATAATGTCTTTGTTAGTAAGCACTGCAAAACAGGCAGGCAAACAAGGCTGAGGAAGAAAACTGTTTGGAAGCTTCAGAACATTGATGCAGATGTTTGTCTGTTCTAATTTATCATTTCTGTAGTGTAAACAATGCTAAATACAAGATTTAAGGTACACGTATTACAGACAAGTGCAAGCAACACCATATATAACACTGCATGTAGAATAAAAACAAACCATATCAGCAAGTACCTAATGACAATCTATTCAAACTGTAGTTGGTAAAGCAAAAGAAAAAATGCAAAAACTTTCAAATTGCAAAATAAAGCAATCACCAGTCCAGCAATATACAAAAATCAAGCATGTTTTGTAAAACAATCCAACTTTCTTCTTGCATCAAGGTGAAAACACTTTCAAAGGGCATGGTAAAAACAAGTTCAGCAGCTTCCCTCACAAGGACTGACCTGAACCACCAGACTGGGCCTTACTTCATAACAAACAGAGGCCTCAGACCTCAGTGTGTCAACACTGGCGGTATTTACAATGTACTAAGAGTATAGGCACGCCTGCTAAATTACAGATTCACCATTGCCTTCAAATGGCTCTATCGTCACGAGTGACACCGCCAGCCAGGCGTGGATTTTAAGCCAACAGCACCTTGCATTCTGGGAGTTGTGCTGTGACCATCTAAGTAAGGGGTTAAACATTCCAGCATGCAAAGTGTTGCTGGATAAAAGCTACGAATGGACACGACATGGTGCCAATGCCATTTGGCAGCTATGTTTTATACAAGCACAAGGGGATGTTTAATTTCCTCAACACAAGCTGCAGAAGTCTGGTGTCAAATAGCAAACACGTTGTGCGGAGAACCCAGAAACGTGCTGTGTAGCCCCGGTGTATGGACCTGAGGTGTCATTCTCTAAGAGACCCAGTGGTAAAAGCCCACAGTTGTCTCTAATGCATGTTAGTGCCAGGCAGTGGTCGAATTGGTGGGAAAAAAGTAGGGAAACTGTGGGAGGAGAATCAGAGGGCGGGAATAACCAATGGATTGGGTCAGTGGGCGGAGTGAGAGGTGTGGCAGAAAGAGCAAAATATCCCAATTTTTTGTATTCGTTTCCCATTTCACTAACCGGTTACAGCTTATTACATTATTTAATTTAACCAATAGATACACATGTTTATTTTAGGTTAAATATGTGTTATTGACATTAAAATACATTCACAAAGTGAGATTTGTTTCCAATCACAGAATGTCCCAAATATCCTTAAAAGTGGAATCGCAAGCCATTTGTCTCCCAGCCATGGAGTTTCTGTCATCAGCACTTCTCCTCCCTTTTTCCACAAGAGCAGTTCAAACATGAATGGCAAAATATCCTAGTTTGCAAATGTTTTCCACATAACTATGGCTTTGACATATTTGCCACATAATACATCATCTGCTGCATAATCGGATGATTTTAACTAGTAAATTGTTTATAGCTCAAACACATCAAAAGTTGCTAAACAATGTGACTTGTGCTGCTGTGAAGTGGAGGGCCCTTTGCAAAGGTTGACTGGTCACCTTTCTCATTGCTGCAGTTGTATATTCCACTAGTACTAATAAGGAAAACATTTTGCAGAGACTTTTAGCATGTGTACAAATTTCAAAATAATAAAGTATCAGAAAATGTACAGCACCACTAATACCAGTGTAGGGTGTCAGAGCACTTTACATCACACATATTACACAGAGACAGTCATTCATATGTGTGTAAATCACTGTGTAGGAAATGTTACATAAGACAAAGGACTACAAAGTGTAGGAGTCACATGACAACCATACTAGTAGGCAGCATAGTTTAATAGTGATTGGTCTGCAGAAACACAAACTCAGAATTAAAAACATAATACCATGGTTGGGGGTTCTCTTTGATAATCAGAATTGATTTCTACCCAAATGAACCCTTTTTTTGCAACATTAGGATAATCGAAGACTGGGGAAAAAAACATAACGCTCTAATTTATACCTTGGAGTTTGCATGCAGCTCTTACATGACAGTTAATAGCTCACTGTTCTATGTTAGGATTTTAACTTATTAACTGCAATTAACAATAGGGTCTTTCTGACAAAAGCAGTGACCCACTGACCTATTGACATTATGCGCACTTTGTGATCTGCATGGCACATGTTCTTAGCAGCATGCACATTACACCTCTGCCATTTCTTTTCATGAGTCAAACCTTCCACTAGACAAAACACCATCTCTCTCTACTAAGAACATTATTCACTGGAATTATCAAGACATTTTTATTGTTGCACAAAAATGTTGGAGGCCAGGAAGGAGGCAGCAAGTGCTTTTAAAACCATATTATACTTACAAACATGACGCCCCCACCTGAAGTTAGTGCCCTGTGTGGTCGCACTGCCCTAGAGCCTCCCTGCTCAAGGGTCCTGTGACCTCAGTGACAGAGTCACTGCCACTCTATGGTGTGCTGCTTCATAGGTCTGTCCCCAAGACTGGAGGTGAACTTCATGGATAGTGGTGGACAGGCCTTCAAGGTTAATCCACACTTGGCACCGATAGGGTCCACCTGCTGGTGCTAAGACACCAGGGCTTTTAAGATCTTGCGGCGCCTTCTAAGGTGTAGCACAGGAATTTGCTCCCTCAGGAGAGTTGTCTGGAAGCCTGGTCATTAAGGCTGAACCTGGTTCACCAGTTCCACTTCAGCAGCTCTGACCATAGCGCCACATCCTCTCCCCCACTGAACACCATACTGCCCCACTTAGAGAAACTTGCACTGCACTGACCCGCTATAAACACCTGGATGTGACTCAATTCTAATTACACACTAGACAAGAGCAATATGCTGCCTAAAAAAAATTACCAACCTAGAAAAAGCAAACACTCATAGGGAAAACAAGATTAAGTAAAGCATGTCAAATGTAAGCAGGAACACCATGGTTACCTTTTTCCTTTTACACTCATTATTCTGGAATTAGTGAGTGCTTTTGCATGAAATGTAAGGCCATGACTACAGGGCCCGGAAGGGACCTGTTTCAGTGCCCATTGCTTATATCTTTTCAAAATATAAGCAGTATGGTTTAAAAAGACCACATTCGGTAACACACAGTCACTGTACACATTTTGGGGCATATTATCAAGGGGAATATTGCCGCTTTAGCGGCACTTTTTGCCACTAAAGCGGCGATATTTTTATCGCCCTATTAGCAAGCTGTCGCTAACAGCTGTTAGCGACAGTTTACTGGCAACAGCGTCCGTTTTTTTTGCCACTTTGCTTGTCAGCGATATTTATCGCTAATGACGTGCAAAGTAGGTGTTCCTCACTAAAACTAAATGGAAACAGTCGTAATCACAACTTCCCCCTATTATCAATGCCCGCGTTGCAATAAAAAAAGTCGCACTAATCGCGATTATCGCTGGTTCCTAATGCCTGATTGAAACCTGACTTAGACATCTTTTCAATGGGAGGTGGATTGTCAGGCTGAGACCACCTTAGCTTATTACCAAGGATTTCACTATCGCAGGAATTTCATCACTGGATGTCCAGCGATCAGTCATTTTGCCGCTATCGCTGTTTTTTTTATCGCCTACGTGTTGCTAATAACGCTCTATCTCCGCGATAAAAACCAGCGATAGCCAGCGGTAAACAAATTGACGCTAAGCGCGCTTTGCAATATTTATCGCAAAGCGTTGCTAATATGCCCCTTTGTTTTCCAATTCACCCATCAAGCAGGTATTTCAGTACCTCCAGGCAAGGTGCACTTTCCCACACAGGGAAAACAATGTTGTTCAAAGGGAGAGGAGAAAACAAAAGTATCACTTCACTGGCAAACACTGTAAAGTGGCGCTAATGTGTTTAGGTGTAAATCAATCTGGACACCTTGCAACCACTCTGTCTTGCTTTAATTAGTTATTTATTTTTCACAATTGGAATGTTTTATTTCTCTCCACCCTGAGGCTGCACTTGTGTCAGAAAAAGACAACGTTTCCAGCAAAAGTGTTTTTCTTTTTTAGATCCATTTCACAGGGGAGCAAATAAACGAAAGGAGGAAAGAGAGGGTAATACCCGTTTCTTGAAGTCTCGGTTTTCACTAGCTGAGGAGCGAGACAGAAAGAGAGGGAAGACTCGGAGGCCTAGAGGCCGTCACCGTGGCGTGTGTGCACAGTTTAATCTATGGGGACTTGGGGAGGCCGTGCGCGCAGGAGCACTATTTAATTTGAGAAGACTGGTCTCCCTCGCTGAGAGTGAGGGGGCCCCTGGAGCGTGGGGGCCCCCCGCACCGCGGGGGCTGCGGGGGCCTGTGTTACGCCCCTGAATGCATCGTTGTGATTAGTCTGAGTGCTGTGGTACAGCGCTCAGACAGGGGCTGTGAGGCTTTGCATGTTCCTCACCAGGCTGTGTAAAGCAGGCCAGGTGGGGAAGATGCAAAGTGCGCAGGACTGTTTGGCCAGCCCAAGAGGGCCAGCTAAGCAGTCATGCGCACTTGGGGTTGGCAAACCACTCCACCCCCGTAACCTCAGCCCCACCCTAACCCAGCCAGTAGTGAAAAATAAAATGATGATAAACAGGCTATCATTTTTTTCTGCTGCACTACTCTTAAAGCGGTGTGGCAATGCTCCACCGCCTTTGCGGAGAAGCCACCACTGGCTGGTACTGTAATAGACTTAAGGGATGTGTATTGACTGGGCAGGTATGTGCACATCAAGCCTTATCCTTATCATCACCTGTTTAAGTAAAGAGTGCCAAGATGCACGCCAAGGTTACTCCTCCTTTTTGTAAACGCCCAGCAGCTCTTCCTCATCTCACCACTTGCTTCCAGATGACATAGATACTAGTAGATCATGAGACTCGTGAGCTTGCAGCCTGCTTCCGGAATGCAGTAGATGTAGTTGGTTTTTCAGTATAATATAGTGCAAACTTGACCCAAATGTATTGGAGCGCTTTAAATGAGCACCAGTGACATTGTACGAGTCATATTACTTTTTTGGAGGTGCAGGGAGACGGAGACCTCTTCATGAGACAGTGAGACTCAATCTAGAACCCCACGAGTTACTGCTTTAATACCTTCCACTGAAAGCACTGATACACCTCAAACTTTTGCGATTCATTTTTTAGAAGAAAGCCCATGAGACAGGGACGACCCAGGAGGAGCAAAAGAAAAAGACACCACAGAGGTGAAGAATCGACCCACTACCAGTCGGAAGGGCAAGGGGAAAAAGCCATGAATATCAACAACTTGGTCATTAACATTTCTTCTTACAAGCTCAGCCCTATTGAAACACACACTTTGCAAAAAGGCATGTCTTACGTACCTACATTCCACACCAATAGTTTAGAACTGGAAATAAGCGTATTTAAACTCATGCAAAACTTGCGTTTGAGGAATTATTTTGAAAACATTGTGAACCATATCGAACCTCATGAGAAGGATTTATTGAAAGGACTTAAACCCAGGAGCACTTTTCTAGCTCCAGTGAGCCACAAGAGTTTGGACACTTCGAGAATTTTGTGAAACTTGACTTGTCATCCCTCAAATTTCAGAAGAAATCTAAACACTGCCATCTCACAGCCAAAGAAACAGACATACTCAAAAAACTCTCTAACAACAACACTATCACTTGCCAAAAAGGCTGACAAACGTGGAGCGCTGGTCATCATGCATACCAGTTTTTACAAATCACAAGCTACCGCACATATAATGGTTACCAACACCTATGCCTTACTCAAGCATAACCCCACCGATCAATTTTCAGATATCCTAAAAGACATATTACAGAGAGCTTTTGATAACGGGGTCATAACAGAAAAAGTCAAGAGGTTTTTGACTCAAAGTCACCCTAAATCAACGGGCCCGATTCACAGAACTGACTTAAGACAAAATCCTAAACTTACTACTCATGGTATTCACAGAATGCACTTACGACTGTCCTAAGTTTATGTCCGCACTCGGGCCGGAATTTCCGCACCCGGAGTGTAAGCTCCACACCTGGAGTGGAATTTCCACTTTCGAGAAAGAATCTCAGGTTCCAGGCCAGAATATCCACAATGCATCAGAAATAGTCAATTAACACCTGATTGTGGGTATTCCGGTCCGGAAGCGGAGATTCCGGCCCGATGGTGGAAATTCCACTCTGGGTGTGGACCTTCCACTCCAGGTGCGGAGCTTACACTCCGGGTGCGGAAATTCCAGCCTGAGTGCCAACGTAAACTTAGGACAGTCGTAAGTGCAGTCCTGGACCCTTCGAAATCAGGCCTAAGGTGTTTTTTTAGCCAACTCACGCATCCTCATTGTAACTGGCTCATCTTTGCCTTTGCATGGGTCGGAACCGGTGTAGCCTTGTCAAAGCATGGAATGGAGCCGGCGCATTACACTCGGAACCAGTGCATCACCTTCGCAATCGACGCATCCTCTGCTGCGGGATCAGTAGCGGTGCATCGCATCATTCTCTTGTGACTACTCTGTACCCAGTAGTACCTACTCTTCAAGCTACCTCCGGTTCTTCACCACTGACATTGTTCATTCAATCCAGGTCTTCATTCTGCTTAGCTACAGTCACTCACCTCACCTCTCAAGTTGATTTTTTTTATTTCCCATCTTTGTTATAGGTTTCTTCAGATTAATCCAGCCTTAACGAAGGCGTTCCATTATGAACCATTCTCTGTCATCTAGTTAAAATGTGCTTTTCTCAATGAATTGCTTTCAGCCCAATAAGGCTAATAGCAGATTCCAACTCCAAACAACACATGCCATGCTAATGAGAATCTTACTCGGTAAAGGCAGATACAAAGCTAAAGTAAAAATAACACCCATGACCAAGCCTCTGTCCAGGCATTGCGGACATTTAAAAAATGTTTTTTTAAGTGCCCAAGTATACACCATAGAGGCATAGACATCATTTAGGGGTAGTCCAGGGTAGCAGATACTACACATGGCTTGCACTTTGCTATCCATGACAGTACTTTAGGTACCCCTGTCTCACAGTCATGAGAACTGCACAAAGAGGCAGTGAACAGAACTGGAAAAGGCCACACTCTGGTATCCTGTTCTCGTTCTTCCCCTAACCACCCTTGCATGCAAAACAATATCCGAACTGATCCCATTTCTGAGTTGCTGAAAGAATGATATTGTATTTTATATGTTAAATTTGTATTTTGCTGTACAGAAAAACCATAAGAAATAACATCTATTTCTTTTTCCTTTCAGGAACCATGACGGCAGTTCCCCTGCTTCTTCTTTATTTGGCTCTAAGAGGTTGTTACACTTTTAAAAATGTGGTTTGTTTTCTATGAAGTGTTTAAATGAAATATTTGCACCATTTAGATACAGCTACAACTATGAAGTTAATATCTGTAAAATGGACGTCAGACTGTGAGGCGCTGTTGAAAGGGAGCGCGTCCTGTGGGGTCACTCTTGGCTTGAGCATCCCTGACATTCCTCACTGAAGTCTAAGGTAGCTAGTGCCCTGGAAAAGTGTCGCAACTGTGTTTGTTGGATCAGTGACAGAGGACCCTGCCGTGCAGTCCCTCCCCTCTATAGGGCTGCCATTATGACTAAAGACTATTGATACTTATGAGATAAAGGACCCGAGCGATCACACATCATATTCTGTGGGGGATAATTTAAAAGTTGGACGAAGGGGACCTTCCCAATAATTTCTGTGCTGTAAATCTGCAGCTCCCTGACAATTTAGACGTAACTGAACTCAGATGGCTCAGCGAATGGAAACCCTTGACCTGGAGGCTTGAAGATCCCCATCTGTCGGGTGGGCGAAGGAGAGCTATTCTCTGCTGATCTGGTGGGCCTCCCACCAGACAAGCATCTTGAGATTCCAGGAGTTGTGAAGAGCCAGCCCTGCCAGGTTTTTGAGGCCCATGTCTGATTTCCTTCTTCAGTCACAGATTTCTTGTTTACATTCTAGATTTCTTGTGTACACTATTATAAAATTAAGACCACAATTCTAAGAACGCAAAGAAAAATTCTGGACTGGAGAAGCTGGTGATGTTTAGACCTGGGAAATGTTCCAGCTATAACGAGCTAGGGTGTGCGTGTTTGTGTGCACATGTTTACTTGTGCGTGTTCAAGAACAGACAAATTGGGGAAATCAAATGTAGATCTACCACCAGATAAAGTTAGCAACAGCTGGCTAAAGATGGGCAAATTTTTTAATACTCCCATTTAGCTTGGTGAAATAGGCAAGTTTCAACCTTCCTGAAGCCTGTCAAAGATATTTGATGCCACCCTTGTAGGAATGGTGAAGGAGTAAAAAAGACTATATCTATGCCTGTCTGTGGCCATTTCCTGCTATAGTACATCCGGAGGTTAATTTTGAGTTATTAAGTTGCACCCTCCAAAACAACAAAGCAGGTATTAGAGAAGGTAGTAGCAGGGGAACGAGTGCAAAGAGCAGGGGGGCCTTGCAGGGAGAAGCCAGTGCCTGGAATAGGGTTGTGCAGAGCATGCACAGGAAGGAGAGGCAGTGGTGGCGGTGAAGCCAAACCAGCCAGACCAGCAGGACGGTATTAGTGAGAGGACACAGAACTGAGAACATGGGACCAGTGGAGACACCAGCACCCCCTTTAACCAACCAGGCCCTTTAAGAATTGGGAACAGTTTCCTATTGAGGCAGAGTGGGTCTTAGACTCACTTTCTTTTCAAACTACAGGACTTTCTGACTCCACAATAGCTTTTTAATGAATTCATGCAAAGAATTGGGAGTCCTTAGAGTTTGTAACTGTACATACCCCTAAACGATCCCAGATCTGAGAACAGTCACTAACAGTCCTGTCCTGAACTCTTTGCTCCCTCTGGGAATCTCTTGTGCTCCTTGTAGACTCATGTTCTATATGGAAATATGTGTGTATATTATAAATCAGCTGCTCCATGAGGCTCATGCTTAAGGAAATAGCTAGAAAATGAAACCACCCCCGCCTTCCTCTCCCCTTTGAATCATATCTCCAATGACACTAAGGGAGTAAATAAAGCTCAACACTCCCTTGAAGAGTTGCTTTCACCCTTTCGTCCTATTTTATGTCAATCATTTTATTCTTTCCACCTCTTTTCACGCCCTCCTTGTCCCAGTCCTAGTATTGTGAGGTGGTTCTACCTCCAACAGGAAGTTATTTCACACAACAAAGACCGAAGGCCTATATTTACACCCCACAATAATACTGTAGCCCTTCCCTCCCACTTCCTGTCTTTTTCTTCCTTTCGAGAAAGTAGGAAAGCCATGCTTATTTATTTAATTATGTAAAATGCTCTTGTTATATCTTCAAGGCTGTTATGGGGCACAGCAATGTATTCCTATGCATCGATCATTCATGCACTTTCAGTCCATGTGCCGGGCTTGGGCGGAGAATGTTCATCTCGGATCATAATTGGGCTGTTTGGGATCATGCTGTGGTATCCTTGGCATAGTTGTTCCCAAAGTCAATGCAGAAACTATGGAAGGAAGTGCTGTTTCTCGTTGACAATGAGATCTTACGGTTTGCGAGATCTCATTGCCAAGTACCTATTTTAACAAGAAGGGCGCTGAATTAGCACGTCGCTTTCAAGTTCGCAAAGGAGGGCAGAAAGTCTCAGGACAAGCTACAGTATGTGGCGCAGCAACAATAAAATATTCAGATCTGATCTTCTGTACCTGATATGAGGCAATGGATTCTGCACTGGCTGAGCCTAGACCAGGATGAGGCTCAGGACAAGCCACACTATATGGAGCAAACAAAACAAGGGGACCCAAAAGGTAATTGAGGACCTTGGGTAATCGTTAATTACAAGTAAACAGTGGTCCTCAAATGATTTAAGGAATAATGGTGAATAAATATAGTACAGAATCGAAACGATATTAAGGAAGTCCAGCCGGACAACCAATTTAATGCTTCAATGAAGTGCAAACAATATTCAACAGCAAAACATATGTGGGACACAGTCCTGCATCCGTTGGGAAAGAAAGACATTTACATGACAAACAGACATTTCAGGCAAGGCAAAGGAGCTTATTTACAAAATCCGATGTTATAAGCTTATTCGAGCAGACAGTGCTCTTTTTTACACATGGGTTAATGTGCACGCTGTTTAGACTAGAGTCGACGACGTTTCGATTCTATTTCGAGGATACAAGGATCATCATCAGGACGTTAGTATGTACGAGCCTGGTAAAGATAAGAAATTGCCGTAGTCAACCGAACAGAAGGAGAACGTGTTAGATGCCTGAACAGCCGAACACACGTCTCGCAGCGCAAAACAAGGGGATCCGGCAACAGGATCAGGTGTGCGAGTGGTAACCGGAGGAGTTGCTGGTATAGGGAGGAACTGGGTGTTCCAGATAAGTAGCTCCGAGGGATAATCCGTCCGAAGAGAGGCCCGGAATTGCGGGTGTTGTCGTAGGAGATGCTTAATTTACGAGGGAACGGGCAAATCGAATAAGTTGCTTCGGTAGGGGATCCATGACAATACACGGGATCAAGCGACGTCCTCAGGTGCCGATACCAGCAACTCCTCCGGTTACCACTCGCACACCTGATCCTGTTGCCGGATCCCCTTGTTTTGGGCTGCGAGACGTGTGTTCGGCTATTCAGGCATCTAACACGTTCTCCTTCTGTTCCGTTGACTACGGCAATTTCTTATCTTTACCAGGCTCGTACATACTAACGTCCTGATGATGATCCTTGTATCCTCGAAATAGGGTCGAAACGTCGTCGACTCTAGTCTAAACAGCATGCACATTAACCCATGTGTAAAAAAGTGCACTGTCTGCTCGGAATTAGCTTATAACATCGGATTTTGTAAATAAGCTCCTTTGCCTTGCCTGAAATGTCTGTTTGTCATGTAAATGTCTTTCTTTCCCAACGGATGCAGGACTGTGTCCCACATATGTTTTGCTGTTGAATATTGTTTGCACTTCATTGAAGAATTAAATTGGTTGTCCGGCTGGACTTCCTTAATATAGTTTCGATTCTGTATTATATTTATTCACCATTATTCCTTAAATCATTTGAGGACCACTGTTTACTTGTAATTAATACACTATATGGAGCAGCAGCACTGAGATATTCCCATCTGATCTTCTATCCCTGATGAAACAGGCAATGGATTCTGCACTGGCTGAGCCTAGACCAGGATGAGGCTCAGGACAAGCCACACTATATGGAGCAGCAGCACTAAGATATTTCCATCTGATCTTCTATCCCTGATGAAACAGGCAATGGATTCTGCACTGGCTGGGCCTAGACCTCAGGACAAGCCACACTATATGGAGCAGCAGCACTGAGATATTCCCATCTGATCTTCTATCCCTGATGAAACAGGCAATGGATTCTGCACTGGCTGAGCCTAGACCAGGATGAGGATCCTGATGGTGATCAGAAGGGCAATTATAAGTAAGTTGCCCAACTATGAAGGCTAATGGTTCACATCAGAGAGACAATGGGGAGGCGAGACACTGGGGTTTGAGGCTAACATCCATCAGAAGGAGGGGTTTTACTCATAGTACACCAGTGGTGAAGCAGATTACCTTCCTTTCTATGATGTTATAAAGGAAATTATGTCTAAGGTGTGGGAACATCCAGATAAAAATTCGATTTCCCAGTTTCTCAATTAAAGATACTTAATCAAAGAGTTTGAGAAAGACTGTCCACAGGCACCAAAGTGTAATACCATTCATACATGTGTGACGTTGACTTCTAATCTTGCGTCAGAAGACTCCACTCTCCTGGGTGTAGTGATCAGAAAAGTGGAGGCTGCCTTAAAAAGGTCTTATGTAATATTTAATTTTGCATTGAGGGCAACTCTCAGGTTATGCAATGTAGGTGCAATTTAAAGATTTCCAGGCTCTGTATGATTGTATTATCCTGAGTAAGATGGAGCTGGTTGCCAAATTTCTCTCAGATGCCCTGAGGGCAGCTGCATCCCCACCGGGGTCCTGTGTGCAGTCGCATGTTTCTGTGGATGAAATCAGGGAAACTGGAGGCCACCCACAGAAGTCTTATCCAGAAACTGCCATTAACAGGGGTGAAATTGTTTGGGGCTGATATAGATGAAAAGACAAATTAGGCAGCAGACTGCAATTATTTAAGCTGAGTCCAGATAAGTTGTCTATATTCAAACAACCTCCTCAGAATTCTAAGGGTAAACACACTTTTCTCTTTCCTGGCTCAGCCTTGGTCATTGGGCCACGTTTGATAGCAAAATCCTAAAAATTCCCGTGGCCAAGACCAGCCAAGTAAATGACTCTCCTACAGCTGGAGCAAGATTAAAGCTCTTCTATCATCAATGGACAGAGTTTCTTCTTTTCAGACTGTTAGGTGCCTCAAGAAGTAAGAAATAGATACCAAATTAATTTCATCCAAGATACTCCTCATCATTCTTTCAAGCCTACATCGTTCCCATAAGAAAGCTCAAGAGATCAAGAAATGCAACCTCGAGCAAATGTTTTGGTGGAGAAGAAGACTATGATCCCCATTTCCGTGGATCAACAGAGACAGGGATTTTACTGTATCCTGGTCTTAGTGCCCAAGTAGATGGTCAGCCAAGGCCTGTTCCGAACTTAAAAAAGCCTGTAATGGTGTCAGTCCACAGAAACCTTCAAGATGATTTCTTTACAAGGCATTGTTTCCTTCCTGTCGGAGAAAGAATTCTGGTCACCTTGGATCTTTAGGATGCATAATTTCTCATCCAGCCTGCATCCTCAGAAACAGGATAGGCGGGAGAGCCTTCTCGGACATTTCGGCCAAGACCTGGAACGATCTCCCTGTGAACATCAGACGCTCCGCGACCCGGCACACGTAAGGAAGGGCCTCAAGATCTGGCTCTTCGACTGATCCAGAGCTGCTACCCTCCCCCAGCGCCTTGAGACCCTCAGAATTGATCCTGACTCACCCTTCTGGCCAGAAGTTTTTGAGGTTTGCTCCGGGTATTACCATTACCAGTTCCAGGCTCTTCCTTTTGGACTGGCTAGATCACTGAGGGATTTCACTGTGGTACCAGCTGCTGTTGTGGCACATTTTTAATTTTATGGTAGTTAGATTTTCTGTATCTTTCCCACTCTCTTTTCAAAGCTCAACAGAATATGGAGATGGTAACCAAAGTTCTCTTGAGAATTCAGTTGGATATGCTTCCATTTTGGGGTCCCTTGGATAAACATATTTGTGTAATTTCTACAACAAGATGCTGCCAGACTTCTATTGAGAAATGTGGTGTCCACAGACGTGGGTAGTGGATGATCTTTCGATTCCTTGAGGTTAAGGCTCTCTGAATGCCTTTCATCCAATTCCCTCCTTCTGAGGGTGTTTAGGAAGATTCAAGAGGAGAGGAGCAGATTCTTATTAGTGGCTCTATCCTGACCGAGTTGCCCATGGTTTTCTTTGATAATAAACATTCTGAGAGATCACTTTCTGCACGTCTCCATGCAGCCATTTTCTCTCCAGTTCACACGGTGATTGATTCAGAACACTCATCTCCGGTTGATGGCTTGTTTCTTGAATGTGTAGATCTTGAAACTTGGGTTGTTCAAAGTTAGTTGAATTGGAAATGCAGTTGTCTATAAAACCAACTACTTTGCGTTTTTCCAACAAGTACTGGGCTACAGGCAGCTTCATGATGATACACTTTCTACATGGAAGCAAGCCCCCAGGGGATACAGCAGCATCCTTAATTAGCTATGGGTTGTATGAATCTTGGCAAGTTGGGGTGCATAAATGGAATGCTACGCTGCTGAAACAATGGTATCCTAAGGTGGTGCCAGCAGCCCTGGAAAACATTGCAACCTCTACTGGCTATAGTATAGAGTCCTTTTCCTGGAGTTGGCATAATTTATGGGTCCACAAAGCAATTATACTATAATATATGCAAGCAAAGCAAAACTTCAAAAGATGTTTCAATCTTCTTCAGGAGACTGTTTTAGATGTAAGGCTGATAAGGGGGATTGGCTCCTTGTACGTTTTACTTGTCCAGTTTGGTTTGTCTTTTGGATTAAGGCATTTCAATGGTTGGGGAGCATTTGTAGACCCCAGTGACTCCGGATCTCTTGGGAGCCCTTTTTGGGATATGCAATTTTGTCTAATCTGCCCATGCACTAGATGCAGTTATTTTTTTATTGCTTCTGTGGTGTCCAAATCTTTGATGTTACAGAAATGGAAATCAGAAGAATCTCCTGCTTAAGAGCTGTAAGGAAGATAAGATGCAAAGGTAAAAACAAAGTAAGAACTCTACGCCTTGCGAGTCGGGGATGCATACAACCTTCATAACATCTGGGTAGGGGGAACACAGAAGTGTTTTTCCGATGAGATTGTTTTCATATATTAGGATGGAATGGTTGATTAGGGGCCTGTTAAGCTTAAGAATAATGGATGAAGGGGCAATTTAAACAAGTATGCACTGGTAAAATGACATATTGTTTGTTTTATAAATATTTTAACTTTCACTAGAAGGTTAGTTACTATGAACTCTAATTTTTTGAATGAATCTAATGGTGCCACTCTTCGGAAGAGTGGGATTTGTATTCAAGTACGTTTCAATAAATTGAATTTTCGTATATTATTTGTTGTAGATGGATTTTATCTTGATTTATGTCCTTTTTATACCTGCTCCGAAAAAATAAAGACTTAAAAAAAAGAACTGGAAAGGGTTAGGATGCATTTTTTCAAATACTTGAGTTTCCCAAGGATGGGTATCTTTTCCCTATTTATGATTATTTCCAGACCGAGTTGTTTCGCAACATGATCTCAAGTTTAGGGCGAAGGTTGAGTCTCATTTCTATTTGTCACAAGAAGTTCTTCTGCCTGTATTTTCTGGTTCAGATTCTTTGGTGCCATCATCTTTAGACATGAAAATGGCATTGACAATTTATCTCAACCAAATATAGGAGATTAGATTGTCTCCCTCTCGCTTTATTTCCTATAGCTCGGTTAATAAGGGTGAAATGTCAACATCGCAGTCAGTCATTAGATTTGACAAGCAAGAAGTTCCAGTGGTGAATAAGTCCTTAGTAGAGTATAATGCCTCCTGCATTGAAGGTAGATCGACAAGAGCAGCGACAACGTCTTGGGCGGAGATGGGTGGGGCCCCTCTCCAAGAAATATGCCAATCAGCGACTTGAACTCCACAACATATGCTTGTTAAACATGTATTACACATTTAAAAAATATTTTCTGAAGCATTTCTCGTCGATGCAATTTTTTGGGCATAACATTAGAACTGGGACATGGAGGACGCAGATTAAGGGAATAATGGCCCAATTTATTAAAATTAATCTGCATTACTTTGATCCCTAGTCCTCCTCCTCCCAGTTTACTACTCTCCTGCACTTCCCTTTGCACCTCAAATAATGTGCTTTTAAATGTAGAGGACGTGGGAAGGAAAGGATGGGTATTTATTGAGGGGAAATAGTTTACACTGGAACGAGGACGAATACGAATCAGGGTAATGAAGATTACTGATGAGTAATTGGGCAATTTATCTTTTTACCAATTCATACATCGTTTTCATCAATGTATCCTTCACCTTTCCTTCCACACATTCTCCTCTTTGCACCATTCCATTCTTCTTTTTACTTCTTTTTACCATGTGTCCCTATTCCTCATCATACCTCTCGTTTTACCCTTCCATTCACCCTTCATTTCCCCCCTTTCCATCTTCTCATCTTTCTTTTTCTTCCCTACATACCCTTTTTATTGCATTTCACTCTTCAATCTGCTCTATTTGAGCCTCAACGTTTTCTTCCTTGCATCACATCCCTGTCTGTGGCATGACATGACATAAAATGAAAAGACAAGACAATGCATGACGCGATATAAAAGTATAATACTGGAACCTCCTGAGGCTCAGCCGGGAGTAGTCTCTAGCGCTCGTTTCTCACTTTTTTAAACTTGTCTAGAATTGATTTTAAAACACTCACCTAGCTTGCAGGCACCCGATCTCATTGGTGCAGGCACCCCCCACAACAGCGGAATCGCGCTGAAAAGGGAGAATCCCTGACTAACTTCCGCCGCCATCACCCTCGCCCAGTCACGGGACATGCCCACTAGAGGCCACGCCCACCGCAACAACTACAAATAGCACGCTGAATACTAGCGTCGCACATAATACTGGAACCTCCTGAGGCTCAGCCGGGAGTAGTCTCTAGCGCTCGTTTTTCACCTTTTAAACTTGTCTAGAATTGATTTTAAAACACTCACCTAGCATGCAGGCACCCGATCTCATTGGTACAGGCACCCCCCACAACAGCGGAATCGCGCTGAAAAGGGAGAATCCCTGACTAACTTCCGCCGCCATCACCCTCGCCCAGTCACGGGACATGCCCACTTGAGGCCACGCCCACCGCAACAACTACAAATAGCACGCTGAATACTAGCGTCGCACATAATACTGGAACCTCCTGAGGCTCAGCGGCGAGTAGTCTCTAGCGCTCGTTTTTCACCTTTTAAACTTGTCTAGAATTGATTTTAAAACACTCACCTAGCTTGCAGGCACTCGATCTCATTGGTGCAGGCACCCCCCCACAACAGCGGAATCGCGCTGAAAAGGGAGAATCCCTGACTAACTTCCGCCGCCATCACCCTCGCCCAGTCACGGGACATGCCCACTTGAGGCCACGCCCACCGCAACAACTACAAATAGCACGCTGAATACTAGCGTCGCACATAATACTGGAACCTCCTGAGGCTCAGCCGGGAGTAGTCTCTAGCGCTCGTTTTTCACCTTTTAAACTTGTCTAGAATTGATTTTAAAACACTCACCTAGCATGCAGGCACCCGATCTCATTGGTACAGGCACCCCCCACAACAGCGGAATCGCGCTGAAAAGGGAGAATCCCTGACTAACTTCCGCCGCCATCACCCTCGCCCAGTCACGGGACATGCCCACTTGAGGCCACGCCCACCGCAACAACTACAAATAGCACGCTGAATACTAGCGTCGCACATAATACTGGAACCTCCTGAGGCTCAGCCGGGAGTAGTCTCTAGCGCTCGTTTTTCACCTTTTAAACTTGTCTAGAATTGATTTTAAAACACTCACCTAGCATGCAGGCACCCAATCACATTGGTGCAGGCACCCCCCACAACAGCGGAATCGCGCTGAAAAGGGAGAATCCCTGACTAACTTCCGCCGCCATCACCCACGCCCAGTCACGGGACATGCCCACTTGAGGCCACGCCCACCGCAACAACTACAAATAGCAAGCTGAATACTAGCGTCGCACATAATACTGGAACCTCCTGAGGCTCAGCGGCGAGTAGTCTCTAGCGCTCGTTTTTCACCTTTTAAACTTGTCTAGAATTGATTTTAAAACACTCACCTAGCTTGCAGGCACCCGATCTCATTGGTGCAGGCACCCCCCACAACAGCGGAATCGCGCTGAAAAGGGAGAATCCCTGACTAACTTCCGCCGCCATCACCCACGCCCACTTGAGGCCACGCCCACCGCAACAACTACAAATAGCGCGCTGAATACTAGCGTCGCACATAATACTGGAACCTCCTGAGGCTCAGCCGGGAGTAGTCTCTAGCGCTCGTTTTTCACCTTTTAAACTTGTCTAGAATTGATTTTAAAACACTCACCTAGCTTGCAGGCACCCGATCTCATTGGTGCAGGCACCCCCCACAACAGCGGAATCGCGCTGAAAAGGGAGAATCCCTGACTAACTTCCGCCGCCATCACCCACACCCACTTGAGGCCACGCCCACCGCAACAACTACAAATAGCGCGCTGAATACTAGCGTCGCACATAATACTGGAACCTCCTGAGTCTCAGCCGGGAGTAGTCTCTAGCGCTCGTTTTTCACCTTTTAAACTTGTCTAGAATTGATTTTAAAACACTCACCTAGCTTGCAGGCACCCGATCTCATTGGTGCAGGCACCCCCCCACAACAGCGGAATCGCGCTGAAAAGGGAGAATCCCTGACTAACTTCCGCCGCCATCACCCTCGCCCAGTCACGGGACAACCCACTTGAGGCCACGCCCACCGCAACAACTACAAATAGCGCGCTGAATACTAGCGTCGCACATAATACTGGAACCTCCTGAGGCTCAGCCGGGAGTAGTCTCTAGCGCTCGTTTTTCACCTTTTAAACTTGTCTAGAATTATGTTATGTTATGTTATGTTATTTATATTTTTAAAGCGCACAGCTGCCCCAGCAAAGGGGCGTCCTGGCGCTGTGACAGACGCTACAACATAACACACAATAAAAGAAAAGGAAATTAACCAGACACGGGAAACAATAAAGTTTTAATCGCCTGCCTGAAGGCGAGCAGGTCTTCAAGAGCTCGGATGTGTACTGGGAGCGAATTCCACAAACCTGCCGCGAGCACCCTAAAGGAGCGGCCACCCATTCTACTCAATTTAAAGCGCGGACAGACCGCCAGGTGAAGCCCCTCCGATCTCAAGGATCTCAAAGGAACATAGGGCGTGAGTAGGTTAGCCAGTGCCGGCGGCGAAGAAGATTTCAAAATTTTAAAGGTCAGGCACAGCGCTTTGAACTGAATTCGCTGTCTGACCGGGAGCCAATGTAAGGCCGCGATGGTACCAGACACTGAACAATGTCTGGGGAGGCCCACAATGGCCCGAGCCGCGGCATTTTGCACCCTTTGGAGCCTAGAGGCCTCCTCTTGATTCACCCCTAACAGCAATGAACTGCCGTAGTCCAGCCGAGATAGTATAGAGGCCTGGACCACAAGCTGTCTGGTGGGGGGATCAAAGTACTTTAAAACCGGCCTTATTCCCCGCAGAATGCCATAGCACGTGGCAGCCACCTTCTTAGTGTGGTCCTTGAAGGTAAGCGCAGAGTCCAACCAGATGCCTAAATTTCTCACTCCAGAAGCTGGAATGGGAGTGACACCCAGCTCTGATGGCCACCACTGGTTACCCCATAGCTCAGCATGCTTCCCTAATACCAACACCTCTGTTTTGGTGGCATTTAACTGAAGGCAGTTGGTGCGAAGCCAGCTTGCTACTGAAAACAAACCCGCTCGAAATTTGGGGGCCTCCACCTCAGGGTCTCCACTAAGTGTCACCGCTAGCTGTGTGTCGTCCGCATATGAGGCCATCGTAAGACCCCACTGTTTAACGACACCAGCCAATGGTTTCACATAGAGGTTGAACATAGTAGGGCTCAACGAGGATCCCTGTGGTACCCCCAGCTCCAGGGGATAAGTGGCGGATTGGCCAGGTGGTATGGCCACTTTAAAAGAACGATTTGATAGAAAAGACCGAAACCACTGGAGAGCGAGATCAGTCACTCCCGCCTCCTGTAAGCGTTGGATCAGTATATGGTGGGACACAGTATCGAAGGCCGCGCTTAGATCTAATAGTAAAAGCGCTGCAGTACGGCCTGAGTCCAGAACCTGGCGAAGATGTTCCGTGATGTAAAGTAATGCCGTCTCGGTACTGTGTCCCGACCGGAAGCCGTTCTGACTGGAATCCAGTATCTGGATACGAGCCAGATGCTCAGACAGAACAGAGTTGACGTGGGCTTCTGTTACTTTGGCAATCCAAGGCAGCAGGGATATGGGTCGATAATTCTCTGGCAGCCGGGGGTCAGAGTTGGCTTTTTTTAGTATAGGAGTAACCACTGCCTGTTTCCATGCCGTGGGTACCGTTCCGTTGGACAATGACATATTGATAAGATTCAATATGGGGTCACGGCAGAGTGGAGAAAGTGTGTTAATAAAGGCTGGCTTTAACGGGTCCGAGGGAGAACCAGACTTGATCCTGAGGCTAAGCCTATCAAAGGTCTCAATAGTCAGTTCAGGTAGCATTGCAAGGGTCTCGTATCCCAACGTATCGGGGACAGTAACCTCTCGGTTCTGGTGGAGTGTGTCAAAACTTTGGTAGATTGTTTCCACTTTCTCCACAAAAAAGGAGGCCAGCTTATCACAGTGGGAATCTGTGCAAATCACCTCTGAGGTGGATCTGTTTTTCATAAGATCCTTCAGTATCTTAAAAATCAGTTTTGATGGATTAGGGCTGGTAGCAAATTCTTGAGCGTAAAATGCAGCTCGTGTTCTGCAAATAGCTCTATGATAGAGCTTCAGCTCAGTAAAATACCGAGTTTTCAGAGCAGGGCTGTAGGAATTGATTTTAAAACACTCATCAAGCTTGCAGGCACCCGATCTCATTGGTGCAGGCACCCCCCACAACAGCGGAATCGCGCTGAAAAAGGGAGAATCCCTGACTAACTTCCGCCGCCATCACCCTCGCCCAGTCATGGGACACGCCCACTTGAGGCCACGCCCACTGCAACAACTACAAATAGCACACTGAATACTAGCGTCGCACATAATACTGGAACCTCCTGAGGCTCAGCCGGGAGTAGTCTCTAGCACTCGTTTTTCACCTTTTAAACTTGTCTAGAATTGATTTTAAAACACTCACCTAGCTTGCAGGCACCCAATCACATTGGTGCAGGCACCCCCCACAACAGCGGAATCGCGCTGAAAAGGGAGAATCCCTGACTAACTTCCGCCGCCATCACCCTCGCCCAGTCACAGGACACGGTCACTTGAGGCCACGCCCACCGCACCCTTCCTTTGCCCTATAAACATGTGTATCTACCGGAAGCGCAGCGGACGAGCGCAGCGGGCGCGACGAATGCGCGCCGAAGGCACGCTTAAGTCAAGCTCGTCTGCGCTCGTCCGCGCCGAGTCCGGGCCCAGGGCCATATGCCGTACACCTCAGCTACAAGAGTCCAGGTATTACAGTGCTGAAACCCTCCACACTCTCAGACCCTCTGCTACAAACTGCCTACTGCATCGCTACCATGTTGAAAGCATTCCACAAACCTGTCCACATTGTAAATTATCCCTCAAACCTAAGCCGGCCAAAGAACCGACACAAGACTACTGTATGTTTATGCTAAATTGTAGATCCCTACCAAAACACAGAGCGGAAACTGCTCTTCTCTTAGAAGAACGAATGCCGGACATAGTTTTCCTGACGGAAACATGGCTCACCACAGACTCCGACCCTGCCCCAGTAACCGCCCTCCCTCCAGGCTTCCAAATTACTCGGCAGGACCGACCTGAGGGGAGAGGAGGAGGTCTAGCAATCATTTATAAAGAACAGTTTCATTGCCGAGTTACTTCTGAAACCATTCCTGATTGTGAGAGCCTTGCCTTCATTCTCGAACTTTCCCCCAATAACTGCTTCTCAGGAACACTCATTTATCGTCCCCCAGGCCCTATTAAGCAATTCCACAATCTTCTCCCTTCGAATGTGGCGGAACGCGTTAGTACCACTTCTAATTTCACTCTGCTAGGTGATCTCAATCTTCACTTTGATTCTGCACTAGACCATACAGTCACTACGCTCGTGGACGACTTAGCGGCTCTACAATTAACCCAACATGTCAAAACCCCAACTCACGTTAAGGGCCACCTGTTGGACCCAGTGTTAAGCAACTGTGCTGACCTGGAAGCCAGCCTACCAATCCCGCTTCCATGGACGGACCACTTACTGGTCCCCTTTACCTGGACCACACTTAAGCCCCCACCAACTGGACCCACTATAAGATTCACCAGAGCCTGGTCTCGTCTTTCAGTCGACGAATGGTCCATCAAGCTCGCCAGCAACCAACCCCTCTATAATGAGGACCCTGGTCTAGCCAACCAGGCTTACGATGACTGGATCACACAAACTCTTGAAGACACCCTCCCTAAAAATAAAACCTCGCTGAAACGCTCCCACAAAACTGCTCCCTGGTACACGGAGGCTCTCAGGGAAAAGAAACGCCACTGCCGGAAAACTGAAAGATGTTGGCGTCTAGACTATTCTTCAGGAAATAAAAGTCGCTATCGAGAGTCAATCAATGACTACAAAGCAGAAGTCAAAGCTGCTCAGGCTATATACTTTTCAAACAGAATCATCCTAGCAAAATCAAAACCAAAAGAAATTTTTCAAATTGTGAAAAAACTTACCAAACCCCCACCTAGCCTGTATGAAACAAAATCCACTACTCACTGCAATAACGTAGCTGACTTTTTCCACCAAAAACTTAGCTAAATCTACTCATCCTTCCTCCCCATACTTACCACTCCTTCAGTCCAGACCAATACTGTTATGGCAACCCCCCCCTTCAGCCTTCACCTACTCTGGACCACTTCCCCCTTCTGGACCTTGCAACCCTTGAGTCCGTGGCTCGGAAAGTAAAATCCGGTTCCCCCGACGATCCTGCCCCGCCAGACATTATAATGTCAGCATCCCAGACCACGCTGCCAACCATTAGGGGCGTCCTGAATGTATCTATCACCTCCAGCACTGTCCCTCTTGTCTGGAAACGGGCCATGGTCCGAGCATTGTTAAAGAAACCCAATCTGGACCCCTTAGATTTCAGCAACTACCGGCCCATCTCCCTGCTCCCATGGGTGAGTAAAATCCTGGAAAGATATATTCATCTCCAATTGGTGAACTTCTTAGAAGACCACCAACTGTTAGACCCTACCCAAACGGGCTTCAGACCTAAACACGGAACTGAGTCCGCCCTCCTTATGGTCACTGAGGAATCCAGAAAAATCCTGGATCAAGGAGGATCAGTGGCAGAGATCCTCCTTGACCTCAGCGCGGCATTCGACACGGTCAGCCATGACACCTTGCTGTACCGTTTGTCTAGTGTCGGAATCAAGGACCAAGCCTGGCTTTGGTTCAAATCCTTCCTGGAGGACAGATCCTTTCGAGTATTCGATCGTGAGTCTGTATCCAATAGTAGACCACTAAAGTGTGGAGTCCCTCAGGGATCCTCTTTAAGCCCCGCACTTTTCAACATCTATATGAGGCCATTGGCTGAGGTCGTCCGTCCATTTGGGGTCAAGATTATTTCTTACGCGGACGACACCCAGCTGGTGGTCTCATTAGTGCAGGAGGCCAACACGCCAATATCAGGCGGACTTGGAGAGTGCCTAGAGGAAGTAAAGAACTGGATGTCCTCATCATCCCTCAAACTAAATGGGCACAAAACGGAGCTGATGCTCCTGGGCCCCTCCAACCCCAGCCTCTTCAACTCCTTGTGGCCCCCCTGTCTAGGCACCCCTCCAGCACCCAAGGGCAACATCAAGAGCCTTGGGGTATGGCTGGACAGTACCCTCTCTTTCAACACTCAGGCCACAAAACTTTCAGCCACCTGTTTTGGCCTCCTCAGGACGTTGAAGAAAATCTTCCCCCTTCTACCCATGGAGGCAAAGCAGGTAGCTATCCAAGGTCTAATACAGTCTCGCCTAGACTTTAACAACGTGCTCTATCTTGGCGCTCCAGATTACACTTTACGCAGACTCCAGACAGTGCAGAACTGCGCGGCTCGCTCACTGCTTGAGCTTCCTCGCAGGCAATCAGTGAGAGACGGTCTGCTCAGCCTTCATTGGCTGCCAGTGCATCAGAGAATCCTCTTCAAGGACATGTGCATTGCCCATCAGGCCTTCTGGGGCACAGGTCCTGTGATTACTCGTGACTTAGTCACCCATTACCAACCCAACAGAAACCTTCGCTCAAGCCAGACTTTTATGGCTAAAATCCCTAGAATAAAAAAAACTAGGACTGGCGGCAGGACGTTTTCCTACAATGCCTCCAAGACCTGGAACACTCTTCCCCTACATCTTAGAGCCAATCCCAACCTTTCCTCATTCTGTAAGCAGTTAAAGACTTTCCTATTAAACTTTTCCCACTAACTCTCTGCTAACCACTCTACGAGGTTCCCTTTGTTATTTCTAGCGCTTGGACGCCCCTGGGCAGCAATTCGCGCTCTATCAATTTACCTTCAATTCAAAATTTAAATTTACCTTCAATTCAAAAGTCTGATCTTGGTCTGTTTATCCATTAATTCAATATTAGCCTTCTTCTATTATCTATAAGGATACAAAAAATTCTTCTTGTTCAAATGGACCATTTTTTAAATGCCAGGAGGAAAACACAGGAGACGGCCAAAAATTGAATTAGTTTAACAAATGTAATTAAATGCGAATTTGGTTGCAAGAAGAGGCATGCTTAGATATTTTATGTTTTCAAATTCTTGAATGAAAGTATTCAATGTTGAGCAGTTTCCTTCCAGAACTTAATACACTCTCTCTCTCTGCTTTGTATTTTGAATATTGCTAGGAAACTCTCAGGACATGACTGCACAGACACCAGCAGAAAAGAATGCCAATGAAGGGTGTCTCTGTGCTCAAGGATCGTGTGATTACGGATGGGTGCACTATAAGAACGCTTGTTACAAGCGATTCAATGACATAGTCTCCTGGCCAGAAGCAGAGGTAAGAAATCCACACATGGCCTCATAAATGTGTAGGCCTTTATTAACTAAAATTTGAAATGGTGATTGAATGTCACAAAAGACAGCTTGAGTTTGCTAACCATTTGAAAGGCACCACGTTGCAGTGGTGTTTGAGATGGCCCTTTTTGCAGGGTTATAGCTAAACTTTTTGCTTCTTCCTCCTATTTTTTCCTGACCTGCTGTTGTTGGTTTTAGGACTCTGGGCACTTTACAATTGCTGATCAATGCTAAAGTCCATATGCTCTCCATGTGAATTGTGTTATGGATTGGTGTTTATATGATTGGCATATTTGATTTACTTGTTAGTCCCTAGTAAAGTGCACTGAGTGTGCCAGGGCCTGTAAATCAAATGCTACTAGTGGGCCTGCAGCACTGATTGTGCCACCCACAAGAGTAGCCCTGAAAAGGTAACTCAGACCTGCCACTGCAGAGTCTGCACCAGTTTGTAACTGCCATGTCGACTTGGCAAGTGCTCCCACTTGCCATGCCTTAACCTTTTCTTTTCTTACATGCGAGTCACCCCTAATGTAGGCCCAAGGTACCCCTGTGGGCATGGTGCAGTGTATGTGGAAGGTATGAAATGCCCTAGTGTGTGTGGCAGGTCCTGATGGTGAATTACTGCCAATTTTGTTTTTCACTATTGCAAGGCTACCTGTTCCCATAGGACAGAATGGGGTTTGTTTATAACATCTTATAAACATAACTGGCCCTGAGAACAAGGTAGAGAAATAAAGGTTAGTATGCCTGGACTTAGAATCTAAAGATGCATCTTTTAGTGAAGGTGATTTTTACATTCTGTGTTTGAAAATACCACTTTTAGAAAGTAGGTATTTTCCTGCTCAGCCATGCAGTGTGCCTCTGCTAGGATGTTAATTGACTGTCTGGCTTGGGGATGCCAGGGGCTGGAGAGGAGCCGTGGCCCCATAGAGTCTAGATTGGTCAGGGATGAGCTGAATAGACCTGGGCTGCATTCAGAGTAGTGGGGGTAGTTGTCACTAGCAACTGAATAGGCCCGGTCTGCATTTAGAGTGGTGGGAGGAGATTTGCATTGCACCTGAATAGGCCATCTGCCTTTGACAATGCTGTCTCCACCTCCTGCTGGGAAGCTACACCAGAGAGAACAGAACTGGCTCTTGCTGGGCACAGACACTCTCTGCCTTAGATGAGAAAGGATTTTGGGCTATAAAAAGAGGAGCCCAAACCCCTAAACTTCAGAACTATTGCGGATAAAGAAGACTGCCAAGAAGAAGAGTTGGAGAAGATGTGAGGAGGAACTACCACTTTGCTGTGTGCTTTGCCGTGTTAGCCTGCAGTGGTTGCTTCTGTCTTGGGCAGTGAAAGGACTGGTCTGAACTTTCAGCAATCTACTTTCGTGAATTTTCTCCAAGGACTTGATGTAGAGCTTGACCCCTGTTCAAGAAGTCTCAGGAGCAGCAAAGACTTCCAGCTTTTCTGCCCTCAGCATTGGGAACTGTGTGTTTTATGCTGCAACAGAAGAAAAACCAACCCAACACCGTCTACAACGCTGCTGCCGACTCCATGTCCTGAAGGCAACACTGCAACATCGCACCGTGTGAGCCAACGGCAGTGCTTCAGCAACGACGACGACGCTGCTTGCACCGTGACCTGCCAGCACCGCGACGAGCACCGCATCACTTTGCACCGCAACCCTGGTCTCACGGACAACGGCAATTGACGCCGCCACTGAGCCCCTGCTCGCACCGAGACCGGAGGGCACCGCACGCCGCACCACCGCACTTAACACCGCAGCACCCGATGCCTGCCGACACTAGCGTTTCTGACTTCAACCGCGAGGAGTTCGATCTGCAACGCGTGTGACTTCAAGGGTCCGACGACTCCTGCACCAACCTCCGGAACTGATGCCTGTGGACGCCGTGCTTTTGGAAGCTCAACGAGAGGTCTTTCTAAAGATACTGTTTTACGGGTCCTCCCCACACCGTAGCTGGCCCGCGACTCCGTGGTCATCCAGAACTGTTTGGATTTGTTTGTTCATGACGCCGTGATAGCCCCAGAGGGAGCTATCGACTTCAAGGTACTGCTTTTCAAGGTTTTTGTGATAACTGATGATTTCTTAATACTGTATTGTGGATTTTTTATCATTTTTGGTATTTTCTTAAATATATTAAAATATTGGATATTTTTCGAAACTGGTGTGGTGTAGTGCTTACACTGTATTACTGTTAGTTATGTGCACATGCTTTACACACTGCCTCTAAGATAAGCTTGACTGCTTATGTCAAGCTACCAAGGGGTTATTTAAGGAGTGCAACTCCCTTATCCTGACTAGGAAGAAGGGTCTCTATTTGGACAAGTGGTGAATTACGTTGTTTAGTTAAAAGGGGCAATAAACTATTGTGGATGGTGATCAGGGCTGATTACATCCCTCCACCTCCGTGTCCTTACATAATTCAATGTATGGTATTACATCTCTTTACATATGTTTTATAACAATAATTATGATAGTTTGTTAATGTGCTATCTGTATTTTACGTATGTATAATAGTGATGCCTACCACTACGATCAATAAAGATATAGATATAGGAGAACAATTCAATATGTCCTGTCTATAAGTGTATTTTCATACATGTTCTCGAGCTACTGTACACGCAAAACTTCATAATGACAAGAGTGCTTTCAGTAAACAAGCATTGGGAATAACAATAGCTCACTCTTATTACAGAAAGAGCATCTTGCGTCAGTGATAAAAGTACATGAACCTATCCCTTGCGCAAAAATATCCATTCACCCACTCACTGACTCATTCTTGCATTCACCAATTTACTCACCCGGAATTCAGCCCATCAAAATAAAATCCTTGTGACATGAAAAAACCTTCCTTTTGTCATGTGGTCACATTTAGGCCTTGGCAGAAACACCACCACTTTACATGCACATGTTTAGACTTGACATCTTTTCTTGAAAGTTGACATGTCATAACAATTTTTGATTGTGTGCTTGAATGGATAGTGTTCCATGAAATAGCTTTGCTTACATTTCCACATCTTCATAGGTTCATTATCAGAACCTTGACATTCTGTACGAAAGCTAAAGTTCACACCACAAAATTATGTTGTTTATAATTGTTCGCTCTGCAACAGCTTTGTCAGGGTACAATCTTTATTATTAATGGCTGCCTGAGTGGGACTTCAACATGGCAATATGGGTGATGTTTCTTATATAAACTACATCACTCATTGTTACTTAGAGGAGCATTTCACTGAAACTGCTGAGGTCGCCCCATGCCAGAATTCCAGCACATCTGATTCCTGTTTTCCTCCAGTGAAGGATGAAGCCCAGCTCTTCCCCAAGATGGGCTTCCTGATGACACTTACCCATAGGTAATGGGAAAGTTACATCACCCTACAAGGATTCTGGCTGATTTACCCACCACAGGTACACTAGGAAAGGTAGCGCTATGTAGGAGTACAACATGTAACAGTATTTATATACATGTATATATTCTCTGTAACAGCACAATGGTTGAGTTGTTCATCTTCTTCACCATTCTCGTTGATGATCCCACTGTTCTGTTTCCTTTTATTGCAGCTCATGTATTTTACATAAGAATCATAATGCTTCAATGAATATTGAAAAGCCATGTTGTGTATTTCTTGTGTTTCTCTTTGGGTATGCATGAGTTAGTAAATGAAAAGGGTCTAAATCTTTTACCACAACTTTTTGGGAAATCAGGGTTCAAATGTTCTGAAGTTGCACATTCCACCTGTTACCTTACCAGGATAGGGGTACAGATGGTGCACTGTGAGCTAGCAGGACTAAGGCCGACGTATCCTGATGGTTTGCATAGAATCAGTCTTGCACAGTTCTAATGTTTATGTTGTCCAACAAATGCACAGTTTTACTGAGAACGTATACGCTGTATGACACTTTTAAGTATTATTAAGTCACCCTTATTAAGGCATCCTTATCCGCTAACAAATGAGTTAGAAATTCCCCTCTAAACCATGGTATTCTGGAGAGCTCAAAGAGCTCAAACAGCATTGCAAACAATTGGAATGCTACTGGATACTGGCTAACCATCCCCAAGCTAAAATAGCATTAAGGAAGGTGCAGAAAACATACTACTCTGCCATTATCTTGGCCAAAAGCCACCATTACGCGGAGCGCATTTCCTTGTCTAAAAATAATGCTAAAGAAATATTCTCTATTGTTCAGAGCTTTTTAGCTCCCCGCCCAGAACGGATCTCACTCCCAGCCTCGGACACATGGTGGGAGAAACTTTCCAGTTTCTTTATAGATAAGATCCAGCTGATTCAGGACAACATTAGGACTTGCCCCTCTAGCCAGGCAGGGCCTCCCCCCTTGAAGACCACTTTTGTCATTCCATCTTCATCTCCGTCATTGATGGCTTTTGCGCCGGTTGCCCTACAAGACTCATTGATGATCCTTAAATCACTAAAATCTGGTTCTCCGGCTCACCCCTGTCTGGTCAGGCTGTTGGCAGCCATAGCCGAGGTTGTCAATCCCGAGGTCAACTTCCTTATTACTACGTCCCTCCAGACCGCCATGGTGCCACCACAGTGGAAGCAGGCCAAACTTCTACCCTTATTGAAAAATCCGTCCTTGGACCCCTCCTTTCCTTCTAGCTACCTCCATATCTCCCTTCTCCCGACTGTGGCGAAAGTATGCTAGAAATCGGTTTACAAACAGCTTGCTGGCTTTGTTGAAACTTCGGGCCTGCTTCATCCAGCCTGTTGGACTTGACCCTTTTTGCAGGGTCATCCCTAAACTTTTTGCCTTCCTCCTGTATTTTTTCTGACCTGTTGTTGGCTGTTTTATGACTCTGGGCACCTTACCACTGCTGATCAGTGCTAAGGTGCAGATGCTCTCCCTATGGTAAAATGTATACATTCATTGGTGTCCATGATTGGTTTATTTGGTTTACTGTCAGCCCCTAGTAAAGTGCACCAGGAGTGCCAGGGCTTGTAAATACAAATGCTGCTGGTGGGCCTGCAGCACTGGTTGTGCCACCCACAGAAGCGGCCTAGTAAAATGTGTCTAGGGTCTGCCATTGCAGAACCTGCGTGCAGTCTGGTACTGTCGCGCTGACTGCGCAAGTGCACCCACTTGCCAGTCCCTAAACCTTCCCTTAACTACATATTAGCCACCCCTCTGGTAGGCCCAAGGGCAGGGTGCATTGTAGGCATAAGGTGGGGCATGCCCTGATGTGTGTGGCATGTCTTAATAGGGAATTACAGCCATTTTCATTTTTCACTATTGAAGGCTACCTGCTCTCCATAGGCCAGAATGGGCTGCTGGAATTACTACACGCTGTAATCCCAGTGGACTCATAGAGCATGGTAGAAAGTCAAGTTTAGTATGCCTGAACTCAGAATAATAAAATACTTCCTTTAGTAAAGTTTATTTTAATATCCTGCGTTTGTAAATACTACTTTTAGAAAGTTAGTATTTACTGACCTGGCCATTTCAGTCCGCCTCTGCGCTGTGTGTGTGTGTTCTGCCTAGTAACAGTGAGGAGCAGGGCTGGGGAATTCCAGGAGAATGGCTGGCTGCCAGGTGGTGGGTAGAGAGATTACACCAGGATGGGTGGGAGGAGTACACCTTGACTCTGAATAGACCTGTGCTCTGCCACCACAAAGCCGGCTCCGCCCCCTGTGGAGCGGCTGATGTCTCTGCCCTGCTGCTGAAAGGAAAGAGCAGAGTCACCACAACAAAGTGCTCCAAAACTGGACTGAGCCAGGCCCAGGCCCCCTGGCGACAAAGAACAAAAGAAACTTGGTATAAAGGAAGGAGCCCTGCTCCTAAGAAATCAGATCCTGTTTGCGCCAAGACGAACCTCTGCCTGAAGGAGAAGGACCTGGAGAAGCTGAAGGAGGAATACTGTCTCTCTGCCTGAGAGACTGGCCTGCAGTGGGTGCCTGTCTGCTGGAAGGAGAGGAAAAGACTAAAGAAAAAGACTTTGATTCAACTTGTGCTTTTAAACAATCTCCAAGGGCCTGCTTGTGAACTTGCCCCCTGATCTGCGCCCCAGGAACAGTGGGCGCTACCTTTCCCCCAGAAGAGGAGAAGCTGCTGGAAGCGATCCTGTGACGCTGACCCCCAGAGAACCTGTGTGCCCCTCTCTCTTTCCAAGCACCGCGACATCTGCCACCTGGGACTACCACGAGCACCGCAAGGACCTGTCCACCTGGTCCAAGCACCGCAAGTAACTGCCCCTCCGAGCCGTAGCTCGCAAGGCAAAGAAAAGAACCTGATCGTCTAAGCACCGAGTCTCTGCGACCCTGCGCCGCCGAGATCACCGCGAGGACCTACGATGCACTGGTGATCCCCTGGAAAGCCGACAGCGCTGCAACGCGCTAGGAATTGCCCCCGAGCTGCCCTCCCTTCCTCTGGGCACTGTCGTGTGGCTGGGACCATCCTCGAGTGTTCCACGAAGCACCGCCGCCCTCTGACTGCAAAGGACGACAACGCGACGTGGGACACCTCTTTGTGGACCCCCGAGGCCGCAGTGAACACTCCCCTTCAAGAACCAAGGTATTGTGACTTGTGCTCCTTGGTACGACCCGCACTTGCTCTGCCGTCCGTGTGCGGCGCGTCCCTGCATCTGTATGGTCCGTAGAGCATCAAAAGCATTGCCGGCGCTCACGCGGGAAGCATGAGGTTTGGCACAAGACGTCCAGAACGTGTACGACAAGTACCAACGAGGGTACGGTCCGTACGGTTCACGGCCAGCAGACGCGTCCCCACGCGAGAAGCGTGAGAAACGGCACGACGCGCCCAGATAGCGCTACGAAGCGTACCGGAGGCGCTACAAAGCGCACAACCCCCCAAAGAAGCCTATTTGGAATAGAACTGTGCCATTTTAAGAACTGTGGACTGCCTTTAAGCATTTAAGAGTAACTGGAACAGTATTTAAGCAAGAGAACTGTATTTTAACAACCTGCCTGAAGAAATCTTCTACATAAAGGATTTATTTTTGATATAAATACAGCCTTGTGTCTTTGTGTGGTGGGGTGGTGATTATTGTCTGGGACAACTTGAACGCTTAACCTAATGCCCTCTGGAATCTAGCCTGACTGCTCGCGCCACGTTATCTAGAGGGTGAGCAGGGGTTATTTTTAAAGAGGTGATCCTATGCCCTGACTTAGAGGAAAGGGTCCCTGTTTGTCGCAAGTGCATACCTGCGCCGACCAGAGACCCCGGATTCTAACATTCAGCCCAATCAGGATTCCGGGCCACATATAGCACAGGGACGGCTCTGGTCGAAATAACGGAGGCAATTAGCGACTGTCTGGACGGGGATGGCAGAGCAGCTCTGATTTTATTGGACCTCTCTGCCGCATTCGACATGGTGCCTCACTTCCTACTGTTAGTCCGTCTCTTAAGCATCAGCGTCTCTGGTCTAGCATGGAACTGGCTCAGATCCTTCATGGAAGATAGATTGCAGCAAGTTTGGCTTCCACCGGCTTCATCGACACCCAAAAAGGTCACGACTGGGGTGCCACAGGGCTCCACCCTGAGCCCGTTGCTTTTCAATATATATGTCACCCCCTTGGTTCATCTTGCTGAGGAGCTGGGAGCTAATATCATTGCCTATGCGGATGATACCCAGCTCCTCTTTACTTGGAAGGATAAAGACACTGACCCAGCTCAGACCAAAGATTGTCTCACCGCTGTCTTCAAATGGCTCGCAGCTGCTCAGCTCAAGTGTAACAAGGATAAGTCAGAGATCCTCTTGTATGGGTCATTCCCGTTGCACTTTAGGAAAGCACTGTGGCCAACAGACTACCCGCTACCTAAATCAGTGGGTTCACCAGTCAAGAACCTGGGTGTCTGATTTAGTGACGATCTTCGATTTGCTACACCCATAAAGAAATTAGCAGTTCAATGTTCTGGAACTCTGAAATCTCTGAGGAAGTTCGTACCCATGTTACCCAGGGAAGCGAAGGAAATAGTTACTCGCACCCTGATTCTCCCACGCATTGACTATGCCAACGCTCTGTACATTGGCTGGCGCGGATACTTATTGAGGAAGCTAAAAATGATACAGAATGCGGTGGCCAGAATCCTGCTTAATGTTGCAAGACGGGATAGTGTAAAAAATCATTTGCATGCTTTACACTGGCTCCCCATTGCCCAACGAGTTAAATTCAAGGCCCTGACCTTGGCCAAAGCAGCCCTTTATGGTTCCGGCCCGCTTTACCTCAGGAAACGTTTTAGTTTTTATATGCCAGGGAGACATCTGCGCTCAGCTTCACAGTGTCTGGCTGTGATACCATGTTTCCATCTGACAAGGATGGGGGGTTGCTCCCTCTCCTTTAAGGCTGCAGAAGCTTGGAACTCTCTTCCTTATGCACTGCATAGCTCCCAAGACACTAGGCTGTTTAGGAAGCAACTTAAAACTCTGCTGTTTATTTAATTTGCAGTTTCGGCCTTTAGCTCTTGTTATCATTTGGCTCCCGTGCCGGGACACTCTTGAGTAGCCGAGCACATTACAAATGTTAATAACATAACATAACATAACTTTGTACCCCACAAGGCAGTGTTCATGGAACTTAAAAGTAGTACATGTAGGAATTTGATGTTAACATATCCTGACAGTGAATACAACTCAAAACCTGTATTTTAGGCAGGTCTAGCTGTCCTATGAAGAATTGTATCTCAGTAATGGGGCCAGCTAGAAAAATAATAAACAACTATGTTAACAGTTATTAAAATACCAATTCAATGCTCAAGTCAGATTTTAATAAGTATGAAGGAAAAATAGAGAATGTTACCTTTTGGCTGACTAACATTCCTGGAGGCTGACTTACATTGGCTCTCTAGCTTCTCCCAGCCAGTAATTCGCTTGAATAGGTTTTAATAGCTGTGGAATGCTTCACAGCAGCAAACAATAGGCTGACCTGAATGGGAAAAGATTACTTTTGTGAATATGTAGGATAGGGCAGTGACCGTTCTTTATTACCCTACAGTGTCAAATCCTGTTTTAATGGCAAATCCTGCTTGGCAAGTCTGTTAGGTTCACATATTAAACTTAGGGCACACCTGTGGCCCATTGGCCTTGGGAAATCCGATTTCATCCACAGGAAGACTTTGACATTTACTGAAAACCGCCTTGAAAAAGCCCAAGGCCAATGGGCCACTAGGGCGAAACACGTGTCGGCTTGTTGCTTTTCCTCTCACTATTTATACCTGCATTGTTTGCCAGAAATAAAAACAACACAAGTAATTTCATTTTGAGCAATGTTCTTGATGTTGATTATCCACTGACGTGGACCAATTAAGAAGGCACCACCCTCCACCATTTCCTAACCTTGGCTTTTCAATGGCTCTTGGGTGTAGCCATTTAGAGGATTGTGCCACATATAAAATTGGGCCTTAACAACTGTAGTGCCGCAAGTCCAGAACTTTCCACCCATACAGCATTTCATATTCTGAAAGGGGAGAGTATAGGAGCCAAAACAATTCTTGTGGTTTCACTGTCCAGTTGTTAAAATACCCTGCTTTTGTTCCTCCAGATTTCTGTCTCAGGGTTTACTTATAATACTTAGGGCACACTGGAAACCTCAGTATTGGAAACATATTCATCTATACCAACTGTAACAAAAACACAATGATGGAGGCAAGTGCCAGGGGCATGAGGCCCACAAAACCAAACACAATATGTGAAATATTATAAATCGCTAACAAGATGTTGAGCATTAAAGCCATGTAAGATAATGTTGAAATGACATGATACAATAGAGGAAATGTAGCTGAGAAACAAAACTACAAAAAATATGCCCCAATTTGCTTTTGTGAAAGTATGTTAAAATAAAAGTGCGTTTGATTGCTGTATAGTTTAGAATGGAGTCACAATCAGCATTAGGATAGTGGAAAAAGTGGTACTTAAGGTACAAAAAAATGACCTGGACACAGATGGTGGAGAGCATCAACTCTGAAAGTAGAGATGTCAATTAGGAAAGGCCCACCAAATACTGGTGAAATGAAGACCTAAACTTTTAGGGCCATATTTATAACCTGGTTTGCAGAGCTCTTGCACAATGTGATGTTGTGCAAGAGCAATGAAATCCTGAATTCATATTTTTGAAGCCACGCAATGCTACGCAGCACTTGCGTGGCTTTGCGTGGCTCCAAAAATATGGGTAAGTGCAGTGCAAATTGCTGTGCAACGTAAGTCTGTCTCAGGTAGACGTTCCATGGATATTGTGTAGGTGTTCCCAAGCAACTCACATGGTATACTAACACATTCCCAGTTTTACAAGACCTTGTAAACTTGGGAATGCACCAAAAAGATATACCTCCCCAGGTGAGGTGTAACTAGGAGAAGTATCTTTATTTCTCCTTGTTTTTTCCTCTTTCTATGTGTGCTGCATTCTGCAGCACACATAGAACGAGGAAAAAACCTCTCTGGTTTTTTTTGGGTGCAGGAAGGTGCCCTTTCCTGGTGTGGTAGCATAGATTTACAAAAAACTCATTTTCCATTAAACTGGTCAATAAGTTTGCACAAACGTGGTTTTCAGGGCTTAATTTGAGCTGGTGGTTTCTGGTGCCCCGCACCAGCACATAATTGTGAACACCAGCACTTACGACAGTCTGCCACCTGATGGTGCTATCAAATGTAGAGCTGAGGACAACAACCGTTGTTTATTCAAAAACATGACAAATTACTAAAAACCTGCTGCCCAAGCCATTTTTATACCTTTGTGGGTTTGGAATAGTCTGACTTGTGACAATTGTAAAAGTGTGATGGTAAGTAGTCATGTTGGTACTTTTATTGACAGCGCTGCCAGGGGCACAGGGTGGTGCAAGCTGCAGTGGCCTTTTTTACAAATTTAGCACTGACTGATGTAAACTACGTGGTGCACAAACGATGTATGCAATTCCAGTTTCAGTGAATATTTTTGCATTATGCATCACAAAGTGTCTTGGTTTGTTTTGATCCTTTAGCAATGTTTGTTTCCATCTGTCTTCAGAATTTCAATAAAATATGTCTCATTTGCTGTGAGAAAGTGGATTATTTGTTGGGACAGATGGTAGTCCCCCTCAAGTAACAATGTAACGGTTCTTCTTAGGTCTAGTAAAGTTCTCAGAAATTTAAACCTGAGCTCAACCCCTGGTAATTATGGAACATAGGATGTCATTTTTTTTCACGCTCAGGACTTGTGAAACGTTAAGTATATCTTTCCTACTTTCTACATACCATGTGCCCTGCACTTTGGACATTTACGGCCTACCTTGAGGGTGGCCTACAAACACTAGGAAAGAAAGTTTAGATTTGGCAAGCAGTTTATTCTGCCAGGTCGAATTTGCAGCTTTAAAACTGCATACACATGCTGCAGGTTCAGGCCTGGAGACATGCTTTGCATTGTCATTTTGTGGTATCACAATATTTGCTGCAGTTAACTTTATCTTTAAAGAATTATCCAGTGAAGGCTAAGGACTGGCACCAGATTTCTTGCAGGACCATGAAATTATGGAATGTGTATTGTGTAAAATTAAATTTAAAAATATACTAACATAAAAATATAAATATATAAAATGTTTTATACAAAAATAGTATGTGAAGCATTGTTTTTCATATTGTTTCTAAATAAAGTTATATGCAAAAAACATTTCACATACATGTATGTATAGTAAATAATTTAACAATATATAAATAAGATTTATGTGAAACTGCAGAAGTGTATTATTAATATGTCAAGACACAGAAACACTGCAAAGCAACCATCACAAAAAAGCATACAATTACTCAATAAAACCAATAACTTGTCAAAAGCAAACCTCATGAACATCCTTTTATGAGCAATTAGCCAAATATGGTACTCGGGGTGGAAGATATGCCCCCAAAGGGCCTTCTCTTCCATTGCCAGCTCATCAAGGAATTAAGATCATCCCCTCTAAGTCAGTGCCTCAGCACCAGTTTTCTCAGTCAATAACTCATATTCCTTTAATAAAGGGGAGTTTTCCAGGTATATATCCCAAAATTAAAAGTCCAAGATGAGTTCCTAAAAGACAGCCCTACATGCCCTTGCCCTTTGCTTTAGTTCCACAAGGTCTGCCGGGTAAGGTCAGTGCCAACTTCAACTCTCCTATTTGAACAGCCTGAAGCTAGCCAGCCAAGCTTGGTCATCTTAAAATGATGTCATAGGCAGTGTTCATTCTGGCTCAGTGCTTGGCATGAGAACTCTTATGTTTGATGGTATCAGGCAGACACATGCAGTTGTGTCCTATATGCACGAAGGATGTAGTCAATACAGGCCAATACAGGGTCAGAATGGTAGACTTAGAAGAATGTGTAACAGCACACTCACAATCTAAACCTGCATTCACTTCACTTTGCTCTAACACCAACATCACAGGTCTCCCAAGTCCATTCGGAGCCAAAAGGGTTACATCATTGCTAACTCACACAACACTACAATGTAGTATAAGTTCTGGGGATTTAGGACAGGACATAAGGCTGTCAGGTAAAAGGAAGATGCAGTATCATGGCACACACATTGAGGTTAATCTATAGCATTCAGTAGAGAGGAGATATCTTTCTAGCTCAGAGAGACTTTTAGAACTATATGAAAGCCTGACCTAATTGGATCTTAGCTTTTCAGTGCTGAGATCATGGACCGTGGAGCGGGTGAGCCTTTGAGACCTCTTGTATATACTTTAGCATATACTTCTCTTTGTGGGCCAGCTTTTCATTTGTTTGTTTCAGTGTCCTTTGAAATCCCTTACTTAATAGTGGTCAATCCTTCCTCTTTGCCCCTCCTTTTCGTCAGCACAGAGCAGCTCCCCAGTACTTGGATCCTTTCACTTGGCCCATTGTAGTATCTGTTTAGGGACTGCTTCATCCTTTCTCTAAGAAGAAGGGCTTGATGTGTTTTCAGTGCTCCGAGGTCCGTTTCAGTAAAAAGGGCTGTAAATCATGAGGCTGATTTACAAGCCCATTGCGCCACTTTTGCGTCACTTTCAACATGGGAAAAGTGATGGAAAAGTTGCGCAAGGGGCTTGTAAATTTGCCCCTATGTGTTTATCTCGTTACAATTGCTGTGCATTCAAAGACCGAGGTCGGAGACACCTGTTCCCTGCCCCCAACCCCTCCCCATGCCATGGTATTGTTGCCTGGACTCCTGAGGGAGTTGCGCTGAAGCTGTGCACCTCGCTCCGGCTTCTACACATAAGCTGTAGCCGGCCTTCCCCTTACTTGGGAGTGTAGCTCTAAGGCGTGAGGTGGAAGTTTCAAGACTCCCTTCTTCCTCCCTATCTAAGTTTTGATTTGAATTCCTGCCTGCTCGCTCGCTTTCAGCATTGCAGAAATGTGTAGACACCCCTGAGATGACCAATGTGAGTTGCAAAACCCAGACTGGAGTCATGGCGGACCACTGCCACATACCACGGGATTCAACGCGCCCATGAAACCTGTAGGCGGGAGGAAGACACAACCTGGGCTGAAACTTTTCAGGTTCACGCACCCACACACTGCAGCTGAGATAGAGAGAGGCCGCGCATGAGAGGGGCTGTCTCTTGCATCTGTGATTTCATTGATTCCGGATTCACTGTGTTCATTTCTTATTTTATGTTCTCTCCTCTACAGTCCTCTGGGTCATTATTCATCGTCCCACGGTAAATCCCTGCAAGAGTGAGATTTTTTACTTCACATTCTATTCCTCTTTTTCTCCTAACTTTTTACTCCAATCCTTTTTGTTCTTTCACTGCACAACAAGTATTTAAAAAACATCCTGCTTCGCCTTTCTCCGTAATCCTACGCTTCCTACAACTGTTCTTTAATTCTGACTTCCAGATTGTGTTACACCAACCCCCGTGCCATAACCTCTTCGAACAATCCCTTTACATAGAAAGGCAGACATGCAGTTTTATGCCGCTCTATATTTAAAAGCTGCACTGTCCCTACTATGGGTGCAAGTTCTTACCAATTCTGGAGATAGTATAAAAATGTTTCCTAATCGAACACACTAAGATTATTTGCCATGCACAGCCAAACAGGGTGCACTGTGGAGCAAACAAGGACATTACACCACATATGTAATGCTGCACCTCTAGTGCAAAGTGGGACTCAAAATCTAACACTTATTCTGGTATTTCTGATAAGACATAGCCTGTGCTTAATTTGAGCCTGTGTTTGCTGGTGCTCTGCCTGTAACTAATTTTCAAAAACGTGAACTTAGTTTGCAGAGACTCTCACTGATTGTGTTTGGACTGAGCTACAGTTCCCCTCACTGCAGAGCAGAAGCTCACTGTGATATTTCTCATCTTTATTGAGCAATTTAATACCACTGCTTCTGTATTTGGTTGGGAGACGCTCAGTGTTCGGCCGGTTTATCGAAGAGGTATGCAGTGGCCTCTGATCCACTTGGCTCTGATTGCTTGTCTATCCTGGAGTCAACTGTCATGCTCCCAGGCAGAAGAACCACAGTGTGAGGGCACCCCAGCACTTTCCTCCAGCTCCATCCTTCATTCCTGGTGAGAGCTGCATGGCCGTTGGTGGCGCTCAGCTGATCCTGCTTAGTGTGCAGCACTGTCCTCCGCCATCCTGCAGCATACAGCCTGGATAAGCACCTTGAGCACAGGGTGCCCACCTTCACACAGGGCACTGCAGTGGCTGTTCTGCCTGGACTTTGCTCCCTCTTTCTGAACACAGCCCGCTGCGGGTGTTTGGGATCTCTTCTCAAGGCTGCAGATATTCCGGATACTTGAAGGAAATTTCTGGAGCAAATGAAGCAGCAGCAGCTGACACCCCAGCTCCAAATGGAGAAGCCGCGATGGGTTCTGGCAGTGATGTTGCTGTTAGTCAGTTGTTCAGATGGCTCCATCTCCTGGTAGTTGTTGTGCAGCATGGATTGTCTGCCATAGGAGGACCAAGAGGAGGCGCTTGTGGCTAGATGAGTCCATTATCTTGAAGAGACAGAGGCTGCAGGAACAAACAACATACCTATATTTCTTGTTACCATCCTAGTGCACTGAGCTGGCCTCCATGCTTCCCTGGCTTTCCCCAGCTGAAACATTTCAAGACAGGGGTGATGTTGTTCATCTAAAACCCAACGTGGTGGGATTCACCCATGGTGGTCAGACTGAGAACCTATCATGGAAGGTCCCAGCACATAATAATGCATTTATTTTTACAAATCATGCACTGTACATAAACCATGCTTGTCCTCGTCATTGTGCGATAAACGACATTAAAAAAAGCAGGACCATCTTTGCTGTCATCCTTCCTAAGTCAGTAAAATGAGTACCTGTTAAATAACGGCAATGGGAGGTTTTAGAACTATGTAGCTGTACAATTGTATAACTGTATTTAACCAGCCGTACTCGAACACAGCCTTGTGGCAGCGTTTTTTACATGTTTATAATTGTTTTGGTATTATATGAAACAGTACAACTTATTGGCTGGATTAGGAAGGATAACATGTTGGCTGACATGCAGAACACTTCAGTGGCGCTGATATGCTTGTGATCGGATTCTAAGCACAGGTTAAGTAAATTCATATTTGTAAAGCGCAAACTACTCACCCTTATGGGTCTCAAGGCGCTGGGAGCGGTCATGGAAATTTAGTGAGCTATTGCCCAGAGTCACATGGTGCTGAGCTGAGCTGCGCCGGCGCCCTGGCCGCTGCACCACACCTCTCCACTCCACTCCTATTCTGCCACATTTCTTTTAAAACTTCCTGCTTTTTCTCCAAATCTCCAATTAAGCTCCATTTACTTATGTGTTATTAATTGCGACATATGAAGAGA